>NC_092825.1:163663373-163971429 GCF_039878825.1 Excalfactoria chinensis
AGCATGCTGCTTGCTAATAATAAACAATCTGTGGATAATGCTGTAATTTTGTTCTAAGATAGTACTAGTCCCTTGGTGCTTCATCCATAACGCATGCTTCCCACATTAACAAGGGAAGCTGACTCATGCCACAGCCTTTCACAAGCAGAACAATTCGTATGCTAACAGACACAATAATTTCACTTCACACTGATATTTCCATTACGTGATAGCTGTTACTGCCTTATTTTCAAGAGGACTTGAAAGTTGATCCTTCTCCAACTGAAAAGCAGAGCAAACCCTGGAAACAGGAATTTTCTGGCAGGCAATGGTATAAACAGGAACAGCTTAGGAACTGAACTGGCAGAGATGGATGGAGCCCTGCAGATGGCCTCAGCGCAGTCAGGACACGTTGCTGTGCCCCAGCGACAGCCCAGGGGCTTGGTATTTTCCAGAGATCAAAGGCTGAGGGTGGAACTTCCCAGAATCTGCATGGCTGTAACACTCAATTACAAAATCACTCCTGCTCTTATTGCGCTGCAATCTGTTATAGTAGGCCTATGCTCTAGATGCAATTGCATCAGAGAGATCTAAAGAGTAAAGAGAAAATTTACCTAGTAGGGTACAGCACAAGTCCTAAACAAAACAGGTCAGTTGTCTCAGTTTTTCCAGTTGCATTCTGTGTAGAAAGAGAATACTGCATACAAGCAGGCCAGAAATATGAAGGCTACACATTTCAGAGACAATTTTCTCCTTAAGACCATTCATGAGTACCCAGTGATTCACTTAAATTTTGTTAGCACCTAATAAAAGAAATAATGATAATCCATTTCTGGTTCTGTAAAGGAGTAAGAAATATACAGAAAAGAAAAAAAAAAAAAAACAAAAAAAAAAAAACAAGTCAGAATAGTTGGAACCTTTTAGAAAATATAGTTCTAATGAAAATTTCCCTCAGTTCCAAAGGGTTTATTCTGTTAAGTGAGGTCACTGTCCAGAATAATCCTAGAGATTTGGAAAATCCAGCTCATAAAGGATGATGAAAATTCTGCTTCTCATGGAGAGTCAAATATATATGGATTATTAATAATATATAGACTTCTAAAAATTCCAGTATTGGAATTCAGCACTGCATCTGATTCAGGGCTGGATGCAATACAGATAGATGAGGAAGATCTGAAGCAGAAATAGTCTCTTGCTCAGGGTTCTGCACTGCTGTATTTCATGAAATTTTACTAAGGGAGAAGAAAGGAAGAAGAGGGCTAAAAGAAGAGGGCTTATCCTTCAGGAAAGGCTGAAACATGAGGGTATGTAATATAATGGGACAGATCTCAATCAGGTTTCAAATCTTTCCTGTGAAGCAAGAAAAAACAAACAAAAACAAACAAACAAACAAAAACCAGTAACAATGTATTAGAAAACACTCTGAAGTACCAGACTGAAAATACAGAAAGAAAAATCTGCTGTGCAGTCCTTTACCCCTGTATATGCTTAATTTGGGGTCTTTTCCCACCCACCACATCTTTGTATAATATCAAACTAAATAATGTGTGGTCACTTTGCTTTCATCACATCCTTGCTCGTTATCACCTAGGACTTCACACATCATATGTTACAAAAAGGACATGAACTTGAAACCCCAGGCTGATACCCAGTGTTTCATGACTGTACACACAAACTAAAAGAAGATAACAACTATTTCCAGCCTTTAATCCAGTAATAACATTTAGCTCTTCAACAGTTCTTTCCTGTTCTAAATCTGGAGACCGCTTCTGAATCCACATAACGAAACAAGATTGTCCATCCTTTACTAAGAATGAACTTCAGACCATTCAACAAGTCTTATGAGGAGCAGCTCAGGGAGCTGGGATTGTTTAGCCTGGAGAAGAGGAGGCTCAGGGGAGACCTCATTGCACTCTACAACTTCCTGAAGGGAGGCTGTGATGAGGAGGAGCTTGGCCTCTGCTTCTAGGCAACAAACAGGATCCAAGGAAATGGCCACAAGTTGTATCAGATGAGGTTTAGACTGGACATAAGAAGGAACTTTTTCTCTTGGAGAGTGGTCAGGCACTGGAATGGCCTGCCCAGGGAGGTGGTGGAGTCGCCATCACTGGCAGTGTTCAAGAGGCGTCTGGATAGGGAGTTAGGAGATATTTTTTAGTGGCTTTTCTGTAGGTATGTTAAAGGGAGGACGGTTGGACTAGATGATCTTGAAGGTCCTTTCCAACCTTGTGATTCTATGATTCTGTGATTCTATAAAGGGACGTGGGAGGCAAAGAAATTGGGCCAGGATCTTCTTGGTGGTGCATAGTATTAGGACAAGGAGTAGTGGCCTAAAACTTGAGCATAGAAGTCCCATCCAAACAAGGGTGATGGAACACTGAAATGGGCTGCCCAGGGAGGTTGTGGAGTCTAAGGAGATATTCCAGACCCATCTGAACACCTACCTGTGCAAACTATTGTAGAGGACCTGCTTTGGCAGGGGGTTGGACTCAATGATTCCTTGAGGTCCCTTCCAACCCTTGCAGTTCCGTGATTCTGTGAAATCAGTAGCTCACTTCCCCAAAAAAAAATGAGTTGCAGCTTGCCAACTCTTGTCCATTTACACCCTCATGTGTGGATAACAAAAGCAGAAGCTCCAGATAAACCCAGCTTGCAAAAGCTGCCTGGGCCGCAATGGGCAGCCAGCTAATAATCTGTGATCTCTTTTGCAAAAATTGAATATTTAGAACCATATTCTGCTGGCAACAGCATCAAACAGCAGCTTTATCATTTAAAATTTCCTCATTTAAAGCAAGATACGTGCTTAGGGCAAATTCACTTTGCCAGAAAAACTACTTCTAGCTCATGTACAACAGCAAAAATCAGACACACAAATCCCTCCCATTGCACTCCAGTTTATCAGCAAATATCTACTCCAGTAGACCTATAGGACTGATTTGTACAATTAGTTGTACAGTAATTAACTGCAAATACTTATTTTGCACTTGGGCACTTTTAGTAAGATTCACTTATCTAACACTGCAATGCAGTAAGACCCTTTTTTTTTTTTTTTTCATAATAAGCATTTTTCTGCCTACAGAAATAAATAAACACAAACATTTTAAAGTCCTTAAACATAATTCTGTCACCTCTCTAAACTGCACTTGAATTAGACAAATGTGTGATTTGTGCTTAGCCAAATCTGAATTCCACACTGCAAAAGAGAAAATCCTTAGGTTTCTAAAACCCCTCTGCAGGAACTGAAATGCGGCATCATTTCCTTCAGAAGTCCAATGTAACCCTAACTGCAATTGACCTCTCCCCCGCCTCCTACCCACAGTATTATCATATCAACAAAATGAAAGGGGCATGTACATTTTCTGTTTTCTTTTCTGTGTTTTTTTTCTTCCCCCCACAGTTAAGAGATAAAAGATGACAGGCAGTACATGAGAGAAAGTGTAAAAAATAGGAGGAAATGTGGTCACCCCCAACCACAGGAAGTGGCGGTCAACGGCTCAGCACTGTCTGAGCAGCAGCACTGCCTGGCAGGCACCCCTGGGCTTCAACGGTACATGAAAACCTCCAAGTGCTTGAAGACTGAAAAAATAAAACTCAAAATATGAAAGAGGAATAGAGTTCACTGTGCAGACTGACTTGAATTCAGAGGGTTAGGGTTCTATTTCCTCTGCTTTGTTTCATGAGGAGGCATCAGCACCTAACCAATGAAAAAGCACAACCTTTTTAACAGCGTCAATCAAAGCTTCTAATTTTACCAATTATTTCCCTCTGGCTTTTTAAAGCATCACCTGCATGATGAGATGGCATCCAAATCATGCCTGAAACACTTTTCCTGAACATGACTGGGCACAAAATTATGCTGTATTATGCTGCTGCAACTCTGACACAGTTGTCCAAGCGTGCATACCAATGTTATATAGAAGGAAATGGGTCTGTGCAATTTACAGACGTGACTAAAATAAAACCATTCAGATTCATACTAATTGTTCAGTTTTCCTATGATCGTTCAGATTAGGATGCTAAGTGGTTAAAGCTATTATTAACACCAACAGAAAAAGAATGAATCAGAGAAACATTTAAGTATTTTGATGAGATTCTTTACGACTATGTAGTGGCCTGAGCTAACTACAATTTAGACTCATCTGGCAATAGTTAATTTGCAAGAATAACAGCAGATGCATTTCAAAACAGAATTAGCAGAAGAGAGTGGCTGCGTTCGCATTGCAACCTGTACAGAACAGACGAAAAGACAAAGTAGATCATGTGTTTAACAGTTGCTCCTTTTGGGACTGTTGCTGTGTATCCCTGCTCACAGCTGTGCTGGCTGAACGCTCACAAGATAAACAACATTTTATTTTTTGAATCCTGTGTACTATTGTGTGCAATGAATCAGAAAAGAAAGATCACTTGCAGAGAAGAACAGAAGAGTTGCTTTCCTGAGCACAGGCTGCACAGTTGATCAGTTTTAAAGTGAGGTTACACAACCTTATTCTACCTAGTAACAAGGGTGAAAACAAGTGAGAAAAACACTGTTAATGTTAAACTAGGTTACTGCAGGGTTACCTTCAAGCCAGACACTCAGTGGAGCAAGCATTTATTTTGAGACACCTGTTTGCCCACTGACTGCAAGCATTCATCAACGCCTATCACAGCTCTCCAAGAAACTCCCTTCCACTCCTTACTTTCACTGTTATCTCTGTCCAGGGTTTCAAAGCTGGGGAATTCATTTCACATAAAGTCAATTAAGAGCTCAGTTAGAAAGAAAAATCCTTGCCAAGGTAGATAAATCCTGCATCACTCCCAAAGCACAGAGAGACTGACTGAATTCTTGTAATTCATTCCACAGTCCAGGAAGAGGCATGATCACTAATTCCTTCTGCCTCTTGCAAATTCAGATCCAGGTTTTTTAGCTTCCAAATTAAGAAGAGTGGCAAAATACTGAGAAAAAAGTAAGTTTCACTGGTCTGCTGTAGGTGATTTAAAGCCTTTGGTATTGGAATTACAATACTGACATTGAACTCCTTGAGTACAGAATGTACAGCCCTGTTGTTGTATGCTCTCGTGGCTTGGACAAGCTGGTTTCAGGCATTTAAGAGTAGTTTCAAGAGAAGTAATGCCTGTGATAGTACAGAATATCGTAATTTGGCTTATCTCTGGGAAAGTCAAGTTGTTACCAGTCTCCGGGAGAGGCGTAGATGGAAACACATTCCTAAATGCTTCTGTAATTATACAAATATTCAAGAGAAAGTGATAATACTATAGAAACTAATTATTTAGGTGAAGGTGTATTTCAGTGAGATAAATCCTTCAATCAATTTGTGTTAGGAATTATCACTCACATTTTTTTGCATTTACACTACTGTCAAGTTAGCACTATAAATGTATAAAACTATAAAGCAAATACATCTGGACAGATTTCAGCTGTGCAAGTGAGAAGTGTGACAGCAGCACTCAAACTTAGTCATGGTGCTTCAGAACACTGGATATATCGTTTTTGCCTTCCTTTAGTGGAAAGATTTATTTGGGCTTTTTCTTCCAGGTCCTGATTCCAAGAGGCAGAATAACAGGGAAACAGTTCTTTCAGCACAGAGTGCAAATGTAATAAATATTTTTTGGGGGGGAGGAATCTAATAGGTGCTACATAGCCTTAATAAAGTCATGGAGAAATCTCTGTCTCTGCGAACTCCACTGAATAGTGCCATGTTATATTCAACTTCTGAGAGTTCCTATATCATGATCATAGAATGGCTTGGGTTGCAAGGGACCTCAAAGATCAACTGGTTCCAGTCCTCCTAGTCTTGAACACTTCCAAGGATGAGCCATACACAGTTTCTCTATTCCAGTGCCTTCACCACCCTCAGAGTGAAGGTCTTCTTCCTTATACCTAATCTGAATCTCTGCTCTTTCGGCTTAAAACTGTTATCCCTTGTGCTACCATTTCAAGTCCTTGTAAAAAGTCTTTCTCCATCTTTCTTATAACCTCCCTTTAAATAATGGAAGGCTGCAATGAGGTCTCCCCAGAGTGTTCTCCAAGCTCAACAACCCCAGCCAATAATGACAGGAATATTCCACCCCAGAGATCCTACAACTCATCCTTCTCAAAGTCTATATTCTCCTTCTGTGAGGAATTTTGGTTTTGGATAGATCTAGATAGCCTTCAATCTCCAGGCAGCACATGCTGTACTTTTATTTAGAAAGCTGAAATTCCTTGCTTTCAGATTGCCTTTTTTAAGAAAAGCATTTAAATCTGATAAATTTACCTTTCAAATTTCTGTTCAGTACATTTAAATGACTAAACATCTTAGGCCTCACAGTATAAAGATATCATTTTTCTATCCAGACCTTGAAAAATTTCATAGGCGTCCTTCATCTCTTGTCTGTACTTATATCTCACTGTTGAATGAAAATCCCATAGCCCCATATCCAGTACTTTAATACCTGCTCTACTACTATCATTTGCTAAGGTAGAAAGTTTTCTCACTTTTCCTCTAGGATCTCATTTCTATACATCCAAGGATTGCTTCTAAGCTACAGCACCACAAGGCCAGCAAAGCCAAGCAAGCTATGTGGAAAGGTCTTTGGCTTTGCTTCATGTTACTAGATCAAAGAATTTTGTATTTGAAACCCTACAGTGTGTTTTATTGTAGTACTTAAGTAAACAACTGACAGATGGATCACTTGCTGGTTAAGGAAATAGCTGAACAGTCGCACTGACAGAGCTGTGGTCAATGGTTCTGTCTCCAGGAGGAGACTGTTGGCGAGTGGCATTCCTCAGGAGTTGGTATTGGGACTGGCACTATTTAATCTCTTAGTAATATCAGCAAGTCTGCCAACAACACCAAGGAATGTGGTGCAGTACACCCTGGAAGGAAGGGATGCTATCCAGCTGGACAGGTTGGAGATGTGGACCTACACAAAATTCATGAAGTTCAGCAAGGCCAAGGGCAATCCCAAACACGAGTATAATCTGTGTGATGAGTGGAATGTGACCAGTCCTGAGGATAAGGACTTGAGGGTCCCGATGGATGTGTGTGCAGCCTAGAAAGCCAATCCGTGTCCTGGGCTACATCAAAAGACGGGTGGCTAGCAGGGCAAGGAAGGGAATTCCCCCTCTGCTCCACTCTCATGAGGCCTCACTTGTAGTACTGCATTCAGTTCTAGCACAAAACAGGCAAAGAGCTGTTGGAGTAGGTCCAGAGGAGGCCATGAAGATGAAGAGAAGGCTGGAGAACCTTTCCTGTGAAGACAGGCTGAGAGAGCTGAGGCTGTTCGATTTCCAGGCAGACTTCATTTCAGGGTTGGCTTAGATTAGACATTATGAATAAATCCTTCACAATAAGAGTAGTGAGGAACTGACACATAGAAGCTGTTGATGCCCCATCCCTGCAAGTGTTCAAGGCTGGGCTGAATGGGGCCCTGGGCAACCTGGTCTATTGGGAACTGTCCCTGTCCAGAGCAGGGGAGTTGGAGCTGGATGGGCTTTAAGGTCCCTTCCAATCTAAGCTACTCTATGAATTCTCATGACAGTCATGCCATAATATTACTTCAGCTTCTTCATTATTTACTAATACCCCACCAACTTTAGATAACTGTTAAGTAGCAGCACTGTGAAGGGGTACTTCAGTGAAAATTTTATATCACCCAGATTCTAAAAAATGATACTGTAAGGTTTTAATCCAAAGGCTTCTTACCATAACTCTCACAGAGAGCCAAAACCAACCTCAGATACAACATAAAAATGATTTGAGAGCCAGATTTTTGCAAAATACTGAATATTGTCTTTATGTCATGCAGAATAAATTAAATATATATATATAAAATCTACTGTCCTAGAAATGTATATATATCCACATATATACAAATATATATATATATATATATATATATATATATATATATATATATATATATATATATGTGCCCCCAGTGGCGCAGTGGTATAAAGTGCTGCCTGTGGCACTGGAGGGCCCGGGTTCGAATCCCCCCTGTGGCGCAGGGGTAGAAGTGCCACTTTGCTACACAGAGGGCTCGAAACCCGGGAGTTGAACTCGATGATCTCTAAGGTCCCTTCCAACTCGCACGATACTATGATACTATGATGATATGATAAACATATGCCCTATCCACAAGTTATCTTAACTAAGTCATAAAACTTTCCAGAAGATTAAAAGGCTTGCATGTCAGCTATAGAAGTACAAGAACTGTCATTCATGGTTTTCTGAGGCCTCTTCCAGTAGAATTACATCCATACAAATCAACAAACTTCTCAGTATAGGTGTGGTACACACAAAGACAAGCAGAGAGAAGGACCAGATCTTCATATCTCATTATTTGTTCTCTCATAATTTGTTCACACAATTCCTGAGCTCTATGCAACACCGTTTTAATTGGGAATGGCAGCAATGGTCAGACTAATCAATAAAGAGATGCATGAAGTGAATGACTCAAATGGGTTTTATTGTATAGCTTCTAAGACAGTGATTAAGAAACTGGAAAAAGTACAATAAAGTGATCTTTGAAGTAAATCTGCCTGCTTTTACACAGGTATCATGTTGATTCCAAATTAGGAACTGAAACCTTTCTATCTCATGTAACACTGAATAACTGCACTAATAGAATGGAATCATCCTATCAAATCTTCAAAAGGCTGCTGCTTCATAACGCTGCTGTTATGGTTGAAATTGTACCCAAACTGACAATCTTGATTTGCTAGTATAGATCAGCACCCACATTAGCCAACATAAGGCCCAGTGCATGTTTATGTAAATGGTTGGACAAAAATCCACTGTGAACAAAACCCAAACCTTTGTGCAACTTTTGCTAAATTTATTTCACTCTCTCTGGAAAGAAAGTAGGTCAGCATATATCTCAAAATAGCACATCAGCACTGAGGAAAAAAAAGTAGTATTTCTTTATCTTCTGACTTTTCAGCTCATTTCTCTGTAGAGGGAAAGCAGAAAGTCTTCCCTTTACTCTACTCTAGGGATGAACCAGTGAAATAAAAGAAAAACAGTTTATTTTTTAACAAGGCCCCCAAATCACTCATCTACACAGGGAAAATGCTAACCACTTATGTCCAAGCAAAAGAGCACTGAGTTGAACCATTTAAGTTTTATCTGAATATAAGCAAGGAAAAAGCCAGGAAGTTTAAAGTGTGTTTAAAATGCTGTACTGGATATGTATCACATCCTGTTCCTTGTACATCGTGTTCCTTCTATCAACAATCTATTTGGTAAAATATTTACTTTGGAATTAAGGACACACTTACTGTGATTTTGTTGTTCATTTTGTGATATTTTGAGAGAGTATGTGCTGTAGCAATAAGAATTGTTGCCTATTCTGTGATACCTTACATGCTTTTCCTCCTCACACACACAAATATTTTCTTTAATATAAGATGCATGTCTCCCACTATTTTTTTTACCTTTTTTTCCACCTCCTCTTTTTAAGGAACCTGAGAGAAAAACAAGGAAGTTAAAAACTCAGCTCCCACACATTTATAGCTACGAAGATTCTGAAGAACTCTTCTGGGTTTAATATTGACAGAACCTGTGTCAACAACTATTACAATATCTTAACATGTAAAGAAAAACAAGAACAGCTATTAAGGAGAATTAGGCAATATTAAATGATACATATCAGCCCTAAAAACTTTACTTACCTTATTCAAGTTAATATCGACACTGCTGGCTACAACATGATAAATGACAGTGATCTGTTTCTCAGAACACTGGTATTTTTAATTAAGAAAAAATTGTATTGCCTCCCCCAGATTCCAAGTGTCAGTCCTCATTTGGCTCTCTGCACTAGTTTAAAATGACTGTTTGGAAGATACTAAACATTGGTGGTATGACCTTTTGAGTTTAGTGCTTTTTATGCAAACAGCAGGAAATCCTAAAAATAGCAAAAACACGTTTTTTAAGTTCTTCATTAGAATAAATTAAAAAAAAAAAAAAATAGTAGTAAAAACAAGAACCCTCCTGCTCTATGCACGCTTCTCTTCAATTTTTGGGCACTGAGCTACTGAGCTTTCATTTATTTTCCTGTATTAGTCCAACCCTGTTTAAATGTCATCCACCAGCTTTTGAGCTGCATATTGAAGTACAGGCATTTTTGGATATACACTCAGACTTTGGTAATTACAGAATTGGACTCCTCCATGCAGCTAGGCTGCAACATGCTTAAAGCCTCTCCAAAAAAGAGACCTGAGAACAACTTCCTAAATCTAGAGGATCTGCACTTTTATTTTACACTCAATAAACCAATGTTTGCTACCAGAACTTAAGTAAAAAATGAGAGCTTTCACAATTAAAGGAGTGAAGAAACGATAGAATTTCTCAAACTTCAGAAATTAAGTCCAAGCACTAAAATAAAAACATTAACTTCGTACATTCTGTGAAGTCTCTATCTTGCATGATTTTAACCTAGCAAACAAAGAACATAATTAAATGCATTTAATTGCATTCTTGGATTACTGCAGATAGCACATCCTGGTGGGTCTCAGTAGACCCTTTTCATTCTTCCAAAAGCTGAAGGCACAGAACTGACTGAGTTCAATCTAAATCTGGACAGTTGTACTCTTGAAAATATTATCAGACCAAATAAATCACACAGCAGAATTTTCTAATGAAGCATTAAAATAAGTAAGAGGAAATAAGTTAATCGTGTTTATGAGCAGCAACAGATAAAATCACCCGTAGCATTCATTTGCTGATGCCAGCAACTCCATTCCCCAAAATCTGTGAGAACATTTGGAAAGATAACATCAACATTTGTCAGACTTCAGTACTACTAATTTTTCTCACGTGCCACCAGTGTAATTAAAAAAAGAAAAACACTGTTCAAGGCCAGGCTGGATGGGGCTTTGAGCAGCCTGATCTAGAGGGAGGTGTCCATGCCTATAGCAGGGGGATGGAATAAATGGTCTTAAAGGTTCCTTCCAACCCAAACCATTCTATGATTCTTATGTAACACAACTATGAATTCAAGGACAGTTACAAGACACCGGCTGATATGCCAAATATGTACTCACTGGTGTGGGAAACCTGTTGCAATGAGATATTATTTTCACTAAGAATCCATTAGTTTAACCGCTGTACGGTTTTATCTTTAACTGCTATGTCAAGGAGAAGCATTAGTCATCAGTCATTTCAAGACACAGTACAGTAGATAAAATAGTCCAGAAATGATCAAAACTAGTCTTTTTGAGTTTGTCTAACTGGAACATATTTGGTTCCATAATTACTGCCAAAAGGTAGTCTAGGGAACAGTGCTCATTACCCAGCTGAGAGAGCTTAACTAGATAGGGTTGTACATTTCCAGACCAGAGTCATGCATTTCATCCTGTCTCATCTGGCACTGATTCCTCTTGTGACTGCATTATTTTGTATAATTTAGGCATCTCCTTCATGCCCTCCAGTGACTGACATGTGGATTTCAGCACATCACAATGCACACCAGGTTGAAAATGCACAGACTGCTGCTGCTGAGATGTGACTTAGAGCCCAACCACAAGTTACACTGAACCTACACATCCAGCCCATCTCTTGCCAGCATGCAGGAACACAGCTTCTTGCAAAGAACATCTCATATGTAAACAAGGAAAATTCCCATATTCATAATGCCCATGGAGGACTAGAACAAATATCACAAATGTTCAGATCTCTGTACTCCAAAGCACAAATATATCCTTTTGCTCCTTTTTAACTGTACCGTCTTGCACGCAAAAAGTGACTACACTGAATAATAAATGACATTACAATTTTCCCAATGTACTTAAAACTATCAGCTGAAAATCCAGAAAAGACAAAATAGAAAAATCTGCACTTAAGTAATCAGCAAAGAACATAAAAATAACTATTCAGTCTGAGAAGCCTGTGGCCCTGCCAAGAGCCTTTGTAGTACTGCTCTTTGAAAGCAAAAGAAAATAATTCTCTCTTCAGTGCAATAGTATTGGGAGCATTGAGGAAGCCAGTACTTCTAGAGATATACTGCTAACAATAACAATGTGATTTACTGTATTAATTACAGGGCAAAATTAACTGACTCCAATAAACCTTATTTTTTGTATGGCAGAAGGACTAAGTAGAGTTTAATAATGACAGGTTAAAACCTATCCAACCTTTTTAGTAGGAGAAAAATGTTTTGTTTTAAGGGAAGGAAGATGATGAATTTCTTCTCATATTGCTCTTTAATTTTCCTCGAGATATAAAAGCACAGTAGCAAGTGCAGTTATTTCAGATATGAGTAAGTATATGTGCAAAATGCTTATACATCTGTTTCCAGTGGTATCAGAATTTACAAAACCGAATACATCCAACTGTTTTCTGTAAGAAATTTCAGCCCTAGGATAGCTCTAGCTAAACACTTGCACTGTATCAGATGAGTTAAAAAACACAAGTTTCTTCAGCTCCTGCCAACTTTCACTGATGTCATGACCAAGAGTTCATAACTACTTGCAGTAAAATATTTTGCATAATCTCATAGAATCATAAGGTTGGAAAGGACCTATAAGATCATCCAGTCCAACCATCCTCCCTTTACCATACCTACAGGAAACCCCTAAGCCATATCTCCTAGCTCCCTATCCAGACGCTTCTTGAACACTGCCAGTGATGGCGACTCCACCACCTCCCTGGGCAGGATATTCCAGTGCCTGACCACTCTCTGAGAAAAAAAGTTCCTTCGTATGTCCAGTCTAAACCTCTTCTGTTACAACTTGTGGCCATTTCCTCAGGTCCTGTTTGTTGCCTGGCAGAAGAGACCAAGCTCCTCCTCATCACAACCTCCCCTCAGGAAGTTGTAAAGAGCAATGAGGTCTTCCCTGAGCCTCCTCCAGGCTAAACAACCCCAGCTCCCTGAGCCGCGCCTCATAAGACCTGTGCTCCAGACTCCTCATAAGTTTTGTTGCCCTTCTCTGGACACGTTCCAGGGCCTCAATGTCTTTCTTGTAGTGAGAAGCCCAAAACTGAACACAGTACTCAAGATGCGGCCTTGCCAGAGCTGAGTACAGAGGGATGATCACCTCTCTGCTCCTGCTGGCCACACTATTTCTTATACAGGCCAGGATGCTGTTGGCCTTCTTGGCCACCTGGGCACACTGTCAGCTCATGTTCAGCCGAGCATCGACCAGCACCTCCAGGTCCCTTTCCTCTTCACAGTCATCCAGCCACTCTGCCCCAAGCCTATAGCACTGCATGGGGTTATTGTGACCAAAGTGCAGCACTTGGCCTTGTTGAACTTCATCCCATTAACCTCAGCCCAGCAATTCAGCCCATCCAGATCCCTTTGGAGGGCCTCCCTACCCTTGGGCAGATCAACACCACCTCCCAACTTGGTGTCATCTGCAAACTTATTTAGCTTGCACTCAGTTCCCTCATCCAGGTCATCAAAGATGTTAAACAAGATGGGCCCTAGAACCGACCCCTGGGGGACACCACTTGTAACAGGTTGCCAGCAGGACTTAACTCCATTAACCACTACCCTCTGGGCATGACCCAGTTCCTTACCCAAAGAAGGGCACGACCCTCCAGCCAGTTCCTTACCCAAAGAAGGGTATACCTGTCTAGGCCACGGGCAGCCAGTTTCCTCAGGAGGATACTGTGAGAAACTGTGTCAAAGGCTTTGCTGAAGTCTAGGTAGACTACATCAACTGCCTTACCCTCATCTACTAGCCTGGTCACCCATTGTTGCATGGGATAATCTTAATGAGTCTTACTATAGTTTTGTAGTTCATGTTTAAAGCTCATAAGAATAATCCCAAAACCTGTCATTGCCAAGTACTTAAAATCACACATATAATCCTTTTTAGTAAGAAACATATATACAAGTTTCAAAATCGTAATGTGCCTAATGTTTTATAGTTTTGGCCTATGCATATATATATTTTAGAACATTTACTTAAAAATGGATAATAGCTGTCACTTTTATTCAATAAAGAAATGCATTCATAAACCAACGGACTTCACTACAATATTCATTCTTGGTAACCAAAATCTCTTGTACAGTCAGGAAGACACAGTACTTAAGAGTCTTACCTCTTCCTGAAGCAACAGTTTCCAGTAGTGATTTCTCTTAGTGCTTTAACTTTTCAATGTAATTTTCATAGTTTCTTAGTTCAGGATGAGATGGGTTAATTGCAAGCAGTATGGATGGTATCTTGCTTGCTTCCTGAAGATCACTGCTTTGCATCATGCGCCATCACAACTACCTAGGAAAAAAACAGTCACTTTAAACTCCAGTCACCTGGACAACAGGAAATATTACTGCTTCCAGTTCAGATTAAACAAAAGCCAAGTCTTAAAATATAACCTTAAAAACTGTATTTATCTACCAAACATTTCATAATACACTCTGTTAAAAGGATTCTTGCATACTTTCCTCCATCCTGTTGTATACAGACATAAAACAAGTGGAAAAAATTTATTGTCAATTATTAATCTTACAATCCATCTTCTTCACTGACAATATGAAGCAGACTTCCTTTTTTCTTGTAGGGTTCTGGTCAGAAACTGCCAGTAACAGGAGAGTTACACTGTAATTCCTTTGAAGAAGTAAACACACTGGGGCCTCTGAAAAATGTCAGGAGTAGGTATCTACTTTTACTGTTTGGCTATAGCTGGAAGGTCCTACTAGAACAGATAATAGTATTTTCATTTGGTGCTACTATAGGTATCCAGTGGGAACCTTGCAATTATAGCCTAACAGTAGAAGTAGATTCCTCTTTTAATACAGTCTAATATCAGCTTCAGGATCAGGAACAGAGGTTATTCACCCATAACCACTCCTCGAGACGGGCTATCTATGTACATTTGTTTTCATGCTATATGGAAGGACCACAAAGCTAATATAACTTTTCCTCACCTGGACTGGTGGAAATCTCATCCCCCAAAATCCCTACATGCAGATTGCCTTTGGACTGGAGACTGGATGTGGTAGCAAAGGAGCATTAAGTTGTCTCCTCTGTCCTTCCCCAAGCACCACACTCATCCTATTAAGGCACATCTCTTCCAATGTGTCCTTCTCAGACTTAGTGCTGTTACAAAATGCAGCAATGGGAAGGAAAGGGAGAGGTTTCAGCAGATCCCAGCACACACAAAGGGCAGCCAGAGACTGCCACCTGTACCGTGTCTGTGTTCAGAACCACTGGAAGCATATCTGGGGACAGTGCTTATGAGAGCTGTCCCATGATGGTCACACTGAAGACACCCACAGAGCTTGGTTACCAAACCCAACCTGAATTTCATTGCTACAAAGACAGTTTAAATACTACTTAAATATGTGATGTAAGAAACCTTACTTGCTTCAGAAAGCCAAGTGCCTAGAAGCCAAAAAGCTTCACTGTTGAAGTATTTGTATTTCAAGGAAAACCCCTTAGAAGTTTATGGCATGTGTGAGTGAACCAACAATCTACATACATCAGTCCATCCCCAGGCTGATAGGATAGGACAGGTGGGATGAACCTCCACTGGTTCTCTCTGACAGTCTCTTACTCCATGCTCGGCTAGTTCAGTACTGGCTGCAGCTGCTCAGGCCCTCATCCAACCAGAGCATCTGTCAAAACACCTCCAAGGGTGGAGATCCACAACCTGGCAGGACAACCACCATGCTGTTAATCAGCCTCTTGAATCTCCATCTGACTATCTAGATCCATGGCAAAAAATAAGGCAATACAACGCCAACAGTATTACCTGACCTGTACAGCCAAAAGAAATGTTGGACCCTGTGCTTAATCAAAAGATTCAATATTAGCAGCAAATTGTCTCCCATTTGATACCTCACTCGGTGCTGCTTTACAAACCTGTCTCCTCTCCTCACCTTTCCTGTAACAGCAGAAACCACCTCACTGTTTCACTATTTATTATTAAAGGGCTTAAACACTTTTTTTCTCTATTTCCCTTTTGGATAACCCTTTGCAACTATCTTCCATAAAAACAAGTGTAGCTGTACCTGCATTTTAAGAAACAATGCCCTAAATTCAGATAATTCTCTTGTTCCACATATATACTTAAGAATTCAAGTTTCCTGAACATTAAGAGAAATATCAAACTGTGGCATCTGACTCAAAAGTCACTGAGATGGAACAGTGATGGCTCAGATCTGCACCATCAAACTGTCTGCAAATTGAGCTCTCTCTGTGTATGCTACACTCCAGTTGCATTTTGAAGGTAAGGTCCCAGTGCCTAGATGCAGTTTTAGTTTTGAAAAATAAAAACTGACAGACTGGATCTGACAGGTCCCTGCAACTACTTCAGTTCCTCATCTCCCCGCTGAGAAGTTGATTCACGTCTGTGAGATGCTGTAAGAAATGTGTTAGATTTTTTGACAAAAATAGGCTATTGGGTTTTAAGCCAACCAACCAAATCCTAGTAATGCAGAATGGTATTGTTTGGATCATCACCATCAATGCAATGGATTTAGTCTGTCATCTGTGTAATACTAAAAGATTGCGCCTCTCATTAAAAGCAATCAGCTGTTTCTGCATGTCCATGGTGCAAATTACACTTTCCAGTCCCTCATAGCCTGAAGCCATTACCCTTCGCTTAGTGGGAGAAAGAGGAGGGTCTGGAGGAAAGGAAGGGAGTGCTTTCTCTAAGATAGACTGTCAGACCACTGCTGTATCTCCTGCCTTTCATGGCCTTATTTTACTTCAAAGAACATGGGCAAGCTGAACCAAGCAGTCTCCAGCCAGAGGACACAACTGTGTGCAAACATACAGCTAGTTAATCCCATACTTATAGAGCACAGCTTCTCCAGAACCAGTGCAAAAAACAGACCCTGGACACAGCTCAACAGAAAAACATGCAAACTGCAAAACAGAATACAGCATGGGTATAGTGAGTTTAAATGCAAAGTGTTGCACAAGCTTGTTTTCTACTCATCCTTCTCAATGCATTTCTTGGCAAATTTGCTACTCCCATACAGGTATTTTCTCCATGAAACTATAACTTTCTTAGCTCAGTGCT
This sequence comes from Excalfactoria chinensis, assembly GCF_039878825.1. Lineage (NCBI taxonomy): Eukaryota > Metazoa > Chordata > Aves > Galliformes > Phasianidae > Excalfactoria > Excalfactoria chinensis. The sequence goes on from NC_092825.1 coordinate 163,680,314, forward strand.
TTGTTACATCAGTCTCACGCATTCAATACAACGTGCGTAACTCACAGAATCACAGAATGGTCTGGGTTGAAAAGGACCACAAAGATCATCTCGTTTCAACCCCCCTGCTATGTGCAGGGTCACCAACCACCAGATCGGGCTACCCAGAGCCACATCCAGCCTGGACGGAGTTATCAAGTCGAAGAGATCATTAGCACTTAGACTGTGCCCAACTATTTTTGCCTGAAAAAGCAGTATTTTCATTTGTAACTCTTGCAATTCTTTCTCTTTTAAATACTAGTGCTGGTCATTTCTGAAATAATTCTTATATTATAAAACAATATTCAAAAATGTATTGAAAATTATGGTCTTAATTTTAAAAAAATGCACTGAGTTTACAGCTGTAAACAAGACATCCCAAAACATGGTTTGTCAAAATACACGCTGTTCTTCAAGAAATGAAGTAACTAGTGAAGGTAGCAGCTGCATCCCTTCAGCACCCTCTATTGGCCTTCCTGCAGCACCTTGCCTTGTGTTCTCAGCATTGCCTCTTGTTTTATACTCAGTGTTGCTGGACGTGCCATACGTTAGCCCATCTCTGCAGATGGCCAGAATTTATGTAATTAGAAGGGTAAAATGTTTGTTTGTTTGTTTGTCATTTTACCAGCCCTATTTGTCTGATATTTCTAACAAATGCTAATACTGAATGGCATCTCATATGCAGCTCCCAGCAATACAAACGACAGCTCTGCAGAAAGACCTGCTCTCGTAGAACTGAGAACTTAACAATAGACACAGTATGGAGAACAGCATCCACAAAAGACAGTACTCAAGCCACATCCCATGGAGCGAGCAGATAAATAAAGTCCAGATGCCAAAGACAAGGTGATCTAAATATAAGCTCTGCACACTGCCTTCTGGTGAGCAGCCAGATGGTGCAATTTCCAGCGGCAGAGACCCTCAGCCCTGAAAGCCCCGCAGCTGCGTCCTAAAGCCGGCTCAGGCTCTGCAGCGGCAGATGTGAGCTGCATCAGGGCGGCAGAGGGAGGAAGAGGGGGAGGCAGCTGGGCTGGGGAAGCGGCCCTGGGGGACATCGGGATGCTGAGGGCTGCTCCTCAGGGGAGGTCAGGGTGCGAGAACCACCCTGGGGCTCTCCTAATATTTCTATGATTGTCAGCATCAAAATGGTGCTAATTAAAACTGATGGTGAGACAATAGCCTCCAGAACACGCTGACATGCATGGGCTTTAGTCAAGGCAGTTTGTAGTACTGTTCATTAGAAAGCATTACTACTGAATTTCAAATGCTAACATGCCCACTTCTATGTTGGGTAATCATTATTGTAATGCTTAGTGGGGATGGAGAAGGCAATCTGACATGGAATAGAAACATCTCTTGCACAGAACAAAAGCAAAATGATCCCACAGAATCTGCGCAGTTCATTCGAGGTCACAAGGCTGAAGCCTGAGGTGGACCCCGACTGGAGCCACATCCACAAACCTAAGGAAGGAAGAAAAGCAGCCAAGTCTTTGCAAATCACAGTCAGCACTCATCGATTTATCAGGTATTTCCAGGTTTTATTTATTTACTTACTCTTCATTTATACTTAGGGCAAACATTTTCTTTGTTTCATTATTTTAAGACAAAATTACCATTGCATTCTTCCTCCCTCCCCCCCCCCCCCAACCATGTTTGAAAGCTCTGCTTAAACAGATGGAAGTGGCTTCCTCTAGAACTTGGCTGCTGGATCGCAGGTTCCTTACGCAAGGAGCTCCTTTGCATAGCAACCCCGCGGGTGGGGCTCCAAACAGCAACTGCCCCACACGTGTTTTGCAACTCAACGCAAGGGAAAAGAGAAAAAGATGCACGAGCTGTTGGCTATGAGGGGAAGCACTGCCATTCTGTAGGAGAAATGGAACTTGGTTTAAAAACAAGGCTGAAAAGCAACACGGAAGAATCAAAGGCAGCTAAAATATTTCCCACCCAAAGTTGTAATTAGTTCTGAGATAATAATGTGATCATGATTATTGGGAGAAATAATGTATGCAGAGAACAGGTTATTTCCTGCAGAGAAACATGTAAATACTCTGCTGTAATGCCACCCATCTGCCCCTCCCACTGAATACCGAAACGATTTCAACTTATCAAAATGCCGTGTTAAAAAATCACTGGGAAAACAGCTGGGTCTTTCAATAGTTAGAGAGGAAGTTTCGCTATCAGGATCTTCTCGTTGAGAAAGTAAACGGAAAGATGTGAACATGAACAATAAAGTCACTATTAACTGAATTTCAGGAATAAAATTAATTTTATTTTCTACGTTTATGCTGTTTAAAGTAGATGGAGGTATAAGCCTTTTACACTGTTTCCCACAGTGCTCTCCTGGACAAGCTCACAACACTGCTGGGTAATGAACTGGATGGATGACTAGTCCAGGGAGTGGTAGTGAATGGAGTTAAACCCAGCTGGCAAGCAGTCACATGTGGTGTTCCCCTGGGGTGGGCACTGGGGCCTGTCCTGTTCAACATCTTTACTGATGACCTGGATGAGAGCATCCTTAGGATGTTTCCACATGACACCAAGTTGGGAGGACATGCCCATCTGTCTGTGGGTAGGAAGGCCCTACAGAGAGATCTGGACAGGCTGGATCATGGGGCTGAGTCCAATAGGATGAAATTCAACAAGACAAAGTGCCAGGTCCTGCGGTTTGGACCCAACAACAACAGGCAACAATACAGGGTTGGGGCAGAGTGGCTGGAAGATTGCATGGAAGGAAAGGATATGGGGGTGTTGTTCATCTGAGCGCCAACCATCTGCTAGCGGTGTGCCCAGGTGTCCAAGAAGGCCAACAGCATCCTGGCCTGTATAAAAAAATAGTACTGCCCAGTACTCAGCTCTCGTGAGGCTGCATCTCCAGTACCACGTTCAGTTTTGGGCCCCTCACTGGAGCATGTCCAGAGAAGGGCAATGAAGCTGTGAGGGGTCTGGAATGCAAATCTGACGGGCAGTGGCTGAAGGAGTTGGGATTGTTCAGTCTGAAGAAGAGGGGGCTCAGGGGAGACCTTATCGCTCTGTTCAGCTGCCTGGAAGGAAGGTGCGGTGAGTTGGGGGTCAGCTTCTTGTCCCGTGTAACAGCAACAGGATGAGAGGGAACGGCTTCAAGTTGCAACAGGGGAGATTCAGGATGGTTGGATGTCAGGAAAAATTTGTTCTTCGAAAGAGTGTTCAGACACTGGAAGGGGCTGTCCAAGGAGGTGGGGGACTCACTGTCCCTGGAGGTGATGAAGAAACATTTAGACGTTCTAACAGACATGATTTAGTGGGGAAGTATTGCTGGTAGGTGGACAGCTAGACTGGATGATCCTGGAAGTCTTTTCAAACCATGGTGAATCTATGATAGAAGAGATCACTTTTGAGACATAGAAATAAATATTCTGTGAGAGAACCGAGGAAACCAGTACTTCTAACATCACTGAACGAAAAGTTATTTGGCCATGCACTACCTTGTTCATAGAAATGATTTTACCCAGCAAGGAAAGACTCCTTTGGGTTTGCTTGACCAGGCCAAAGCAGCAGGAAGCTCCCAATTGGTGCATATATCTCCAAAAGGCAACTTGAGCATTTCTGCCTAATCCACACCATGCATACACCTCCTGTTTTCATGCTCTGAAAGACAGCCAGTATTAGTTCTTACTGATGCTTCAGCTGTTATCATACAGGTTTCTTTTGTACAGGAGCCTTTTCTGATGACCACACTCCTTTGTGTAGAAAAGAGATCTTCCTGGGTCTAAAGGAATGCACCACATGAGGAGTCTGAGATGCATCGCTGACATTCCGCAGCAGACTGATAAATGTACCAATGCTCTCCTTAGGCACTACTCTCTGTTTTATTATACAGCCCCTAGAGCCCAATTTGACAAAATGCTTCTTACCAAACATACATAAGGTCAAGCTGATTTTTAATAACATTTATCTAATTTGTAACAAAATGTTCATCTTGCCAACTGACTGTACACCCACATTACTATTTGCAAAGGCGGCCTGCTGGTTTCAGTGCTCCTGAAACCATTTACTTATCTTCCTTTCTACCAGTAAATTAAGCGAAGCAGAATGAATATCTCAACAACCATAACCTGACAAATGAGGGCTGAGATCATAGAATAGAGATGACCTTGTTTGCCCCCACTATGGCAGGACTTGGATCACCAACCCTCAAAATGGTCACCCATAGCTCCCTAATGTCTCCCCTGAGAGATCAAAACTGATGGTAACTTCGACAATCACCATTAATAAATGCCATCTTTTTCTGATCTTAAGCTCTCCCATCTCTGCCTGTTTTCCAAGACCTTTTTAAACACAGTGGTTCTATGCAGAATCCACCTCAAAAGTGCTGTAACCGCCCACTTCTGCCAAAAGTGAAAGGGACTGAAATAGATGTTTACTTAAAAGGCACTGACATCTAACAACAACAATGAAACAAAAACCGAGAATCAAAACAAACTGAATAAAACCCACGAAGCAACAGCAGCAAGAAAAACCCATCACCACAACTCTCCCTCTGCTTTCCAAAACCACTGTAATAAAAGAATAAATAAAGATAAATAGGGTTTTGCAGGAACACTGGTGCTCCAGGATCTGACTTTGCTATTGACCACCAAAAGACCTCAGTACACTTCAGCCACATGAGACCAGCACAAGGATGCTGCCTCCTAGGAAGCAGTATGCCGTCCTAGTGCAAGTGTGGCCAGCTGTGTCTTGAGTCTTGGTTTGGTGGGGAAAGGAGGAGTGGAGGTTCATTTCAAGTAGAATATTAAAAAAAAGCAACAAAACTTCAATGATCCTGGCCCTGCCACATTTAGTAATCTCTGGATCAAAATCCACAACCAAGCTAGGCCTCATCTCAACTTACGTGTTCTATACTTGCCATTGATGTAGCCATCTGTCATGCCTTAATAGTAAAGGAAGCATCAAGAACTTCAAACTGAAGAATGAAGTCAAAAGATCAACAGAAGCAGCACGTAAATGACTTTTTAGTTTGCAATGCCAATTTGCTGCCCACTTACTTATTACCACAGTAAATGACAAAAATAGGAATGCTAATCCTAATGCTATCTGAAAACTTTGAGCTATTAGAGCCAAAGTTTCTAAACACTATCTGCCAAAAAAATGCAAAACCAAACTCAGGATGCCCAAATCTGGTAATAGTATTGCCCTGAATAATAACTTTAATACACTTTCTAGCTGTTGTGTGTGTGACAATCTCAAAAACAAATTCTGAATAAGAATCATGAAGACCGACAAAACAATAGGGTAAATTAAAAAGGAAAAAAAAAGACCTTCAGTTGCGAAATTCTTTAAAAGATGACTTCATTTAGGAAAACTAAACAATTCAGAAAGCATCACTGAGGGCGCCTTTATACCAGCAATCAATATTGCTTTCTTCAATCGTACAATAAACCACTGTTAATCACACTGCCAGCCAACTGCTTCAGAATTAAGCAGAGAACACTTTATTCAAAACTTAGGCTAACAAAACCAAATGAACATCTATCTCCACCAACATCCTTTTCTCAAAAGCATTAATACTGAGCAAAGCTCTTGATCACAGAATCACACAATATTCTGAGTGGGAAAGGACCCACAAGGATCATCGAACCCAACCCTAAGCTCCACAAAGGACCACCCAAACTCATGTGCTCCCTGAGCTCCGGCACTCGTGGCCGTGCCCACCGCCCTCTGGTGCAGCCCCTTTCCCTCACCCCCAGCTGCCCTCCCCTGACAGCTCCATGCCGTTCCCTCGGGCCCTGTCGCTGTCACACAGAGCAGAGCTCAGCGCTGCCCCTCCGCTCCCTGTCAGGAGCTGCAGCCGCCATCAGGCCTCCCCTCAGCTCCTCTGCTCTGGGCTGAGCACAACAGGGGCCTCAGCCGCTCCTCACACACCGTGCACTCAGACCCTTCCCCATTTTTGTGGCTCTCCTTTGGACTCTCTAATAGCTTTATGTCCTTCTTACGTTGTGGCACCCAATCCTGCACTCAGTGCTGGAGGTAAGGCCACACAGCAAAGCGGGACAACTGCTTCCTTCATTCGGCCTGACACACCCACGGTACGGTTGGCCCTTCTGTCTGCTGCGGTGCATTGCCGACTCGGATTCAATTTGCCACCAAATAGAGCATCCAGATCCCTTTTGGTAGGGCTGCTCTTCAGCCCCTCAACCCCCCAGTATGTACATTGAGCCAGGGCTGCCCTGTGTTCCAGGAGCAGAACCCAGTCTAAGTGTCCGCCTACCACCAATATCTCCTCAGCAAGCCGTGCCCCCTTAGTACAAGATTTTGAGATACACACTGTATGCACTCATTTTTGAGCTGTAATTACATGGTCATAACCTGATCATAAACATCCTCTAGGGAACATGATGAGGTGTTTGCTTTAATGGGGACTTTGTAGTAAGTTGTTTAGGAAACGTAATGCATTAAAATGGTAAAAGCAAACACATCTGTAATTAAGCAAACATTATTTTTATGAAAATTACTACACATTAGTCCATTTTTTTCTTGATTAATTGCATTCACCTTGTGAGCAGAGAAACAAAACTAATAACTTCAACATTCTTGCATGCAAGCCAAATGTGTGTACTTTATTTATTTTAATGAAATATAGCTCCTGATACTGGGATTTCTGAACAGGAATTTATGAGAAGTTTGCTACAGGGCAGCTGGGCTGGATTTTGAACTCAGCATACATTCACTGACTTCAATCACAACGTTTACACAAATAAATGACATATTTACTAAGCAAAACTGTTTATACAGGCATGATGCCTTCAGTTCTTTGCTCCAGAAGATCTACAGTGTTTATCCCAGCAAATAGCTTTCTCTTACTTTGCATCAGAGATAAAAATCTTTGGCCGTAGCAGGCAGATTTTTATCCCTTTTGAAACAGTGTGTCTTTAAACTGTATCAGGACACTTACATGCACTGTTCTTTAATTCAAGATGGCCTAGGACACCTTATTAGATTACTACTGAAAAAGATTCAGAGATTAAACTGCTGTTTTTTAATATAAAGTGAAAAGAAGCTAAGGACACAGGCACAAGGTTTCCTCCTGCCCTACTGAACCCTACAACATGCAGTCATTTATTTCTGTGGTATTTTAAACCGATACAGTGATACATGCAGCCTGGCCATATGCATAACATGTTATAAGCTTGGCATTTTGGAACTTTCTGATTTATGCTTGTGCACTCTTAGCACTGTGGAGTACTGCACTGCAAATGTATTCTTACATATGAGCCACTGGTGCTTTGGTTAGAAGTTTACGCAAAATCCTACCACAGTCAAACACCAACATGCTTCTCTGAGGTTTTTTAAAGTAAAAACCATGCATGAATATCAAAGAGCACACTGTAAATGATCGTTTCTAATCTTAGACATGTATCAATTATTCACTAGCTTATTCTTCTTGTGCTTTATCGTACAGACTTCACCATGGTAACACTATTCTTCATTTCCTAGCCTTAATCAGTGAATCTTTAAACTAGTATTAGATTTAGCTGTTGGATTACTTGGTATTCTTATTATACCACAAATGCAGAAGTGAACAGTGTCTGTTTTGTTGCACCACGAACCATGGAGTTTGCAGGATAACAGTATGCCTCCATTTGCTTAGCAGCATGAGAGGTTAACTTTTCTAAAAAGGAGCTGGTTCCTGCTTTACTTACTAAGCATAAAGACTCTGAATCACCACCAGGAAACTCAGAATGTAAAAGGCATGAATGTAACGTCCTCAGGCAATAGTTACTCTGAGCTCCTTACACGGTCCATATTTCACGGACCATACATTTTAAAATCCCTATTAAGGTTTAGAATCAAATCACTTGTTTTCAGTAAGTAACTGAACTCAGAACACGTTCACATCTGACAGCCATCTTGGTGCTATAAACCTTACAAAAGACACGACTTCAATTTGACTGTTTTCTTTCCTCTTCTTTGTATGCATAGCCATAGCTATACATATCATTTTTCATCTTCTCAAAATCAATATTTTTTCTAGCAGCTTTTTCTCCTTTCCTGTTTTTCTGCCCCTCTCCTTTCTTTCTAATTCTCTTTTTCTTCGTTATCTTTTTCCCCCTGTATTTCCCCAGTACTCTTGACCCTATTCATCTTCTCCTTCCTTTCTGCCATTCTGTCACACAGTCACACTTCATTTTCCTACACCTCAATTTGTGAGGCTTTCTTTTAATTAATTATTAATCCAGAAGACACATCCTTAATGCTTTAACACTGTACCATTCCTGCCTTCAACTTATAAAGCAAATCAACGTTTCCTCTTTGCCCCACTCTCACACTGGGTCTCTAGGGAGCACCAATCAAGCTGTGCTTTTGAGAATGTCATTAATTTTGATGCTGGCAGCAATTTCTAACATTTCTTTTATATGTAAAATTCTATCTATAATATTGCTAGAATGGAAGCAACAGCCTTTCCTAGTAAGTCCCTAATATCATTCTCTCATAATTCTTTTATAGAATAGTGAACTATGTGATACATTCCCTTGAAGAATAATTAACCCCATGCCGGATAAATGTAAAAAAGGTGCAATTCATTTTCCCACAGGAATTATCACACCACAAAACCTGAACAGATAAGAAATTCTGGGGTATCACAGTAGGATGGATATTGTCTAGAAAGAAGAACTCTTAGTTGTTCATGGCTGGTTAAGACTTCATTGTCCTTGACAAATCTGCAAGCCTTGGTGAACCTTTCCTTTGGGTCTGTCCTGCTCACCAGTGGCCTCCTGCCACCTGAAAGCAGGAATTACTAGGCTTGTACTGAGCGGCTGTCAGCTGTCCTGCAATGGAGCTGAGCACGTTGCATTGGTTTCCTTGCGCTGCTCTTTCACCCAAAGCCCTCATTTGTGGAGTCACACTGGGATCTGTCATCTTCTCCCCTGCCTCAGTATAAAGAAGTGTAGAAATAAAATATAGTATTAAACAAAACAAAAATAGAATAGGGAAAATTGTGATGCAAATTCAATTAGGAGCTTGATCATATTTTCAAAGCCTCACTGCTGTCGAGAAGTATGTTTAAGATGACAACAGAAGAAAGCACAACTGACTAAATCTATCTCTTCCAAGTACAAAAATGGTATTGAAAGGTCAACATCAAGGCCCTGAGCATCTCCTCTTCCTCCTTGCCCAGGCATTAGATAGCTGTGCAATGCAGAGAGCTGTGAGAAAAGCTGCTGCAAAAGATTTATGAAAAACCATCTTGAGGGTTTCCCTCTTTTCCTTGGGAGCTATGCTGAGCCCTTGGGCCCTGTCTGAGGATGCATGTGGCCTAGCCATGCCTACTGACTTCATCTTGGGTCTTTTTCATGACTAGTCAGACCTGCATGGCAAACTGGACACCAAGCTGGACGTAACTCAGCAATATGCTAAGAAGGCTCATAGTATTCTTGGCTGTGTTAGCCAAAGTGAGGCTAGCAAGTCAAGGGAGATGGATCCTTCCCCTCTACTCAGTAAGTCTGCACTTGGAGTGTTGAGGCCTGTTCTAGGCCCCCCAGTACATGAGAAACCTGGACAGACTGGAGTCCAACATGTCTTCTTACTGGGGTGATGTGCGATTATGCTCACTGTTGTCATCACCAGCTGCTGGCTCACTTTCACTTGGAACTTACAACTACATCCTGCTGATCCCTGACAATCAGGCTCAAACACAGAAAGTACTGTATCTTAAGCTCTCAGTAAGTGCTGATGTTAATGTCTGGCCTAAAAACAAAGCCGCAGCTTCAAATACCACCAAATAAATAAATATTAAAATACTTTAAAAAAATACTTTTTCCCCATCCATCAATGGCAAGGTCATCACATCTCCATATCAGATTGAGTCAGCCCCAGTAATCCATACACTCACAATGTTCTCAGTTAACCACAATACTCCATCCACATATACCAAAGTATTGGCACTTCCCTCAGCACACAGAAGCTGCCTGGCCGGCAAAGGAGAACACCAGGACTGTACTCACAACTCCCTTCAGCTGAACGCACTGCAGCTGCAGGTGCTTCAGGTACTTTTGCTCCTGCTTGAACACAAAGCTTCAGTGATCTCCTCAGAGCAGAACTGTGTGATCCTGACCTCCTCCCAGACCTTACTTTCCTGATTCAGCTTCTCCATAAATATGCTAGAAAGCTCCTGCGATCATTCGGTGTACGTGCCAGTTCTGACCACATTACAATTTGCACCACGCAATTTGCACCATGCAGGAATGTAGATTACAGCCCCGGTAATGAAGTGGTTCATGGGCCTCTTCTTCCTGAAGCCAGTATAATTTATAATTATTTCAACAAAGTCAAACAGAACAGTCCTTGGCCATTGCTGCAGGACTTTGAGGAGTTTGTCCTGCAACCAGCCAAGCTCAGCCAGCAAACAGACCATAGAGAGGCTTCACACATGAAAAGCTTCACACTGGGGAGAAAGAACTTCACTTGGTCATGATATACTAAGGCGAAAAGACCTCCCATGACACTTTTGCATATAACACAGATGTATGTTTATTGATAGAACTACTAAATGGGCTGTTACTCTCCCATTAGCACTTCTGCACGTGCTGTCCTTTTAGCATGAATGCTCTGTGCAGCCCTTTCATCCACAGCTGCTCTCAGCATTTGGTACCAGTTGTAAGGTGGATTCTGCATAGAGCCAAAAGTTTTCTTCCTCAAAAATCTATTGCTTTCCTAAACACAAGACATGAACAACACTTGTAAAATGGTACTGCTAAAATACATAATCCAATAATTGAATTCTATAGCATAAAATGAAAATATAATGGTTTCAGAATTCCACATCAGCTTTGACCCAAAAGGAGAACAGTGTTAGCTCACCTGTACAAGTTATACTTTACCATTCTAAAGTAACTGACAGTACTAACAAATTTCTGCTGGCAGTACTGAAAACTAAGAGCGTGTTGAAAATGAGACCATGTTATAATACTCAGTTTGAAAATACTTCCCTAGAAAGTAAAATATTTGCTCAAAATAACAGTAAATAAAGCAACAGCCACTTGCAAGTCTTTCCTTGACCAAACTTGGACATTTGATGTTATGCAAAAAAGGCTATTTGTTACCTGTTTGTTACCCACTAGCCTCAACAAGCTTTTTAAATGGTCAAAGTCTTATGAGGAACATTATACAAGACCACACCAGAAAAGACTTTTTTCCCATTTAACATTTTTCCATCTGACCATCAGGCTTTCTGAATCATCTGCAGTACAGTGAAGATTTACTACTGGCATTCATTAGTTTCAATTGTAGAGCAATGTTCTGTGGCTTATATTTACAAGTTTGAGGTCAAGTAAAACAAGCTAAAGGGAGTTTATCTACACAATTTAACAAAACAAAGCATCATCAACCAACTGCCCACCTTTTTGTCCTCCCACATGAAAACACAGAGAAGAAAGGCCAGACAATAACTGGATGCAGTACCCCTGGATTCTAACCGCTGAGCTGAAATGGAAGTTAAATCAAAATAAGATAATTCTAACAATTAAAATGGCAGAACTAGCTATTTAAAAACAGGTATGACATTGCAAATTTTAAGATGTTTTTTACCTAAAAGATTACTTGTCATTATGGACTAGATCGGGCCCAACTTGCTGTCAAAGTCTAACACACTCAGGCTGAATGGGATCGCTCCTTCCAGTCGCACAGTCAAATTTAGAAAGTATTACGGTTCAGCAGCCTTTATCTTAACATTCCCTTTAATTACTCTTCTAGTCTTATTAGAGGCATCTAATACTGTAATATTTCTGACTTCCGTATTTTCTTCATAATATCCGAGGACTTCTTTCAGAAATGAATCGGATATTTTGGCTCAGGTATATGACAACAGTTTCACAGCCTCTACTATGCCAGCATGGGTTCTTTCTGTTGCCCACAAACGCACACCCAGTGCTGCTTCAGATGCTGCAGCTTGTCACAGTCCTTCAGCATCAGCTGAGGAAGACAGGGGTCTCCAAGCAGTGAAATCACAGGCACACTTCATATTGTCTTGTTACGTTCTTAAGTAACTTTTCTGTCATTAACATCTGTTCACCTCAAAATACTAAAGCAATTTGGACACACTCCTGGACGCTCTTGGATGTTTTTTAAGTATCTAAACTGGCAAATAAACAGGCAGAGAGGGAATAGAAAGAAATTTGAGCAATAGGTCTCAGATCATTGGGCTGTATTCTGTGTAAAAATTATGCGGGCTCCCTACAGAATTACATTATACAATACAATGCACACTAATTCATCATCAAAATGCCTGTGATTAATAACTAACATCTGGGTATAACTGACACTCCCACAAATTAAAGAATATAAGTCATTATTTACACAGATATCAGAAGCTTCTTTTTAGTTCTGAAATGGAAATCATTATACAGCAATATTAGTCAACAGGTCTCCAAACCTACCTTTAACTTCCTTGAATTTATGTTCACTTACGAGAATTCAAGAATGATGAATGAGCTGCCACAGCTCTTACCTTATATGAGAGCTGTGTAGGCTCACCTGGTCAGCTTGTTGAAGGCAGGAATGCCAAAAACGTGAAGTCACTCACATTAGGGCAGAAGGTGGAGACAGAAGTAGGTCTCTGTCACTAACACTCAGCTCTTCAAATTCTTCTAGATTCATGTACAACCTTCTATATTGGTGAAGTTCATTAACTACATCAAATACAATAAGCTGAATATGAGATTGTGAAATAAATTAGCTCCAAAGGCTGCTTATTAATTACGCATGCAGATGTTAACGTGTACTGTTCTAGCGTGACCATACACTAACAGTTTGGACTCAGAGGCTCTTCTTGCAGTAGCACGTGGCAGGTCATGAATGATTTTGCAATAAAATGTTAAGCCATCAGAACTGCTGCTAGTAAAGCAAGTGCATCTGTGTGAAGGAGCACCCGAGTATGCTCACTGTACAACCCTTTGTAAAAACTGTAATCAAACAAAAGAAAAGAATTGCATTCTTTGAGCTACACACAAAATGCCAATAATGATGATCCAAACAATGAGCCAAGTATCTGGGCTGTAGGAAAGATGGGGACAGCGGGGCCCCTTGGGATAGGACAAAGGGAAATGGTTTCAAAGTAGAAGAGAGGAGATTTAAACCAGATATAAGAGAAGTTTCTTACAGTAAGCATGGCGAGGAACTGGCACAGACTGCCCAGAAACATGGTGGGTGCCCCATCCCTGGGCACTTGAGGTCAGGCTGGATGTGGCTCTGAGAAACCTGATAGAGTGTAAATGTCCCAGTTCAATGCAGAACTAGACGCCCTTTAAAGATCCCTTCCAACTCAATTCTATGATGTTAGTGTGTAATAGAGAAAAAAAAATGTAATTTAACAGCAGACTCCAATACACCAGAATACCATACTGCATGAGAAACTTCATGTCCCTACTCTTCTGACCCAAGAGCAGCCTACTCTGGGACATGCTCCTGCTTCCATCACAAGCGAGCATCAAGATGGGAAGGCTGCAAGCAGTAATAGTCTCAGGTGATGACACACTGGGACACCTTTCACCTCCACCCTGCCATGTCGGTGGTGGCAATCATCACAATCTGATGATTACCAGAAGCTCATACTTCAGCAGATGGCACAGGAATCAGTAAAATGTGACCAAATAGCACCATTAACCTTTTCTAACCCTGAATAATGCAAAATGATTAAGCTACAAATTAAAACTGGCTCTCTCAAAGTACTTCTACAAAGCTTACTTATGAATTCTTTAAAGGGGCATATTACAGGAAAGGAAACACACCTCCTCAGCCGATCTTACGGTTTCAGATACAACATCTGTGTCTGCCACCAAGTAGCAAAAATATTTGTGTGGTGTCATGTACAGAGTCACAGCAGGAAGAAGTGCTAAAAGGGGATGGTGGTGCCCATTCAGAGACTGGAAATCTCTAGTACGTCCCAGAGTGAAACTGCTGTTTTGCTCCAGCACTGAGAGCTGCTGCACATACTGCAGCATGGTGTGTGGAATGATGCAAGCAGGGCACTACACTCCGTTCAGTCATTATTTCCCATGGGCACCTGGCAGAGGTATCCAAGATGTTCACCCCTCTCTTTAAACAGTGTCTGTCAGTATGGGATCTCATAGCAAGAACACTTTGCCACTCAGCCCTCAAAAATGTATCTCTATGCTTCATTAACCACAGGGTTCCCACTGGCAGGGACATGGGAGCCATCAGAACAGCTCATATTTGTGCTTCATCTAATGCAGCGTGCTGGCTACTCATTAGCCTGCAGCAGATGGTTTGACAGAAGGTGCAAGAAATTCGATGGTGGACATTTCTGATTGGAAACATGTGGTTTCAGTTGCTCCATCTCATTTGCTTATATTCTGAACCACAGCAATTTACAGACTTCAAAAAATAATGTATATGTTACTTACACACATTACACTTAAGCACCTAAACATTTGTTGTAGAAATACCAGCATCTCCTTGTCACTCAGACATTTCTGTCAGTTAATCCCAAACTAATTACACACCATGAAAAAAGAGCTTCTTACATATTTGAGCTTTTTTGACCTCATTACACACTTCACTCATCCATTAGAATGGGCAGACAGGAGGAACAATAAAGGCCAGCTTCTGCATTTAGTTTGAAGTGGAAGTTTGAAACCGCCTGTCTTCTCAGTCTTTCTTTCTATGGAAGGCAGTCCAAAACCTATTGATCATTGTTGTCACACGCCGACTTCTATTTCTGTTCTCTTTCTGGACAACAAATGGCTGCACATAAGCACACATATTCCCATCTTTGCTGACAATTAATTCATATGGTTAGATCAGGAAAAAAAAACAACAAATACTTGGGGGCCTGCATCATCTATTAAGCCAGCAACACAGGGGAATGTTTACTGTGAATTCTCAACAATGTGCATTTTCTTTCATTCCCCCCATTGAAGTACCTCCTAATGCATGTCAGCACTGCACCTCACACAATGAGAACTTCTATGGAACCTTTCATGATTTTCAGTAAGCAAAACACAACCTGCAAGCATATCTTTTCTTTTTCAAATGATGCTCACTTTTTATCCAGCACAGTATCACTGTCTCCATACCACTATCTATTAATAGCTAACAGTATAATCACCGCCTCTGATCTTTTCTCAAGCACAGTTTTTATGATGTAGTAAAATGTTATCTACCATTTTAAGCTACTACAATTGCTGCTCTAAGAATTCCACAGTCTTAAAAATTGCACAGAAAAACTGGCATATACTTGAATACAGCTTATATGGCACATTAAGGATCTATCTGCTCATCTCCTAAGGGAAAAAGAAATACCAACCTGTACAATTTATTTAAATCTTTGAAAAGAATCGAAAACCAGCTCGGCCATTTCTTTCTTTCTTCCTTTCTGTTGCCTTCTAATAGTAGCAGAAATTAAAAGCAGAGTCATAATTTTATGGACTGCTTCAGACTTCATTTGAACACTGCTGTTTCTCAGCTGGATGCAGTGACCTAAGCGCAGGTGGGTACTTCCAGCCCTCACAAGTTGTTCCAGAGTCCTGCAGGCAGCACATAGATCCTCCCAAGGGATGGGGAACGTAATCAGGCTGTTCCAAGAACAGAGTCTCATTTGTGACTTGTAGGAACATAGATACTCCTACTATATACCTCCAAACACGTTATTAGCATGTGAATTGCTAAGTCACTATTATAAGGGAGAAAAGACTCTAAAGCAATGCTTTCAAGGGAAAATAAAGAACACAGCAATAGCGAAAACAAAAAACCAACCGCACAAAAACAAACAAAAAAATGACTTCGAAGACAATGAAAAGAAAGCAAAAAAGCAACTTTCCATTCCCACAGTATGTCTCCCTCCACTGATTAACGTGTCAGTAGGAACTAAAGGAATCTCAACCTTTGCTATTTTTCTAACTTTCTTACACAATTATTTCTCTTTAAATACGCTTATAAATTTAAATCGTCAATTCACTCAAACAAACAAACAAAAAACCACAAAACAGCAGTGGGAGTTGGCGACAACTAATGATGTCACCATATTGAACACACACATTTACACCAAATGTTCCGCACTGTCCTATCAGAGATAAGACAGGACAAGATGAACACTCTGAACTGTTCATTTTGGCCTGTCATTAGCATACACTGCACCAGCATTTACAGCTGAAACCTAATGTAGACTCCAGATGAGCAGTCCTGTTGTTTCCCCACCTTGATTTTATGTGAAAGCACGGAGAGAGAGAAATCCCCAAACCACAGCCTTCAGTCTCTGAAGTTGTGCTTTTATTAAAGAACAGGAATCCTTAGTAATACAACATCACACAAGAAGAATCCGAGCTGGTTTGTTGCTATTGATTCCATTTAAAAAGCTCAGAATCAAATCTAACCTGTAACCATGAGGTCCACAGAATCACAGAATTGTAGAGGTTGGAAGGGACCTCTAGAGATCATCGAGTCCAACCCCCCTGCCAAAGCAGGCTCCCTACACCACGTCGCACAGGTAGGTGTCCAGGTGGGTCTTGAATATCTCCAGAGAAGGAGACTCCACCACCTCCCTGGGCAGCCTGTTCCAGTGCTCCGTCACCCTCACTGTAAAGAAGTTCTTGCACACATTCGTGCGGAACTTCCTATGCTGAAGTTTCAGCCCATTGCCCCTAGTCCTGTCCCCACGCACTACTGAAAACAGACCAGCCTCGCCACTATGGCTCCCACTCTTCAGGTATTTATAAACCTGGATCAAGTCCCCTCTCAGCCTTCTTTTCTCAAGGCTAAACAGACCCAGTTCCCTAAGTCTCTCCTCGTAGGGGAGATGCTCCAGGCCCTTCACCATCTTTGTGTCCCTCCGCTGGACTCTTTCCAAGAGATCCCTGTCTTTTTTGTACTGGGGAGCCCAGAACTGGACACAGTATTCCAGATGAGGCCTCACCAGGGCAGAGTAGAGGGGGAGGATCACCTCACCATGCAGGAACTCTTTTCCACAGGACCTTATTTTCAACCCAGCAAACTTCAGCAGTTACCTAAGAGAAAAATCTCTACGGTCTCCTCTATGGACTATCAAATTGATGATAACTGCTGCTTCTAAATAGCAGCAATAACAAATTTGTATTTGAATCTACGGCTATGGTTCCCTTAAGAAAGCACTGGTTTTGAGTTATGCCTGCACAGGCAAATACAAAGCAGAACAAGAAGCAAGAGCAAGCCCCAAACACAGCTGCCCATGGATCTGGTTTCATTCCCCAAGACAGACCTGCTGCACACCATGGCCTAGTTGATCCCTGTCCTACAAAGGTGTCTGCAGAGTGCTGCTCCCAGCAGGGGGCCAACTCACACTTTGTGGTCACCTCCCCTGCTGCCGGCTCCTCTCTGCCCTCAGTAGTGACTAGCAGGTCCTCACCCTCCAAACATCCCATGTGACCCCAAGGACAGCAGTCAGGGCTAAATATACAGACAGCTGTCCTCTCTTCCTTTTTATAACAGCAGTGTTTGCCATCCAGTATACAAGATACTGGATGTATACAAGAAAATGGAAATAAATGATGCATTTCACCTTCTGAGATGATGTTAGCAAACACTTGAATAACTGAAGAGCAATTCTGAACTATTTTCATACTGAGGGACACGTACTTATGTTCTCATGAGACTTCTGTAAATGGCCATAGTCCATTTACTTGCCATACTTAGACTGAGGAAGCAGTGTCACTGCAGCATGACTTTCCTGAGTCTATGAGGTGACAGAAGGGCCTTCTTCAACTTTCCACCATTGTCCCATGGTTACAAACAGCAAATCAGCTACAGCTACCAAATCACACAATGAAAGGTAAGACTTTATTCCCAGAAGTCAGTTTGACATGAACTAGAAAAATGCATTCTTTAGAAGAACATATTACAATGAACAGATGCAGACCTGTACACTGTAACTTCATTCAGAATATTACTGATTTTCAAAAGCCTTTATCTGTCCCCATTTCTCACCTCGTTTAAATGCCAGTTTCCCCCTCTTCATCCTTTATTATCCTTTTTTATACCTCTTTTTCATCCAATTCTTACCACTACCACAACCAAATGCTTTCACATCAATCTATCAGTTTTCCCTAATTTATAAATGCTATTTATTTTTGCAATCTTTACCTTTCTCTTTTTATTTCTCTTCTGGATTTTACTTTCCCATCTCATTTCATGTACGTAGTGTACAACTGAACTGTTGAGGACATACAACACATCATTACTGACAGCACACTTGTGGGTGCCACAAGATTTAATTGTAGTTAATCACTATGGACAGAAAATAGTTTTCTATTACCCTTTCTGAAACTAAAAGAAATAGGGAATCACCCAATAAGAAATAAAAATCAACATCCTATTTGCATGGTATGGATTAATTTCAAGATTACTTCTGTAATAAGACTTCCAGGCAAAACTGATTAAATGACAGTGCAGCAGGCCTGAACTAAAATGACATTTCATACAAATCCTCCCTGCTTGAATGGAGTCAAACACTGTGCTGGGGTACGTGACTCCACATGTATTTTTAATAAACTGCAGGAGCTTAATATCTGCAGTGTTAAAGCTATTCGCTCCAACAGTTGCCCTAATCCCACATGCAAGACTGCACACCTTGGACAAACTGTTGCTTAGAATTTCAGGATAAGGGTATTAACCTACAAGATAGACACTCATCAAAACACCTTGCTTGAGCAAACTGTAGATATTATAGCTTTCAAATTAATAGTGAAAACTTACAACCTATGAAAAGAATCATGAATGAAATACCTGACCTGCATTTAAAAAAAATAAAAATAGGCCGGTGCTGCCAGTGATCCCCTGTTGGTAACAGGCATTCCAAGAAATATTATCTGTTTTCAGAATGTTTTGCACTTCTCGTGAACAAACAATTGTATTTTTTTGAGATTTATATCCTTATAGAGAGCATTAGAGCCCAAGTGTCCCACAGTAATTGAAACACAGAATTCAGGTCTGCTCTGCTAAAGCTAAGAAGCTTATGTGATCACGGGGACCGCAAACATGTCTCTCTCTTCCCCTCCCAATAGTTTTTAACTGCTTGGGAAGCATAACCTATTTTTGCTAGAACAGTGACCTCAGAGGCAGTTAACTTACTGTGTGCTCCATGGAAACAGCCTAGTCAAGAACTGCTACTGATGGGCAGCTCTGGTGCGTGCCACAGCTTAGACACGGGCTGGAGTGAAGGCTCACATCATGTTACACATTAACAAAGCTTGCACGGAGAGAAATTTTACCATGACTGTTATCATCAGATGAACCATAAGGTGAAAATTCCTAGGAAACAGAACTTTCTTAGCCCCAGATCTCATAGGATAACGTCTGATGTTAATTTTGACCACAGTTAATCAGGAGGAGGAAGAAACTGGCAAATAAAATATGAAAGATGCAGGTGTTACTACTTTTTATTCTAAATCTTCCAGTAAGGATTATGAGAACTTTTAATCATCAATATGACATCTCCTTCAGATTATACATTGCTGGGAAGATCTCAAATGAGATCTATGGACTAATCAGAACCAACCAATTTCAGAACAAACATACAGCTTTCCTTCTAACTCCTTTCAAATCTCATCACACTACGATAAAAAAATGGAGATAAGTGACGTGAAGTCTGTTAGAAGTACTTTAATATACACTGATATGTGTATTTTCCCACTTAATAATTGCCTACAACTGCATTAGCACAGTTAAAACAGTTGGTGGGTTACCTGTTGCCTGTTTTACCGCAGTGCTAACTGCAGGATCACTGTGGCATTTCCACACATGCTGAGGCTAAAGCCATGACCCTTGGGCAGTAGCAGGAAGACCAATACTCTCAATACCAAATAAAACCCAGCTATGTAGTTTTCCTACTGCTTGTCATGTATATGCATGATGACTACAGTAGAAGAAGCCCCGCAGAGGATAAACGTGTTCAACTAACAGACTAGTTGAGATAAAGATTCTTTTTTCAGAAATCTATTATGCAAGTAACGTGTAATTGAAAACCAATTACTAGCTAAATAAGTACAACTAATAATTCATTCAAAAGACAGCAGCATCGTATAATACTGTTGAATGTTTTGTTGAATGTTTTCACTCCCTCACATTTGTGGCACACAGAAAAGTTTTCATCTGACTAGAGAGGGATGCACTGGAGGGGATTCCTAGAAGTCTGTGTTCCATGTCACGGCCTGGTCAGGAAATCTGGCAACTTCTGCTCCAAGACAAACTCCACACTATGATACAAGAAATAAAATAAATCCCTGTCTTAACAATCACTTATTTCACAATGAAGACCGACACATGTATTTGATCTCCTTTCAAAGTACTCCAATTATCTGTGCTCTTACATAGCTGAAATGAAATAAAGCACTCTATGTTGAAATATGGGCCAATACTCTGTGGATCTGAGCAACAATATTCGTATTATCACATTATATATATATACTTTGTTCCAACTCTTTTAAAAAAGATGACAAAGAATTTGTAAGATATATTTTTTCCTGTATAAAGTTTCAAGAATTGAGTTTCAAGTACAGAAGTGAACACACACTACACTTTTGCCTTTAGCCTTTCAGGCATCTGCTTAAAACATCTACAGATGTTTCTTGGCTGACATGAATAAAACATAGAAAAAAAAAGTAAATAAGATCTACGATATTAGGAAAGAAAACTTCAGTTGTCAGGGGCAGGAATCCAAGTTTTAAATTTAGTTCTTGCTGCCCCTGGCTCTACAGTCACCAGAAATTCTCCTATCATTCCCACAGACAGGCACTGACACCTACAGCAGCCTCCTGCTATGGCTGCCTGCACAACTGCCATGGCTGCTGCAGAACAGAATGAGGAAACCTGTTGCAAATACCCAATGTTCCATGGAAAACAGCTTTTAATGACAAACTGGTAGAAATATTAGTGACCAATTGTGTAAGATGGTGGATTATCACATCGAGCAGCTTACTGATTTCTAGTCTGTAGGATGTGGACCCGCATGCAGGAACCACAGTTCTCCTTTCTGGGCCAGTTTGGTAGGCATACAAAGTCACAGACTTCTTTTCTGGAAAAAGGAAACACAAAACATGCAGCCCATCTCACACAGAAGTCAAAAGAACACTCATCTCAAACAGCACTCTGTGCAATCTCAATTGAAGATCAAAAATACATGCCCACAAATGGAGCACAGAGACCATCCGAAGCCTTTAGAAGGAACTGCAGAATTCCACTAGCAAACTGTAAGCCTTTCAGAACCCTACATAGGGCTGCATGCAAACACTGTAAAGTTCAAAAACGTCAGAAAAAGTATATACCAAAAAGAAATCCATGCTTAAACTCATGAGCATTTACTGAATAATACTGACTGGTAGCATTCCACCACACACTATTTTAACATGTTCACAAACACGTGGTCATAAAGTACACAACTCAGATTTTCCACCAACATCAGGAATTTAACATTATTCAGAAATGGACTGTACATTTTAGAGGTAAGTACCAAGATGATACCAGTACTGGAACTGACCATCATTCAGAAACAAATTGTACAACAAAAATGCTTTGGGTTTTTTGTTTTCCTTTGCATTTAAGTCAACATTTTGTTCTTTCTGAGCAATGATTTCTTACCTCTTAAGAGACTCTGATAAGTCTTAGGTTAGCAGGCCATTTTAGATGTGTTTATTGATGCTGTATGTATATACAATACTTGAACACTTACTGGGACAGCTGTTGGAACACCAACTTCATAAGCTATCCACATCCAAAGTAAAAGACCTAATTAGAAAGCATGAGCAAGCTCTCTACTTAATAATAATAAAAATAAAACATCAGCCATCCATTCTACAGGAGAAGCTGAGAATATCCAGCAAACTGATGATAATCAGAATCTCTGAGAAGCAGCTTCTGTTCCAGACCTTGCTCTGACACAGGCAAGTTACCTGAAGCCTGCCAATTTCACACCCCATTCGCTGTTAGAAGCATTGCAGCCCCAAGTGTAAGGATGCAGGCAGAAGCATCTTGTTTTCCCCAAATGTTACATAAGCACAAATCATTCAATTTAGTGGAAAAGCATTCTGTGGATTTGGTCTGAGTGCGGCATCAAAAACAAGTAAGGAAGTAGTTAACTGGCAGAAACTTGCTACCCCTTGAAGTAGCCACAAATACAGATTGGTCATTTACATCAGCAACAAGTATGTTCGAGATGATCATAATCTTAAGTAAGATCTGACAAGGACATTAAATTTTGCTATGTGGGTTTTAAGATAACTCCAAAGTAAATACCATCAGGTTCACCTCGAATATGGGATGCAAATGATCTCATTTTTGTTCTTACAATTCCCACTGAAGCATCTGTTGTTAGTCATCATCACAGACCCCAGGTTTAATTTAGCACAGTCGTTCTTATATTCAGTCCTCCAGACTATAAAGCTGAAACACTATAAGCTGCATTGTGGAATTCTCTCCTGCAATAATAATTTTAAAATTAGAGAGCAACAGCCTTCTGCACACACAATGAGACACGGAACATTCATGAGTCCAACAAGTGTATTCCAGTTTTATATGCTTATCCAAATTCAGGCCACAATTTATTATACAAATCATTGCTACCCCTGCCTGCTTACGGACATGAGACAATCTCCAAGATTCTGATCAAACAATCCAAGATAAACTGACACAGCAATGATACTGATCGTTCTCAGATACTGTCAGTCAAGTAAAGCCTTGACAGGCTCCCTGAAGGCTTTATTTTACTACAATGGGATCATGTAAGGAGCTTGTTTCTTTTATCACAACGACCCATTAATAGGAGATCCACACAGACTGGAGAAAACAAACTAAGTAGTCCACTTTTGAAACATAAAACATGAATTTAAAAGCCCTAAAGCACTGGCGCTGGTAAATATTCAAATCTCAAATATATAAGCTAGAATCCAGTCAACCTACAGAAGACATTTATGCATGTCACGAATATCTAAGATGTGTACAAGCACTGCAGGGGTAGATTGAAAAGAAAAACAAATCAAGACATAATACTTCCACAGGTTTGATTTCTCTCTGAAGTGGAAGCTCACTAGCATTAATAGAAGCCAATGAGCCTGTCAGTTGTTACAGTCATCACAAAATGGCAGATGCTATCTGGAAAGGCCAGTTAAATTATTTATCAAACAATTTCAAATATCATCAAATTCAGTGCAGCCAGCCATTCAAACTGCTTTTAGCATCTGATATGGCTCTAATGGAGAAGCATGAGCTATCCAGAAACACTTGCTATTAAGCAGAATTATACTAATGTTTTGAAACGTTACCCAGACATGTCCAGAAGTGACACGCTATGAATCACATTACAAATACATTCTCCTGCTTTTGAAATATTACCAGCAACATCCAAGAATTTATGCAAATTAAGAAACAAGTACTTTTGGCAGTCATGTGTCACAATGGAGAGCACAGAGATTTTTGTTCTGCACAGCCTAAAAGCATTTTTTTGCCCCCACTAACCTAAAAAAAGATACGCACAGCATTTACCCCATTAACAGCATTATAAACATCAGCCAAGGCTTCTCCAGAGAATTAAACAATGCCTATATGGTAGAAAAGCAACTTCCTAATAATAATAGGTTGTACTCCATTGTTCAAAGCACATCCCTTCCCAAAGAAAACGTAAGTTAAGATTACAGTTGAAAGCCTTCCTTTCATTCAATTGAGTGGGCTCTAACCCCATTCCAGTATGATTTGTGGTACTGTTAATAGTAGAACAGCTCTAGGGAAAGCTGGAGCAAAGCATCTCAAATTCAGGTAAGCAAACACAACTGGACAAACACAGGTGGATTAAATTGACATGCTGATATGATTTTAAAAAGACAACAAGTAGTCTTCAATGATCTTAAGGTGTTCACTTTAAGAATGTTAAATTAATACACTAATCTGCTATTAACTGCAGTC
The DNA here is from genome assembly GCF_039878825.1 of Excalfactoria chinensis. Taxonomy (NCBI): domain Eukaryota; kingdom Metazoa; phylum Chordata; class Aves; order Galliformes; family Phasianidae; genus Excalfactoria; species Excalfactoria chinensis. The sequence continues at coordinate 163,704,245 of NC_092825.1, forward strand.
AAATGAATAGGAAATGTTAAGCACGGATTTGGAAAGAATAAATACCCAATTTTTGAGTATGAGATCTAGCAATAATACTTGGTATGAGGTAATGAAACTATCAGCACGTTGGTCCAAAACATTACTGTTGTCTGCTAGCTCCCAGGACTACACAGCATATGGCTACGGACACCCACAGATGGATGCACACAAGGTGCCAGAGACAGAGCAAGAGGAAAGAAACAAGTTGCAACACAGGAAATTGCTACTAGATAAAGAAGAATTAATCACAAATGTGGTCAGATGCCAGTACCACCACAGCCAGTGGGGAGGGGGAATTTCCATCCCTAGAGATGCTCAAAACTCCCCAGGGCAATACCTGAACAACCTGATCCAGCTGGGTCCTGCTGGGAGTGAGGGGCTGGATAGATGACATCCAGAGGTATTTCCAACTTGTAACACTCTACAATTGTATGATTACAAGCTTTTTACTTCAAATTCCTTCCCCTACTAGACATACACTTTTCCATTTACACAGTAGGACATCTCCCATATAGTTACAGTGGCTTTAAAACAACAACAACAACAAAAAACAACTTCTCCTTTCTGAGAAATGACAATGAGATCATCAACAGAAATGGTATAAACAAACATGACTATTTGGCTTGATATAACTAATGGTTTTGTCACAAGGATCAGCTGAAATACGGTAGCTAAAACAAAACCGAAGGGTTCATGTACAAAATAATAAACAGCGCTGCCAGTTATCACTCCTACCCGCACCGCCAACACGCTGCAGATCTTCTAAACAGAAATGACAGTACAGAAGAAAACTACAGATCAAAACCTCTCAAGTAATCCAACAGAAAGTCACCAGGTGCCTACATGGGTCAGGTGTACGTGTACATAGGTAGGTATACAAGGTGGCTGAGACCTTGTGCCTCAGCCTGAAGACATGGCCGTGGTGGAGGGCACAGTGATGAGCACCTTTGCTCCCGTGCTTAAGGTGTGACCTTAAGATAAACTCTACCTACACATTCAAGAAGTAAAAGCATCAGTGCATACCTGTGGATATTAACTGCACCATACTTATAGACTCGTCCTACCCATTTATTTTTTTCCCCGAAATACATTTATATGCCTTAAAAGAAAGAAGGAAAGAAAAAAAAGGCAAACAGTCGAACACGTGGTGTTGCTATTTTTGTACGCAAATAGCTCAGCCCCTCAGAAAGACAGCACAGGACACCTGTACCAGCACCTCACCCAAAAGGGCACTACTTAATAACGAGTACGGGGGGGAAGGGAAAAACAACACCCCAAACCCACCCAGGCCTCCCGAATTGTATTATTTCCCACTTCTTCAATAAGCACGAGGCTATTTTTAAGCACACCGAGACGGGAGACACATCTAAAAACAAGTTTGCCGGAGCGGAGCACTGTCCCTCACACGCCGTCCCCGCTCCAGGCGGCTCCGCACGGGCCGAGGGGCGGCAGGTGGGGCGGCGGCTGAGAGGCTTTTGTCTCCGATCGGCCCGGGGAGACAATAAAGGAGGCGGCTGCTGCGGGGTGGGCGAGCCCGCAAAAGGCACGGGGAGCTGAGGGGAAGGCGGACCCTCGCTGCGCTGCCAGCAGCCCCCAGACTTTCTCCCGGGCCGCAACGAGATGGAGAGCCGTCGGGCAGTCTCGAAGTGGAGCCGGGGATCAACACCCCGCCGCCACCGCCCCTCCTCTACCGGCACGGCACGGCGCCGCCTCAGCCATCCGCCGCCCTCCCACACGCGGAGGGGACGCGCATCCGCCGCCCGCTCGTGCACTCACCTGCACACGGCGAACGCAACCCCGGCAACAGCACCTTCCTGCCTGCCTGCCTTCCCTCGCTCGCTCCTGTCAAAGTTGAGCCCGGCCTCCTCCTCCCAACCCCTCCTTCGAGGGCGGCAGCCGCAGCCCACAGTCAGCCCGGCCCTCCCTCAGCGCGCCTGGCGCCGCCCCGCTCCCACCTGGGCCCTGCCGCCGCCGGGCGGGGAAGGGGAAACCGAGGAGGCGGATGCGGGCGGCCCCACTCAGCACGGCCCCACTCAGCACGGCCCCACTCAGCACGGCCCCGCCCGGAGATCCCTGCGCGGGGCGGGGCGGGGCGGGCGGCTCTTCCTCGCTGGGCCGCGCCGGGAGAGGCGACAGGCAGAGCTGGGCTGGGAGTGCAGGGGCTGCGGCAGCGATGGCTTCGTTGTACCGTTCGTGGAGAGCTTCGCGGTGGGAGGCAACGGCAGCTCCGGGAGAGGGATGGCTGAGAGCCGCCCGCGCTGTGGGGCTGAGCCCGTCCTCGTTGTGCGGGGCTTCTGTCCGCAACTGTGAATAAAAACATCGTGGATTTCAGTGGTGTATCCGGTAATGAAGAGTTTCGTTGTGTTGCAGGGGTTAAATGAAATCACAAAGGAGAAAAAGGAGAAGCGTGCGGCAATGCTGCTCAGTATTCAGGAGGGAGCTTCTGAGAGGCGCCCTGATAAGGCGGCCCTGCATTCGCTGCCAAGTGCGGGAGAGCCAGGGAGAAACTGAAAAGATGGGTTCTTGAGCCTGCAGTGTCAGATAACGGCGAGGTGACGGTGTGTCTGAAAGGAGCCAGCCTGTTAAAGGCTTGAAGCCTATTTTATATCGTTTTTGGAAATACAAAGGAATATGCCTGGGAACACAGGGTACATGTCGTGTGGAGGCTGTCCTACTTTAATGGTGAATGTGTTGGTATGGGAAATGAAAACTTGTGAGATGAGGTACCAGGGATAGTGCCAACTTCTACTTGGCTTTAGGAAAATGGCTTGAAAAAAAAACAACAACCTAGTGTCTTTATCTCATGAGAAGCAAATTGTTCCTTGACCAGCACAATAGGTGCACTTGGCTTCCTAGGGATGGATATTCATTCTCTCTTTGCCCTTCCACCTTCCAGCTCTCCCTCCTGCCACTCACCTGCAGGTTTTCACTGGTGTGTGTGCATCAATTGAGCGTCCGTGTGTTGAGCTGTGTGCACGCTGAGTGGCTGGTCTGACTGCATGTGTCATTAATCTTTCCAAATTAATAACAAGCTGAAGTAAAACTGCGAGATTAGTGGTGACGTTAATTAGTGGTACGACTAATTGGGGTGCCTCATCTGCATCTCTCTGGATTCTTGTGACATCTCACAGATTGTAATACCTTTGAGATTTTCACCACGGCTTTCCATTTGACTTGTTAAATTGAAAGGTTTCAGACGTTGTGAGCACACACTGTCAGGCAACAGGACAGAGTAACAAAATAATCACTTAAGTCCTGCACCGTTTAGGATTCCAGGCTAAAACTAAGTGGAAGATGAGGAGTGAGAGCTGCCTTCTCTGTGAAGAACCCCCTGTGCAGCTCTTCTGAGCAGTCAGTGGGTGACAGTGCTTCAGAGTTTGTAGGTCAGGATCAAAGAGAGGACTTTGACCCATCCCCGGAGGTGTTGAAAGCCAGACTACATGGAGCTTTGGGCAATTTGGTCTGTGCACAGCAGGGGGTTGGAACTACATGGTCTTTAAAGTCTCTTCCAACCCCAACCATTCTAGGATTCTAGCAAGGGTGATGGTGATGGTTGACCCTATACAACGTGTTAGTTATGGTTCTGCATCTATTATAAACCACATGCTTCATTACAGTTAGACACCTCAATGGCAAATAAATCTCTATATGACATAAAACATACATTAATGCAACTCATACCAATTAGTTTTTAAATTAAAACATTTAAATCTAGGATAGTAATTGCAAACAAGACTCCTTTATCCAATGAGGACGTACCTATCAGGGTATCACAGGTTAATGGAACAGTTGCCTATACCATTATTTATACAGCATCTGTTCTGCGCATTGTGGCCACACAGAGCAAGCACTGGGAAGAATGAGGTAGCTGGACTTCGGCTGTATTCCTGAGCCTCTTATTGTTCCACAACACAAACTCTTAAGTATTTCGTGTCAATGTCAGAACAGTTAAAAACCTTATCAGATGTTTCCTGCAGAGGTTGTAGGCTCAATGTTAGTATGTATTCAGCATGAGGAGGTGAGAGATTGTTCTTTTACAGCAGCTATGGTCTAATTCAGTGCTTCTGCCTCCCCTGAAATCTTGTCTGTGATGTTCCATAGGAAAACTGCAGGTAGATAATTCTGCCTGAGCACCAGTATTCCCCAGTTAGCCAGCTTCATAGGAAGTCAATTGTTTTGATCAGGAATCGTCTCATCTGTGACTTAGGGTTTTCTTTATTAGAAGAATAAGCTTCTTCATTTTAGAAATTAACCATTATAAAAGTTAATTAATGAAGATAAGGTATAATTAGCAGAAAGACAAGGGCATTCCAAGGAGATGCAGGAAAGTTCGTGTCCTTATGTATAGCACCTACGGCACCCTTACAAACTGCAGTATCCTGTAGGTTGCCATAAGGTTCTTGGAAAGCATCTTGCAAAATTTGCTGAGCCTGCATGGAGAACCTCAGTTAAATCTCTACTCTGCAACCTTTTAAAAGGCACTGGATTCCCTGGATTTAAAGGTTATACACACAAAATTCATCCCCAGGAGTGAGCAATATGCTGAACAAGATAAATGCTGGCTGATTCCCTGGAATACACTAACTCTACACTAACTACTACACAGCTGTGCCACTACAAGACTGGTTGTAATTGCTGACAGTGCGTGCTGGGAGAAAATTGCTACCCTTTGAGGACGCAAGAGGAACTGAGGGGAAATTGTGTCTTAGAAAGGATGTGGCAGGCCCCTGTGTCCTCAGGGCAACTAGATTTGTAATAACATTTAACTAGGATTCCTCTTAAAGCCACAGATTAGGCTAAGTCTGTTTTTTTTAATGTTTGAAGAAGTTGCTGTTGATAATGGGCGGCTACCCATAGAATCCATCCCATCAGTCTTTTGCGTGTGGAAGTTGGGGCTCTGCCAACCTAGTGCTTAATGCAGACATTGCTCTTTGAAGTACTAAACATCTTTAGAAAGAGACTGAAACCTGTTCTGTCCAGTATTTTATATCTGACAAATCTTAGAGCTAGACAGAAACAGGGAGCTGACTATCAAGTTGCATTATGTTAGACAGCAACTGGAAAAAGGCCAGCATTAACTGCATGTCACTCAGACATGATGAGATTTTCACTGTGATGAGATTTTCACACCAAGAATGTCTGACAAGATTTAGGAAGGGTATAGCTGGGTGTCTGTGAGTTTTGCTCCAGTTTGTGCCTTAAAATCATTGAAAATGGAGATAAGAAATCACATTCTTGAAATGCAAATGGACATCATCCAGCTTTTCCTGCCCTCCTGACCATAAAACACAACTATTTTTATGAATACAAGGAAAACCTTATAAAAGGAGATGTGATTATCTTAAAATTTCAGCTACTGAACAATTCAGTAATTTCTTAAATTGGATCAAAAGCCTGATAGAAAAAGCTGCTAGAAAACAAGTGCGATGCTAACCAAAGGAGAAAAAGTGAATTAGCAGGAACACGGTGTTGAAGGGATGTGTAGTGATGATGGAATGTGGGGCATTTGGATATACTCTTCATGAAAGAAAGTGGAATTAAGGGAAACATTGCTGAAGGACAAGGAGAAGTGAGGAACCGTGGGACGCTGAGCAAATCTCAGGGGAACAGGAGGCTGAGGTCTGAAAGGGTATTGAAGTGATAGGATGAAGGCGGGTGGATGGGATAAGAAGAATGTGTGGAAAAGGAATAAAGATGTGTTGAAGCAGAAGGAAGGAAGGAAGATAAAGAAGGTATTAAGGGAGATACTGGGAAAAAAAATATTAGTTGGATGAATATGGGGACAGAACTAAAGGGTATGAAGTGGAAAGTTGAAGGAAATTCTGAAGGAGACAGGAGTGTGGAAACTGGGAACTGTGCAAGGTCAGTGCATGGAAGGGGAAGAGAATTGACCAGCTGAACTCTCCAGTCATTGTTTTCTATTATTTACTTAATGACAGTGGCAGATCTTCATAATAATGAATAATGATACTTAAGTCCTTTGCAAACAAATTAGAATGCCTCTGTCTGGTAGTGGAGGTTGAATTTCCAGCCCAAAGTGATTACTCATGAGGCGTGCATGCCGGCTGAAGGGCTGGGAGCAGGGCTGTCATTTGATAGAATTGTCTGCAACCTTTTAGAGATCGTAGTTTGTGTGGGAGCTCTCTCTAAGGCTCAGTGTGTTTTAGATGGTGGTTTCTTTAACATTTTATCTCTGCATCTTTTGGCTTTTAAATGGCTGTTTTGATGATTTAACAGATTTGCAGAAGCCACGGTAACAGAAATGTTACAGCATAACTTTTAAATGGATGTAAAAAGAACTTCAGAATATGGCACTTTGGGTTCCCTTGTTTTCTTCTTTTCTGTTTCCAAGGAAACAAGGAAACATGGTTGAAATGAATGTCTGGAAAAAGCAGTCAGTCAAAGATGCAACTACTAATTTGTCAGTTTGATGAAGTTAATAAAAAATTGTTTTCATAGTTGGGCATTTGGGTACACTAAACAGCAGCTTATTGTTAGGGTGTCTTTTGGAAGAGAGGCTGTGCCAGCAGCTGACATGTCTTGAAGCTCCCAACTTTTCTGCTTCCTTCCTCTTCTCCAGTTAATGGCATATTGGCAACGAAGGATAAGAGAAATCTTTAGAAAATTTACAAAATGGTTAAATGAGTCAGAATGGTGACAAAGAGAAGGCACTGTGCACCTTACCGCTTGGCTCTTCCCTGATTTTTCAAAGTACACAGAGAGCAGGCGCTCTTCAGCTATTGCACTGCATTCATGTACGCTTTGGTAATACTCAAAGGTCAGTTCTTTCTGCTCAAAGTAGTTGCGACAAGTTCTGTCCAAGAGGTGATATTGCAAACTCCTTTTCCTACCTCAACAAATGCTACACTTAACGAAGGATGAAAGAGGAAGTTGTTATTGTGGAGAGATGATACTTCCTTTCTCTACTAACGTTAAGAACTATTTTTAAGTAACATGAAAGTAACTGAAATGACATCATTTTGTGTTAGGCAGAGCTTGCCCTTTTATTTTTATTTAAGGCAATCCAAGAAAACCCCATTTTCCTTCACCTGAAATCCAGGATTGTGGAAATGCATAGAAATTACATGCTTGAATACAGTCTCAGCTTTATTTCTTGTGACTGGAAAGGATCTCTGCTTTTGCTTTGCAGAGGGACCTTTAACTGCTGCTAACTCATCAGTTTTGTGAACTGACTCCTGCTGTCTTCTATTAGTTGGGTTCAGAGTGTGCAGATTGAACGGGAAGGTGATGATGGAACTGTGTTCAGCATCTGTTGGAAGCAAGGAGGGGTTTCAGCCCCCATGGCAGGGGGGTCCCTTCCAACCCAGCCAATTCCATGATTCTGTAATAAGTTTGGTGGCTCCACATTCCTTCCTATAAAACATACCATTTGAAGACTTGTCTTTGAGAGAATAATGCATTTGCTCATAATGCATTTGGATAATGACCATAACCAGTTTTTAGAAGAAGGCCAGTTTTTAGAGGAAGAAACATTCCTGAGACACTCACAGTCACCATGAAAGGAACAAACATCCTTCAGATGCTTTTCATAAGCTATGCTCACTACCTAGTTGCATCTAATTGTGCTGATTTTGGGGGTGGAGGATCCAAAAGATAGCAATTGGTTGCCAAAGTGTGAACAATAATGCAATTGGTTGTCCCCTCTAAGGGACCCAAGTGTTCAGTTCTCTGTGCCTTCTTGCCATGTTTGCCAGTACAAAGGGGTTTCAAAAGGTGGTGTTTTCTGACACTTAGTACAAACAACTTCTCTAATTGCACCATTTGATTCAGAGCAGTTGTGAATCAGGGATTGGGAAATAAACCCTAATGAATTAATTATAGTTGTTTAACAGGAATTACAATACTAGACTAAGAACTGAAATGATAGTCCCCACACTGGAACGTTTCAAGGAGCATAACGAGTACTATGTTACTCACTCAATACAAACCACACCAGCTTCATCTGTGTGCTCTGATCTGCATCGGTAAGTGACACTGCTGTGTCTGCAACAAGACATATGGGAATCTAACTTTAGTTTGCTTGCTTGGATTTGTGTGTAGCAGCATGAATAAGGTAATGAGACATAAATATAACCTGTTTTCACTTGGTAAGGTTTTTGAGAGAACAGAGACCCTAATTTTAGGACTAAAACCTCCCATGCTCACCTGCAGACTCTTGTGAACAGCAATAAGACTGGCATGAGTTAACACGTGGGCTTTGAAACTCATAGAAACAGCCACAATCTCTGAATGTTATGTGTCCTGTCAGATGTTCTCAGGTCACAGCAATGCTAGGGCTGACATAATATTACCGCACAGTCAGTCAAATAGCAAATAAAAGACCTTCCTCATGTTTTGCAGTGGGTACTGATTGGTTTTCATAGGTATTAGATCTGTGGAATCTGATTTTTTCTGTTGAGGTCTTAGTTATTGAATTAATGATCTTAGCCAAAAATGTGGGTGACATGCTGAGGTATGGATGTTTGGGAAAAGTGGAAGAAAAGGTTAGTGCACGTGTTCTGCTCATGTAAGAATAGTTGCTTTTGCTGCTGAAACATCATGACAGTTGTATGAACTGTACAAGAGAACAGAAATAATTAGACTCTGCTTTCATGCCCGTGCTTATAATCTTGGTGACTTAAGCAACTGTCCTATTGCTTACAGAATTTTTTCCATTTATTACAAATGATGAAACTGTTTGCCAATATACTCAGTAGTGAAGCAATAAGCAGGAAGGCTTTTTAGCTCAAGGCAAGACACATACCCCAGTAAATTAGTTGGACAAACCTCAGAAGTTGGAGCAGTAAAATAAAGCAGGCAGACTTCAGCCCTAGATACTGATTCCATTTGAAATATGCTGATTACATATATTGGGGCATGTGCATGTACACAACCCTGTGCCTTTTCAGCTCTTTTCACCAAGTGTGCTGGTGCTGAGCAGTTGCACAGAGCATGAAATTCTCTTTGCACTTTATAGTTTTCTGGGCCGAAAGGGAGGCAAAGGACAGTAAATAATAAGAGTCTGCTTCAGCAACTGCTATAGCCTTTGCTTTTATGTGGGTGGAAAATTAATTCCACACACTCCTCCATTCTACCTTCACCTGTTCCTCTGCATCCCTCTGCTGCAAAAGAATTATCTCCTTACACAACACCTGTCAGAATAAAATGGTGTGCAGCAGACCTCACTTTTGCTAGTAGATGCTGGTGACTATGGGCACCAGGATGAAGCAGTCCCAAATCAGCAGGCAGTGCTATAAACACTATAAGCAACTTCCATAAACAGGTTAAGAGAAGAGCACTCTTTTTCTGGATGCCTGGGTTCAGAGATCCTCACAAATATTTCTTTCATCTTAATTCAAACCAAACATACCACAGAAGTTTCTAGGCTACCTTTCTGATGTCATTTAATAGTATACCTGAAGCCATCAGGTGATGCGCAGGGCCATAATCTTGTGCTCTCTGTTGCTTATGCTTATTTCACATAAAAGCTTTAAGTGTGTCACTTTCCTATGTTGAAACTGTTTGTTATCAAAGGCTATTTTTCTGCTACAGTACAAACTTTGTAGTAAGAGGCATATTTTTTTACGCTGTTGACAGAAAATATTGACCTAACAACTTGCTTAAGCATTCTTAAATAGATTAAAAAATAATCAGATCTTTTGAAAAGGAGTTAAGGCACCTTGCTTAAAATGCTTCATTTAAGGGCTAAAATCAATACTTAGCAAATGCTACTTTTCATTCCAAAGCCTGCTTGAAGAAGAAGTCAGAACTATCCTTTATTTCATTGCAGTTGCTTTAGGTGGGACTCAGCTGCTCCAGCACAGGCTCCTGGTGCCCTTCAAGGAGCCCGGTGGTAGCTGCAACATCTGCATGGGGCTGTAGGTATGGGTAGGGATCATCAGAGATGCCTACACAGTACCGGCACTTCTCAAATGGCTCTAGGCATCTGTGTTTACATAGCTGAGTTACCCCCTTTCTGGCAAGGACGTGCTTGGCACAGTTCCTCTGGTATGCCTTTTTAGGCTTTAAGAAGTCCCAGTGCTCATTTTGCATTTAATTTCCTTGGGAGTTTGCTCTGCACTTTATAGGGTTTGTTTCATTTCTCTCTCCATTTTAAGGAGACTTTTAGTTTAATATGTGTCTGCTTAAGGAAAGTAAGGGTGCAGAAGGAAAGGCCTGAATCTTTAGCACAAGGAATTTTGTATAATGTAGTGTGCTGTTTCTTTTTCTCTTGAGTAACGCCCTTAATAAGCAAGTACTTAAATCCAGGGTAAGATTTCTTTAGCATGACTGAAAATTCAGAGTTGTTTTATTGAATTCAGGAGCATTATTTTGTATTCTTGTCAATACGATTGATATAGAATCAGTGCATAAATTCAGACAGTACTTACGAGATGATAATTATAGAATCATTACAGTTAGAAAAGACTTCTGAGATCATCTAGTCTGACTATCAGCCCGTCCCCACCATGCCCATTGACATCCCACATTTTCACATCTCCACATTTCTTGAACACCTCCAGGGACGGTGACTCCACCACCTCCCTGGGCAGCTGTGCCTCACCACTCTTTCTGAGAATAATTTTTTTCCTAATATCCAACCTGACATATATCCTCTAACATATAGTTCAATTCCAAGTTTTTACCCTCTGTCTCAATGATAAGGACAAATGCTTCTACAATCAGACATAATTATACTACTAGCAATTCGGAACCATTTAATGTGTTTATTTTTGTTCTTTCAGAGACTGTTTTTCTTTATACCACTTGAACCGAGCATCCTAACTGTCACTTGATTCCTATATTGGTTGCCTAGTTGCCTAATGGGACATTTTCATGTGGGTGACTCTGCTTTTTGCTATCTAAGCACCAATGCTAGCACTGAAGTATCCCACTGAAGGGATATTTCAGAACAAAGACTGAAAGCCTAAATGCGGGTTTTCTGTATACAACCAAATTGATTTTTAAAACAAGGCAGCACACCGTGTCGTGCAGAACAATACCTCTGGGCACTGAAATCTGTGAAATAGTATAATGCTTTGAGTGGATCAGTAATGAGGAGGCACGCTACTCTGTTATTCATTAATCTTTCTAATTGCAAGTGGAACTTATGCAAATACACTTCATATGTTGTTTGAGGATCCTGGCATTACAAAAATCTGGCATTTTGTTTGTGCTGAGACCCAAAGGTAAATATACATCATTAAGGTCTGAACATAAATAGGCTCAATTTAGTGCTCTCAGAAAAATCAAGGATGAGTCAATACTAAGGGATTTCGGTCAGTGGTACCAGAAAGTGTAGATAGATCAAAGCTGAGCTCTAGATAGCTAAATTTACCAGTGCTTTTGTTTTAGTTTAGTTTTGTGGGGTTTTTTGATCCTGGAATACTACAGATAGAAGTCATGGAATCATAGAGTCATGGAATCTCCGAACCATAGGATGGCTTAGACTAGAAGGCTCTTTAAAGCCCACACAGTGCTGTGGGCAGGGGCACCTCTCACCAGCTCAGGCTGCCCAGGGCCTCATCTGAGCTGGCCTTGAGCACCTCCAGGGATGGGACATCCACAGCTTCTTTTGGCAGCCTGTGCCAGCACTTCATTGCACTCTCAGTGAAAAAAATTACCTAAACATCCAATCTAAATCTCCCCTCCTTTAGTTTAAAACTCTTCCCCCTTGTCCTATCACTATCTATGTATGTAATAAGTCTATCTCCCTCCTGCTTGTAAGCTCCCTTCAGGTACTGGAGTGCCACAGTAAGGTCTCCCCACCACCTCGCCTTCTCCAGATGGAACAAGCCCAGCTCCCTCACTCTGTCTTTATAGGAGTTGTGCCCCACAAATACTTTATTTCCCATATTATTTCTACTTGATTTCCATTTGCTGCGACCATATTCCTTTGGGTTACCAAGATGCTGGTGCACAAAACATCCTGACCCAGTTCCGAATCTACTTTTCTATAGAATTTGGTTTGCCCCCCGCAGTGACTGAGAAAAAGATTCAGGCAACAAAATTTTAAAAACTGCTTTGATGAATAGATTAATAAATTTGGATAATAATAATTATGTGATTTCTCAAAAGCAAAATTTATCCCCGAGGAAAAAAACACACACAAAAAAAGCTTACATATGCTTACTAAATTAGCATGTAAAATAATGTTAAAAGATGCAACTTTCTGAGCCATTTTGAGAGCCAATATGCTTTTTGAAACTTGCCTGACAGTCTTTTCATAACTTTTATCTTCAGTCTTCTGATAGGAAGTATGAATTCAGTGAGCTGTGCTTTACTAGAATCCAGGTAACACCTACCTGGAGGATTTGCAGGATTCTGTTAGCTATCATTAGAAAATGTCATTATGAATATTGATGAAAAAATAGGTGCAGCTGTATGTATCTGTTTTCAAACAAACACTGTCAATAAAACCTCATACTTTATAAAAACTCCCTGCTTGTTCTATTTCAAATGCAGCATTAAAATCTTAAAAGTGAAAGGAACTTGCTTACCTATGGCTGCTTATTTACTATTTGCATTTCACTGTGTTTTTAAGGTGAAAAAAAGTTTTTTTTTTAGTCTGTTTCCAAGTATCTTGTATAAATAGACAGGAATATCTGAGTGAAAAATGGTGTTTTTTGCTACAAAACCATTAGTGTTCTGTTTCAGATCTACAGATCAAGAGTAATACGTAGGAGGGAGAGGTCCAACATCCTTCTTTTCATCTGGGAAAATATCTCGTCATGGACCTCCCAACATCCTAAAATGAAGCTGGTAAACTCCTTCCCTCTGGTTTATTTATTTATGTATTTATTTATTGTAACAGAAGTATCAGAGAACATGTACATGGGCTGAAAAATGACACTTTGCCTTGAAAAAAACTCTCAGTAGCAAAAAAAGAGTGAAAAGGATGGTAGGGTGAAAAGGGCAGTAAGCTGAAAAGGCAGTTTAGTACCAAAGGGTTGTATACAGTTGATTCATAAGATTTATAGTATTAATACTTCTGCCATAACAGGAGATCCAGATAAGTGCAATGTTTGATAATTATTTTGAATCTAATTTAAATATTGGTCCATTGGTATTTCCTACTTTAAAAATCACTGTATGCATACATTTTAATTTTTTCTTCTCTCTTGATATTGGTATTGTCATGTGTATAAGCTTATGGGGCTGGATGTTATGCATTCCAGGGTCCTAAGGGAGCTGGATGATGTGGTTGCCAAGCCACTCTCCATCATATTTGAAAAGTTGTAGCTCTCAGGTGAAGTCCCTGGTGACTGGAAAAAGGGAAACATCACCCCATTTATAAGAAAGGGAGAAAGGAAGACCTGGGGGATTATGGACTGGTGAGCTTCACCTCTGTGCCTGGAACAATCACGAAACAGATCCTCCTAGAAGCTATGTTTAGGCATGTGTGAGATAAAGTGATGATCCAAGACAGCCAGCATGGTTTCACCAAGGGCAACTCATGCCTGGCCAATGTGGTGGCCGTCTGGAATGGAATCTGGCATCAGCAGTCAAAGGAAGGGCAACTGATGTAATCAACCTGGAATTATTCAAGGCCTTTGACATGGTCCCATACCACATCCTTATTTCTACATTGGAGAGACATAGTTTCGCAGGGTGGAGTATTTGGTGGATAAAGAATTGTTTGGCCAAGTGATATGTCCACATGAATCTAATAAGACTCAATAAGGCCAAGTGAAAGGTGTTGCATTTAGGTTAGGGCAATCCCAGATATGAGTACAGACTGGGAGAAGAACTTGAGAGCAGCCCTGTGGAGAAGGACTTGAGTGTTCAGGTGGACATGAGCCAGCAGTGTGCTCTTGGAGCCCAAAAAGCCAGCAGTATCCTGGGCTGCATCAAAAGATGGATGGCCAGCAGGCAGAAGGAGTGGATTGTCCCTCTCTGCTCTGCCCTTGAGAGGCCCCAACTGGAATACTGTGTCCAGGCCTGGGGCCCCCAGTAAAAGAAAGATGTAGAGTTGCTGGAGAGATTCTAGAGTAGGGTCACAAAGATGACCAGAGGGCTGGAACTCCACTCTTATGAAGAAAGGCTTGTTTAGCTTGAAGAATAGACTCCAGGGAGACCTCATTTTGACTTTCCAGTACTTGATGGGAGCTCAGAAAAAGGAGGGAGACTGACTTTTTACACAGTCTGATGGTGACTGGACAAGGGGGAATGCCTTTAAACTGTAAGAAAGATTGTTTAGGTTAGAAGTTAGAAGGAAATTTCTTTACTCAGAGGAGAGGAGGGATGAGGCCCTGGGTAGCCTGATCCAGTGAGTGACAACCCTACCTATGGCAAGAAGGTTAGAAGTAAATGATTTTCAAGGTCCCTTCCAACCTATGCCATTCTCTGATTTTATGATTCTATGATAATATAAATACCAAGAAGGCCTTAAACTTAATATTGCTTGTGTTGAAAAACAAGGCAGCAACCAGTCTCTAGTTAGCTGGTGTTTTGTGTAAGTGCAGTTCAGTGGTGAGAGGCCAGGCTGTGGAAAAATAACCATGAGGTCTACAGAACTGTAACGACAGCATTGTTACCCTTTCAGTAGGTATAGTGCGAGCAGTCTTGGCTGTGTGACCAGTTGCTGCTGATAGATGCAAAAACATTAAAGCCTTACTGGAAGTGCCTACAGCTACACTGCATATACTTCTTTCCTAAGGAAGAAATTCACTGGCCCAGCAGCCCTTGGTTAACCCTTAGCTGTACTCTCATTGTACTGGGAGGCTGACTGACCCAAATTCTGACTGATGTCAGTTTTGGTGGCGTGACTCCTCAGTTACATCTGGTGCTACAGAGTGGCAGATGGCCCTTTGTCCAGGGCTTGGAGCTGCTGGAAGTGCCCAGATCTCCTTTTTCTGTTTTTTCATTTTCAGGGTTGCATCACATAGGGAACACTGGGTTCAGTGTGGATCCTAAAGAGGCTGCGATGGAGCATCTCTTTGCCTAGAGCAGTTTAGTGGCATCCAAGGTGCTTGGGGAGTATGAGTTAGAGTCAAGGCCAGCAGGGGCTTCTTAGGGATGATACAAACCCTAAGGGCACATTTTTAGTGCTTGAGGGCCTTCCAGGTCATGGATTCGATCAGGGCACTCAGTGTGAAGGCGCCTGAGAGCCTCGGAGAGTGGTCTCTGAGGTTTTATGACAATTGTTAAGTAGAAATAAAACAGACTGCTGTTATTTTAAACAGTACTGCTATGAAGGGCAAAAAATATCTCCACTGGAAATGAACTCCTTCCTTAATGTACCTTTTCCCTTGCAGTGAAGGTCTCTCGCATGTGAGACAAGTGATTAAAGAGCTATTGTATCAAACAGAAGAGCTGCCATGAACATCTTGCTAATTCCTTTGTGCTGTGCTGCTTAGTGAACCTTTACAAACGAGATTATTCACTCTCCAGTTCCCCTATTGTCATTCTCTGCCCCTTTCTATGTGTGGTAGCAAAAGCGAAACAAAAGTAACTAAAATGTCAGCTTCTAAAAAGAAGCTTTTCTTTCAACTACACGATGTTATTATTAGTGTGCACAAAACAGAACTGAAAAGTAATACGGGATCAAAATGCAGATAGAGAAAAGACAGCAAACAGCACTGAGCATAAAAAAAAGAATAGACAACAAACCTTGAAAAAGGAGAGCATCTTGCTTCTTCATATTCAGCTCTTTCTGTCTTGTCTTGCAATAAGGTGATGCAGTGGTGTCATTGAAAGCATCAATTAAACTGTACTTCAGGAACTGCAGAGTTGGTTGCCAACCCTGAAATTCTTTTTGTAGGTGCAGGCAAAAATCCCAGAAGGTTTTTGTGCTTTGCTGTCTCTTTCAAAGGAAGAGGGATGTTATGTTGGAGATGGATATTTGTGCTATTTGCACCCCTGATTTTATTAGTGAGAGTCAGCTTATAAACAAATATATTAGATTAATGAGTAATTTTCAACTGGTGCATACAAACAGCATTGCAGCATTTCAGCTTAAATGCAATGGGTGTTTCTGTGCTTTGTTTTCCACGTATTTTTAGGCTGCAGAACAGACAAGTTGAAATATTACTTTTATCCGTGAACACATCATCTTGTTTGACCTTTCAAAAACTATTGACATTATTGATTTTTAAACAATAGAATAGTAAGAGAAGGCAGCCGAAGCCATAAATGTGTTTTGATGGAGCTTTGTTGAGAATGAAGAGATCTCTTTGGATACATAATTTATTTAAGGCATCTGTGTTCTTGAATGCAGAGACATAGTTCAACATTCAACTCACCACCACCATCTATCATCGTGAAGTAAGTTTTATATGTTTATGCGGACAGGAAGGTGACTAACTTTACTTTCTGTTCCATTATTCATATGTTGGCCTGAGGGGACCTTTGCTTATATTTCAGTATCCTGATGTACAAGCTTTGTTCAGAGAAGGAAAACTAAGTGTTTTGATTGTGAACAAATAATGAATAATGCACAGTATTTTAGAACTGTCCTAGGGGCACATACATACTGTCAAACACCAAACATTATAAATGCTGAGTAGAGTGTGATTCTGCAAGAGTTACAAAATACCCCATCCTCTGGATGTAGTTCACTGCAAGAAAAGTCTGACCCATGCTGCCTTTTCTTTAGAGTAGGGAGATAACATAAAAGATTGCACTTTAAAGGATGTTTCTTTGAGTAGAAGCATCTCCTGTTAGGATTCCCAGTGCTGATGTCAGGTACAGAGGAATGTTCTCTGCCACCATGAGGCTCATAATACTGAATCTTAAAAAACTTCCCTGCGTTGCAGACACTTGAACTGCTCTTGGGATTTTCACCATTCATCTCCTGTTGCTGCTCCAGTGATTCATTTGTTAGTGACCATTTACTAACTCTGAGGGATAAAGAATGATATTATTTACCACTGTGTTCTGTCAGAAAATTATGTTCTAAAGCCAACTGTTATGTTTTTTCTGCTTGATTTCCTACAGATCCTGGTGACAACAGAGTAAAAATGTTTAACACAGTATGAAGGCAACTCTTCTTTCAGTTCTTCGTGGTGGTTGTTTATGTGAGACATTTGTTCAAGCACTGCTGTTTGTTCTCATCCAATTATTTGTATTGTTATTATTTATTTTAAATTAATAGATAAATTACATAGATATTAGATATTAAGTTATTAGGTATTAGATTATTAGGTAGATAAATATCCTTGGAAACATTAAGAATTGCATAAAAAATGAGAGAAATATCCCACAACTATTTTTAACCCACCACAGTGTTTTAAGTGTAAGTTATATGAGGGATGCTCCTGTGGACTGGTAAAAGGCTAATGTCACTCCTATATTCAGGAAGGTTAAGAAAGAGGATTTTAGGAACCATAGGTCAGTCAGCTTCACCTTACTGTTTGAGAACATGATGCAGCAAATAATCCTGGAAAGCATTTCCAAACATATGTGAACGATAAGATGTAATAGACTAGTATGCATGTTTGTATGAAGAGGAAATCATACTCAACCAACTTGATAGCCTTTGATAACTTTTTATAATGAGATGTAGAAGACTGCCTGGGAGGGTGAAGGGAGAAGAGTGGATGCTGTTTATTTCAACTTTAATAAGCCTTTTGGTACAGTTTTCCATAACATATTCTTAGACAAACTGATGAAATGTGAACTAGATAAATGGAGAGTAAGGTGGATTGAAAACTTTTTCAGCTGCTAGACTGAGAAGCAGAGCCCAGTTGTAGGCAGAGTGCTAGTAGCATACCCCAGGGCCAAAACTGGGGCCAACATGGTTTAACATCTTCTTGATGATGGGACACAGTACACCCTCAGCAAGTTTGCAGAGGATACAAAATGGAGAGAAGGGCTTGATTAGGAAGAGTGTTACCAGTAGGTCAAGGGAGGTGAGACACATCTGGAATGCTGGGCCCGTGTCTGGGTTCCCCAGCAAAAGAGACTTGGACATAACTGAAGCATGTCCAGGGAAGAGCCATGAAGATGCTTTAGGTACCTCTCCCTTTTTACATCTTATCAGGGAAGGACAGTACCATCAAGGTTTAATCCTATAGAAGAAGAGCAGTAGTGTTGAAAAAAGCAAGTAGCTTGTAAGAATTAACAAAGAAAATTAGATTTTTGAGACATCTTGGTCAGAAAAAGCATTTTTCTTCTTTCTTGTTCATGGGCAGTTCAGTTACTGTAAGTGGAAAGTAAAGAAACAAATCTGAATTTGGTTATTTTTAATAAATGATAACAATGGATGTGGAATATCCCAATGTCTATTTAGATCAAGTTTGGGTGGAGAGTCAGTGCTAGATAAAGATTAAGTTCTACTTGAACCCGAAGTTCAAGAGAAATATACTCTTTAAGTGAAGATTTTGTCAAGGAAAGAAAAACATGACAAATTGTGTGTACATTCATCTAGGGAAGAACTCAAAGAGCTGCCCAAGGCCAGTCTCCCCTATCATTCCCACTATTTAGCCAGTGTAATGCACTTAGGTTGCTACGGAGACCCTGCAGACAGAGATACTTCTGAAGTACCAACAGTGGGGCTGCTTTGCATCTTCCCTGACATACCCATTCATCCTAATAAGCTGCATGCCCAATTAGGCATCCTAATAGCATGTACAGCAACCAGAACCAACTTCATTGCCACAACTATAAGAAATCCCAAGTATGAACCAGCAAGCTGCTGTATCTGCTATGCCCCTGGACTCCTGCTCTGCCATTACCAGGCACATGCTGAACCCAGTGGACTGTTCAGGTTAAGCAAGACAAATTAAGACTAGCAAATTAAACCAACCCCCCTCCCCCATTGGGTTGGGCGGTGCTGGAAAGTGGATCAACTGGGCCACTAACTGAGAGGATCTTCTGATACCTGAATGCAAATGTTGATTTTTCATACAGAATTCCATACTGAAATCTGTGTTACGTAAATGTCTGGGTCCAAACCTCACAGTTAGCTTACTGTCACAGTACAGTGGTCTTATTATTGGCCTTCACCTCCTGTCTTTGGGATGGTTCAAGCATGTGCATTTATTTCACAGTCTGGGTGGGCCTGAAGCATATATTCACTCTCTTCATCTCAGCTGAGAAATGTTAATTCTTCAGGCCTTTCCTTATTTTCAGTGTTGAGCCCATGCACTTGGGTGGGGTTTTGATTTTTCTCTCCCTTTCTGGATCTTCCTCATTTTTTCAAACTCCTGTTTAATAACACTTTGGTAAGATGCATAATTTGGGTCTTTATTTAGTAAATACTAAAAAAAAAAAAGTTTGCTAAAAGTTTTGCTTTGCACCCTTTCTGAAGGCTTGATTCTTCTATTTATAACAGGTAGGCAGCAATGAAGTCAAAATATAACTGAGTCGGTTATGAAAACACAGGTAATAAAGGTGAATTGTTCTTCCTTACAACTTAAGTCCCATAAATACTCGCCCAAACATGCGCTCACCCATGCTGCCAGTATGCCTATGCTTCATAAAATCTGATGCAATGAAAAATGAATTGACTGCTTTCAAGGATTGCACTGAGAGCTTCATTATTTGATTCTGATTTCAGTCTGTGCACTGCTGCTTACACAGGAAGCTCACTTAACTTTTAATGCCTTAAAAAATTGTAGTAACACTGTTTGACTCCTGCAGTTCTGAGTAGTGACTTTATGTGCACAAAGAGACATTCACCACCACGCAAAGAGCCTGTATTATTTAAATCTTGCAAGATTAATATAGATTTACGTGTTGCATAGAATGTTCTGGCCTTCTTCCCCCACAAACTTCAGACCTCGAGATAACTAATTCTCCACAAGGATGTATCCTGAAATTGGTAATATAGTCCAAATGAGACAAATGTTCTGGAATGGTCCTTTGCCTTAAACTAATATATGGTATGAAGAATATATGGTATGAAGAAAGTTAGCGCCGTCCTTGGGAATTCTATATTTAAAAGTCCAAACTTAATGATGCAATGGGGGTGAGAGAATTGTTTTTTCCCATAATTGAAGTGGCCAAGGCTTTTCATTGTTTCTGAAAACCGATCTCCTTCAATGGCTGCCCAGTGACTGCTTTAATTTCTTGTTAAAGAAACTATCTGTGAGAGTGTAGAGAATGGTGTTCAAGGCGCTGTTTAATGGTAGAATAAATGTCACTATCCAGAAAGTGACTTAGGAAAAGTTGTGTGATGCCTACTATGCACATCTTTAGGAAAACGTAAGAAGCGAGCGTATCCTTATATCATTTTAAACTTTATGTCCTGTTTTTTTTTTTAAACTTGATGTCACTTTATCTAATTTTTGGTTAACTCTACCATGATGTTCTTTTTACAAGAAGACAGTTTGAATTCAGCATCTCTCATTGTGTTTCTCATTGAGCTCACTGTGGGTTTTGATGAGGCGGAGGAAGAAAAGAACTTTTCACTGGAGTTTCTTTCTTTCTATTTTTCTTTAATAAAAGCTCTGAGCATGAGCTGAAGCCCATCTCTCTGTATGAAAGTATTTAATATAAATCTGAATCCCCTTCAGTACAACATTGTATGAAATCAAACTCATGTTTCAAATTGCCTTACAAAGGCACTATCACTCTTATTTTGCAAAGGAGAAATTGAAGTACAGAGGAGTAATGTCACTTGAGGCTCTGAGCCTCACCATCCTGAATCCAGTTCTTGGTATAGCTGTATAACTGCACGCTCATTATGGCCATGCTTTATGTTTAACAATCCATGTGTCATCTCTTTTCTCCTGGTTATGCATATATAATTCACTGTCACCAATGAAGCTAAAATGGTCTTACGATAATAACACTGACAAAAGCCATTGTGGGAAAGTGTTCATCCAACTTTTTATAAGCATGAGGCATCAATATGCTAGAATTATAATGGGAAAGCAGAGGAGGCCTTCGTAGAATCATAGGATCACCAAGGCTGAAAAAGACCTCTAAGATCATCCAGTCCAACCAATCACCAGTCAGCAATATTTCCCACTAAACCATGTCCCTGTACAGCATCTGAATGTTCCTTGAACACCTCCAGGGTCAGTGACTCCACCACCTTCCTGGGCAGCATATGTACTGTGGTAGAGTTTTGGAACTGTAGCTGAAGAAAACCTCTTTGCTGGGTGACCTGTTCTGGCTCTCATGGACACATGGATTTAAGTTTATGTGTGTGTACTTTAAAGTTCAATGTCTGAACCTGGAAAAAAATCAAACATTTTTTTGTGAAAATTCCTTTTCCTCCACAGTAAGCTAGAATTCCTCTGGCAGAATCTGTTTGCTTTAAGTTGAATCTTTACCAAAAGAAATCACGCTCTTACACAACTTTACTTACGTTTTCCACCTGGAATAAGGTGATGTTAATGACAAAGTCACTAATCCAGCAGGTGGCATCAGTGAATACTAGAAAAAAAAGTATTGATTGGAGACAGTAACAACTCTGTGAATGTGATTCCTCACTTCTGTCCGAAGGACAGTTCTTTGAATGGAACAAAACATGCTGGCATATGAAAACAGTATGATGATGAAGGCATGCAGGTTCACACCTGTTGGGAAACACTGATTTGAATCAAGTGACACAGAAATGGTGGTTCCTCTCTCCTCTTTCTCCCACTGCTGTCCCATCTAATTCTCCTCTATTACTTTCTTATATTTTTTGTGTTAGGAATGGCTTTTCAATATTGTCAACTATCACACAGCCTGCTTGTATACCTTGTGTTCCCATCTGCTACACAGAGAGATGTGAATAAGTTGCAAGAAGTTACTATAGAAACACAGTTAATGCGCAGTATGGGAGGGCCTGTGATTCCACAGCGATCTGATCGTGTGATAGAAAAGCTGCAATAAATCTGAAAGTGCCTGCAGGACTCTTGCAGAGCAATGAAAGAACAAAATATTCCTCATCAAAGTGACAAACCCCTCTGAAGCGTCTGTTCATCTCAGACTGAGAGAGTTCTGTATAAATATCCACCCCAAATTTCTGATGGAAGAACATGTGCAGAGCAAGCTGTGCAACTTGGATGTTAATCGTGCTGTGCTGTGTTTCATAGCAAGACTTGAAAGAATTCATCAGATGGCAAATCCATGTATTGGAATATTCTACTATAGAGCTGAGAGTTATGGAAGGCTCTGTTTCTGTCCAGATCCCAGCACCTGAAATGGGCTCTTGCCTGGAAATATGGATCAAAACAAAGTAAAATGGTTGAAAAGTATAGCATGATAATTTTGTTAATGGGAAGCCACTACATTGATCTGGTTTGACATATATATTGCCTTTTTTTACTCGCTGCTCTGTGAAATTCTAAATGAACTATTTTTACCTTTCAGCATGCAGCTTTCTGCATTCTTGAGATTGAGAGAAAAAACAAGAAAGAACTGTTAAATATATGTTGGCAGAATAACCCTAATGTCAATGCAGATGCGTGTCAGGGAGGACTATGTTTCTCAGCATTTTGAATAATTTTCAGCCATTGGAGATATTAGGCTATAAAAGTAGAATCACTACCTAGCTGGGCTTCTAACTACCTTAAGTCTGTTTCCCTGGCTGTAACCAGAATATTGGTTTTGCAGACAGCAGGATGTTCAGTCCCTGAAATGACCAAGTTTGACACGAAGGCATCCAGCCGTGGACGGAGGTTGCTGCCGTGTTTGAGCACTGCTCAGGGTACAGATACAGCTGTGGCAGAGTTTCAGCCAGAAGCAAGCTGGAAATGTTCCAGGCAGAGTGTGGAAGACCAGACAGGTCTATAGCACTACGCTGTATACACACAACACTATGCAATAAGTAGACATTATTTCTCACATCTCGCCTAGGATTCAACCCTTCTGATTTCACACAGTACAGTATGTACTTGCTGGCAAGGTGTGTTAATTTTACCTGACTTCAGCCATTTATGAAAGAGATGATACAAGCTGTCTTGTATCTGTCTTTATAGTTAATGACATCATCTGATACTTTAGGGACATGATTCATTATGCCTACTTTTGATGTTTTTCTTAGAATTAGATAAATTGCACAGTCCATTGACTGAAACGAGAGTTCAATGTGATTACTAGTTCGTAGACATCTGCACTATAAGCGTCTCAAGTCAGGCAAGATACAATCTTTCTTGTTTGAAGGTAACATTAGATCAGAAAGGAAAGTTGAAAAACTTGAACGAAGAGATGGCAAGAAATAATAGGTCCCATGTGTTTTGAAAGGGTTAATCACCAGGAAACAGTATCACCCTATTGCAGCATAAGCTTGCAAGGAAGTAGACTTGGCAAAAGGAAGTGTAAATTTGGTCCCACATTTCTATTGGCTCAAGGGTTCTTAATTTGGGAATGACCTCTGGACGAGATACAGTGCAATTGTTTGGAAGTAATCGCGTGTTCTGGATAATTATGTAATACACAATTCATAAATAATAGAAGCACTTATCAGTTCCAGTGCCAAAAAAAGGACAGTAGATGATTACTGAATAAATCAGACTGTAAGTAGTATAACTATTATCATTATCTGTAATGCAAAATGAATAGCAGTAGTTACCAAAGTAGGATATTTAAGCTTCATGGGTTCTTTGTAGACATTTTGAATATCTAACATCAAGGAACTGGATGGTCTTAGTTATTTTCTGACATTCACTGTCATTTATGAGAACTACTCTGAAATCAGTGCCTTTATTTTATTCTCTTGGCCCACGGTATCAGAAACTAGCACATTCACATTATGCTTGTACCTATAATGCAAACTGAAATTACTGGGATGATGGTGATCTTATATGTATCTATGACGTGGTGTATACAGTGCTATATTGAATATATCTACATCACTCTAATATGTAATTGTATTAATATATTAATGTGATTGATGTGTTATGAGTGCTTACATGCTTACGAATACATGCATACTTACAACACAGGTGCTTCATAGCAGCTTATGCCCTTTGGATCCCAGCTGAAATGTTCAGCCCTGGTTGTAGTAGTTACAAACCCCTCTGGTTCCCCTTAGGCCACTGCAATGTACAGGTAGGGTGTTGCCTTTTATCCATATATGAAGGAATGCTTAGACTTGATACATTTTCTTTTCCACAGATCTTCCTTTTTGGTGAAAAAGTAGACTAGACTTTGCTACTCTCAGTTTGGTGTCAGTGTGCAGGTGGGTGTCCTTCATGCTAAAGTGCTTCAGAAAATTCACTGTTATTTCTTGGCAGAAGGATTTTGCTTGCATTAATGGATTATGGAATGTCTGCAGAATGAGTTAAATTTGCTAATGAGCTTCTAAATATCTCATTACACCAGTTCCAGAATGTTCCAGTTCCTTGACCATTATTCATACAAATATTTTTCTGTTTCAGTGGCAGTGCTTTCATAAAGAAGGCCTGTGGGACAGAGAAACAGAATAAGGCCCGCAAGAACATGGTTGTTTTGAAATGCAGCCGTACAGCCCGCTGACTTCTGGATGGTTTAAAAATATGTTTGAGTGTTTTCTGAGTAGTGGATATAATAATTTATAAAGCTAAAGCTGTCTACAGATCCTTCTTATTACATTGAAGAACTGCTGCCTTGCGACTCAGCGCTAAAAGAGAAACAAAAATATCAAAATTCAAATCTAGTTCTTGTGTTTGTTTGTAATTCAGAAACTTCTCCTATCATTTGTGAAATGAATAAGAAAACAGAACATCAAGTGTAAAAAAATAAAGGATAACGCTGCAAATAGAACTCTAATATTAAAGAATTGTGACTTATATGAGCAATGATATATGATGATTTCTCACCAAGAAAGGCATTTTACATATTTAACGAAGCAAGTAATTTCAGTATATATCCTAGCTGGCGTTATGTGTGAAAGTGTGATACTGTTAAAGCCTGTAGTGTAGGGGCACTTGGTATTCCCAGCATCTGGCTGTGACCCTACCCTGAAGGGAAAGGTGTTCTTCATGACAGTGAGATGAAATGGCTACAAAGCACACCTTCAACATATATGGATTTATTCACACACAAAATAATGTAACTTTTCTGTTTCCTAACTTAGTTCCCAATTTTTATGCACTTGAATGACTTCTGCTTCTTCCTCCTAGATTTAAGGCTATAGGAACTCCAGAGTAAGCAACCAGTTTCACTTCTTCCATTTCAGCCAGAAAAAAGAAGTGTTAGGGGCAGAAAAAGAAATGACGTGATAAACTCTAAAAATGAGGGAAATAAATGGGAAGCATATTTCCTTTCTCTGTGTTAAACAGTGAAACGTAATCTGTTTTTTCCAGACAATGGGCTCCCAGTTGAAGTGCAATGGGAAAGCAGCCTGGGATGGTTTAGTCCTAAGGAAACCATTTTATGACAAAATCTGGACTCTATTCATCCTACTGTTCATCGTGTGGAGGTTTTTACTGGAAGATTACGTTGTAGGGATATGCATTTAGCCTGGGCTGCCTTTGTAGTTAGGCCATTCAACAGGAATGAATGCACTTCCTTCCATTAGGGGAAGCACAAGAAGTGACTTACACATACAGATTTTTTACTCTTACCGTAGGTGCTAAGCTCAGCTGTGCACAGCGGAGCAATTTAAACCCTTGCTATTATAAACCTTGGCCAAAGGGCCAACAAACAAACAAAGGAGTCTGAGACCTGATAACATTAACAAGCAGAGATAAAAGGCAGCCTTTGCAGTAAGAATCTGGAGAAGAATAACATAAGGAGGCAAAATGTATAATTCTCTCAGCTTTTTCTTAGGGAAATGGGGATTCCCCTCCAGTGTTAAGGATAACCTTGACCTACCTGCAAGCTTTTGACGAGCAATCCAGAGTAATGGAAGGGAGCTGTGGCTGGCTGAGGAATTGCATGAGCACTGAATATCTTGTGGGTTTAGATTTTTTATATGCAGCTACTGTGAATAATACACACAAACCGTTCCTATGAAGGATTCCAAGTATGGCTTGAAAAGATGTATTAATCTGATAGGATGAGAAAAGAAAGCATGACTTTGAAAGCACCGATAGAAGAAGGAATAATGCATTTGTGGAAAGTATGAGAAATAGAACTGCAAGGAATTTGTGACACTTGTGACAGTGCATGTTATATCTAACAAAGACTTACAAACTAGGCTCTACCAAGAAGAGAGTAAGCACATTTGTCAGTTAGAGGAGAAGAGTACACCCCAAACTGTAAACTCGTAGGGCTGGGAGGACTTTGGTACCTAACCCAGGATCATGAATTCTGGTATTTCCAAATGTAGTCACTGTTTGCAGATATTCCTGCCTCAACGTACTGAAGAGACTGAGCGAAATCATCCCTTACATTCCTGCAGCTCGAGAGACCGATGTATCATTTGATTTACCTTTAGGAAGCCACAGGGAAACTTCTTTTTGACAAGCATTTCAAATTTTATTTGAGAATTAGTCTGAGACCTCATTCGGTTCTTGTTCTGGCCCAAGCTCAGAAGCATATTTTTTACAAGACTTAAACTATAAAACTATGTTTTTTCTTACAATGATATACTGTCTACCCCACCAAGTAAAATGCCTGTCATCCTGTCAGCAAGGCTTCTGGAAAAATGAATGGGTGCTGAGATTACTTTGTTCTGGTGAATTCTAGCCCAGTCAGATTTTGGGGGGAGTGACATTATGTCTGTCTTACATTCTTTGTTCCTGTTCTGTGTATTCTGAGTTGAAAATGCAGATCAGGCAGTCACTTTTGACAGGCAGGCAGGTGGTACTATTACACTGACAGTAACATATCTATCACAGTTAATGTGCTCTCAAATTGATATAACCATACTTTTGCCAGCTGGTCAAGGCTTATATAGTAGCAGAGTGTGTCTCCATCCGTATTTCAAAACAATGTCCTGTCTTATGATTACTGCCTTCCCCTGTGGTTGCTTATGGACTGGAATATTGATAGTAAGTTATACTCACTGCATTTAAATCTTTGAATAATAATGGAAACAAAAGCTGTAATGCACCTCAAAAAGAATCCCAAAGGGAGTTGTTCTGGTGCAGCTGCCTCATGGCTGACACAGATAACAAAAAACTTTTACATGCCCTGGAGACAGCTGTTTGAGATGCCCATGTAGAACTGCCTGTTAGGACACAAGACCTGCAAGAGCCCTGAGGCCTCCTGGAGTAGCAGGTGACAAGCAGCTGGGGTGGATATCCAAGGGATTCTTCAATGGCACTAGAGTCCTACATGGGAATAACTGAATAGGCCAGAGGTGACTATAGTCAGTAGAATCTGGGAAATGGTTTGTCTCAACTTAGACCAGCTTTTGGGTTTAACTGCTCTCCAGAGTAATACACCACCTAGTAGTGTTTGGACTGTCCTGTGGCATCTGAGACATCCATGTGGGCAGACAGATTTGGCACAGTGACTATGATAGACCAAATACTTTGAAGAGTAGCATTTGGAGGCCAGGAGAAAAAAACAGCAGGGATGTCAAATAGCACTGGTCTCCTGAACTATCTGACTCCTGGACTTTACTCTTACAGCAATGACTTTACATACATTACTTGCATGGTTACTCTTGGACACTTAACATAGTTTTCTGTGAAGAGGCATTGAATATTATCCTGTACAGTTTCTTTGTCACAGTGTTTTTGACTGTGTGGCAGGAGAAAATTATCAAACAATGATTTGCAGGAAAGCTGTTCAGATCAATCATTCACATTAAATCAGGACACATTCCTGCTACTTGACAGAAAAAATGGAGGGAATTGAAGCTCAGCTACTTATAAATAATGTTTTTTATTCTTTTGGTCAGCTTTGGAAGAAAATGCCATACATCGCAGTTTTAAAAAGGTATCATACTCTTACTTTTCAACTCTGAATCCAATAAAATTAGAAGTATTTCTAAGATGAAGATGAGTCTTTGCAAATTAAAGAAGAAAAAAGGAAAGCTCTGAGTTCAAACTCAGTGTAAAATAGTTAATTTAAAAACAAAGCAAAACAAAACATGTCTGAATCATCAGACCAGCGAAGCGAGTATTTTACTGACACACAATGGGTTTACAGAGGTTCCAAAATACTTCTTACCATTTATTTATGTCCTTATCTGCCCAGATGACCTGACTGTGCTTGCTGTGTACTTTGTTCTTTATTTATGCATGTTGTTTGCTCCCCGCCTCGTCTTTTATGAAGATCAGTAAAAAGTGAGCAAACTGAATGGCTATAAATCATGTATTTTGGCCTGCCACCTTGGAGTGTTGAGTACTCCTGTAGGAACTGAAAATAAAAGTACACTCAGCATCTCATTGAATGACAATCAGTTCTTTGCAAGTGATGAATATTTCTCCTAGAAAAAAAGGATATTATTTAGTTTACAGTGCTAATAAAATATTTTAGTTTTTACTTACAGTGACTGAATCGGCTGAAGACTTTCAAAATGTTCCTAGTTGCTAAAAAGCATAGAAGCTATTTCTAACTTTATTTCAGAATGAAAAAGGCAAACTAAATTCTTACATTTTAACTATCAATTGGGAAATGTCATTTATAACTCACAGCTTCAATAAATACCTCAAGTTTTTAAAATGTGAGATGGTAATTCTGTTATTCTGTTTCTGGACCGATCTTCTCAAGAAAGAGAGAACAAGAGCCATTAAGACCACAAGCACACATATTTTCTCCGTTTTGTAAATGAAGAGGCAATGCTATCTTACTTAAAATTCTCATAGCAGCAGAATCATCTTTTGCCATGCCTTCAGTTCATCCAATACTTCTTTGCTCTAGGTTTATCCATAAGTCACTTTGAAGCCAGCTGGGACAGGCACAGATGTTCCTAAACTGCTAAACATGGAGCATCTTAGTTCTGATTCATCACGCCTAATTCTGCTGAGGAATCTAATTTGGTAACCTGGTTTCCTGTGGGTCTCTGTTTAATCTATGAACTTAAATCATTTCTGAAAGGTGAGAATCAGCATTTGTTCTTGTTGAATTTCATAGAGTTGGTGATTAGGTGATCGCTCAGCCCTTCAATCTGTCAAGATCTCTCTGCATGACCTCTCTATTCCTTGAGGGAATCAGTGGTTCCTTCTGAAAGGCACAGGGCCATCTTGCTTTCTAGCTGTGTGTTGTGAATTATGCTAGCTATAAAATCCTGTAGGTTTCAGAATGAGAGGTAAATTTCCCACTCCCCACAATGCTATCCAAGGCACTAACAGCTGCAGCTCCCTCCTGCTGGCCTCCAGACTGTGATTCTGGATGGCTTCCTGACCCAGCTTTAGCAGGAAGGAGGGAATGCAGCCTCAAATGACAGACACGCAACAGCTCACACTCTGTCATTTAAAATTGGACCTGAAAAAACTCACAATTGCCCCAAATCTTTCAGTGAGGAAAAGGTATTTGCTGGCACCAAATGAATGTTGTTTCCATGAAGAAATGAAAGAGGGGAATGTGTAATAGAGAAAGTATTTAATGATTTAATTCAATCCGCAGTGCTAACTTGATGCCTCAGTGCGACTACCTGGCTTTTCTTTTTCTAGCTATGGTGGAAGTTTATGGTTTAGTAGCCTGTGGTAGCAATAGTAATGGAAGGACGTTGGACTAGATGATCTTGTAAGTCCTTTCCGAGCTTGTGATTCTATGATCATAAGTTATTCAGAACCCCGCACTGTGTTTACAAGCCGTAGCAAGGTGAGTTAATGAAGTCACTGCAAAAGAAAACCTCACAAGGCTGAGGAGTTAGTTAAGTAAAACTGTCCTTACAATTGATTAAAAACAAGCAGATTACGAACCTCATTTGATTGAAGACTCTGCGATTTGCTCCCCTGACAGGAAAGTTGCATATTCAGATTTAGATTTATTTAATTTAGATTACTTAATTTTGACAGCAACAATTATTTTTCTCATTCCCTGCATGGAGACAAGCAGGTCTGAAGGAGAAATAGATTCAACAGGAAAAACCATCTGTGGGTTTAGATACAGGCATACTATATCATATCTACCTTGTGATCAGGCCACAAGTCCCAGGGATTCATGGAGTTTATAAAGCATCGTGGTACTCATGAGCAGGTCACAAGGCAGAAATGATAGAAAATGCTTATCTCTTATTCTGCTTGCTGAAATAAGCGATGTTGTGACAACTGCCAAAATGTTCCATGTGACTGTGCTTACAATCATTTGATTAATTGTAAAGAATACCACACTGACAAAAGCACGGCTGTCCTCGTTAGGCTTTATAAACCAAGATAGTTGCTGTGTTCAGGACCATGAGTCACACATATTCCAAAGGTTCTTACTGCTTTATTTTTATATATCTTTCGCTTACAAGACAGTGAGTGCATCACATCTCAGGAAGGTGGTATAAGTTAAGGCCTTAGTATGATAGCCTTCAAAACCCCTAAATAAGAAGGAAGTGTCATTCATGAATTGTGGAATAACTTTGCAGGAGTTTAAAATCTGGGATGGCCCTCTTTTTTTGGCCGTCTTTTATTTATTTCTTCCAAAATTAGCCCCTATTTATTACCTAGTACTGAATTCTAATGTAAGTATCAAATTATAGACTTGTCTTTGTTGTGACTTCATCTCTATTTATAACCCAATTTCAGCAGTAACAGGTCAATACCCCGAAATTTGTTGCTTGCAGTCTGTGTACCAGAGTAGAGACCACTAGGTGGAGATTTTACACTGAATTGCAACAGATGTCTGTATATTCTGTAATGCTCAGGATAAGTGTGTGTTCACAGATACTGTTTTCATTTGCACTGGAATACTTGTAGTGAAGTACTGAATTCTGCTAAACTCCTGAGAACAAGAAATTAATGCAAATGTGGAGTTTACAGAAACTACAGGGGAAAAAAATTGACAGTAACGTGACACAGCACCCACAGGTGTTTTTTTTTATAGTAGCTTATAAACATAATTTACTTCTAAACAGTAGATGCACTGGCTGACTGAGAATATGCTGAACTGACAAACTCAGAAAAGCATGTGCCTATTAAATGGTTTCCATTCTCAGCACTGGTAATGTAGGTTTTCCTCCTGAGCTCTGGACTTCCTCAAATCCTTTCCTGTGGAAGCAGGTAAATATGGGGAGGTATTTTGGTTCCTGCACTGTCCACTGCCTTAACGTTGCTCAATGGAACCTCATCCGCAGGTTACCAGTGCCAGCTGTGGTGGCAGCAGCTGCTTACCAGGACCATGGCAGGGACAGCTGAGTCATTGACTCCCAAAAGTCACAAAGCTTTTCATTTTCTCTGACCTGAGCCAAAAAGATAATAGCAAAATCTTCATTTTCCTCTAGAAAAACCAAGTAACTTATTTTCCTGAATACCATTAAAAACAGCTGAGAAACTGAGATAATATTTTTCTGCTGCTGGTTTACTTGAAGGAGCTTATAGAACATAACATCTCCTTTCTGTTATACTCATCACAGTGGTATCTGCATGGCGAATTATCTAACCACCTAGATAATCCTTCAGTTTCCTAAAAGGAGAAGCTAGGTTTCTAGATGCTATATTCAAGTATTTTCAGTTTAGGTCATGAGTTTCTTAATAGGAGTTCAGAGAAAGGAGGTACGCTTCTAAACGGTTTAACAACTTCAGGGATGCCCTTTAGTCTCGTGAAAAATATGCTTGAAATCTTAGGAAAAAAAACAAAACAAAACAAAACAAAAATTGAAAGGAAAACAGCTCAAATACTGAACAATATCAATACAAATACATGCAAAAGGAATACAGAAAAAAAAAAAAAAAAAAAAAGCATCTAAAGACTTTAGACCAGTAAAAAATGCTGTGAAATTTTTACTAATGGATTGTAATCCAGAATTCTGGAAAGAAATAATAGTTTACTACAACAACAGTCCTTGTAAGGAAACAATGAAACTGCAATGAGCAAACCATGAAAAAGTTTCCTGTCTGAAATTAACTTAGATATGATGTCCAGAAATTGAAATGCTGTCTTTGTCACAGCAATAAGGAGCAGAAAGCTGCAGTCATTCACAATTTTTTTGTGTGCAAAATGTCACGTACAAACATAGCTTTTCTGTTTTGTTAATTTCTTTTTAAATCAATGTGAATACACACATATTTGCAGCATTGGTTAATATTTTTGCTAACAGAAAATGGGTACTCACAGCCATTTCAATTTGTGTAGATCTCTGAATGCCTCATGTTTTGAACCAGTGATACAGTTATGACTGAGATACCTGTGGACAGAGTATAACACTGAAATGGAAGTAGTACTATCTAAAAACTGGCAGACAAATTTTAAAGTGAGGAAGCTGAAAACTTTCAGATGTGATGAGGGAAACCAGAAAGATCAACAACTGTGACAAGCAACGTTTGATTTTAAAATGCTGACTGAAAGTATTTCAGGGTTGTTATCTCAAAAAAGGCCGTGTGCTACTGCAAGGGAGTAGAATTTGAGCATCTCACTTAATGCTTTTTAATATTTCATCTGTGGGATGATGCTGGGCAAAGTGTTAAAAATGTACTTTTATGAAGAGCTTTGCACTGCACAGGGGTGGGCACAGTTTGCCATGATGCAATAGACATCTTACTTTTGCCTAAATCTTATCCAAATCCTTTTCAGACCAAACCAGATATAATGCTTTGCATTATTATACATTAATTTATCAAAATGACAGTACCTGTAGGAGCCTGGAAGATTAGCCTGATTTTTGAAGGCACTGAGGTTTTATCAGCTGTTGGAGGGAGTGAGGTCACTGGAATAGATTGCCCAGTGAGGCTGTGATGCCCCTTCCCTGGAGGCATTCAGGGCCAAGCTGGATGGGGCTTTCAGCAGCCTGGTCTAGAGGGAGGTGTCCCTGCCTATAGCAGGGGGTTGGAAATAGATGTTCTTAGAGGTCCCTTCCAACCCAAACCATTCTATGATTCCGTTGTTCTGAGAAATACCACCTAAATAGTTGCATATGAAAGCTATGGTCAATACGCTTTGTGAACATCAACTGTAAGAGGCACTATCAGCTTCAAATGCTGAACTAAGTTTTTAATAGGTGGATGATAATAGGGACAGAAGTTCAGTGATTTGTCACTGCCCCGAAGTTTAACTAGAGTCATAGTAGGAGTTAAAATGCATGGACTGCACACTTCTAGCTTCTTCCTGTGAGAATGCTGAATTCAGCTGCAAGATGCTGAATGTTTGAACGAGACCGAACAGTTCAAGTTGAGATGCAATTTCCCATAGTGAACAGATGCTTGCTTTGTTATGCCCAAGAAGTAATCTGTGATATAAAAAGGCAAAACTAGGCCAATATTGTACTTGCAGTTTCTGAAGTATATATAGTCCAAAGAATACTTTCTTTGATAATGACTGAATGCATGTGTGTTGTAAAAACCTGGTACAGAAAAGATAAGAAAGCCAGGCCTGTCATAAATTATCATCTTAGAATTGCAGATGTTTTGTTATTTCCCACTTATCCCTGTCTGCCATTTTAAACACACTACTAAATTAATGTTTGGTATAACACCACTGAAGTCAGATTCAACGTCTTCCAACAGAGCAGACCTTTCTAATGATTCCTTTGAGGCTATTCAGCATGTCTCTATCTCTCTGGTGTGTCATTTTCCATTCCTCAAGTCTGCTTTTGGAATGGCATATAAGGAAGAGGGTACAAAATATGGAGGCTGGGGAGAAAGGCCAATACAGGTGCATGCAACAGATATGTTATTTTGAATCTTATGAAACATGAACAATCATTAGTCACAGAATCACACAGAAACAGAGAATTGCAGTGGTTGGAAGGAACCTCAAGAGATGATCAAGTCCAATCCCCTTTTAGAGCAGGTACCCTACAATAGGTCACACAGATAGGCATCCAGATGTGTCTTGAATATCTCCACAGAAGGAGACTCCACAGCTTCTAGTCATCCTTCTCCACATCCTTGTAGTGATATGCCTTGAACCTGGTGGTGATATACCTCTGCTAAAAAGTAGGTGCTTGTATATTTTATTTATATAAATCCGGTTCTAGCGCTCTGCCCACTCTTCAGATTAGACAGTCCTTTCCCACAGTTGTTCTTGAAGGCTGACAGCCTCTTCTGGGAGGAAGGCATTTTGAGTTGTCATTAGCAACTATCCAAGAAAAGGTGAAAGCTGTCCGATCAAATTAAAAGCAAAAATAAAAGCACAAATGTTGTGTATTTACAGACTTTTTCAGGGTTTATTTAATGTCTGTCATATGAATTCTTTACCTTTGAGATGTCCCTGTTTTCTTATACCTACCAGCTTTCATCCTAAAAGAATTTATCTGAGGGAGATGCCACGTACAGGGCTGACATTGCCTTTATTGTTATTAACAGCCATATTAAAAAAGGATGTAAGTCATTCTATCTCAAAATTTAATATATCTGTGTGTCTCCCTTATTCATAACTCCCTGAAAGGCAAATTAGTTCCTAGAGGAACTTGGAAGAATCAGTATTGAAAGCTCTCCAGTTTTCCTACAAAAAGGCCATCTTTCTATATAAAGAACACAGAGGACACCACCCAGTTTGAAAACATGCACCAATGTCCATTAGAGGATTAACTGCACAGCAGAACTTGCCATTATAATTGCCCAATTTTGTGTTTTGTTTCCATGGTAGCTTGGCATGAAAATAGAAAGAAGAGAAAGAAAAAATTATAATATGTGTCATTTAACTTTTTAAAACAGTAAGGTTCAGTTTCATCACCAAATAGTACTACTTATTACACAGACTTCAGGCTCACTTAGTTGTATGTGCCAGAGAGTAAAACAGATCTCTGTGCATTACAGATGAAGCTGTTTGCATCTGTGCCCATCTGGCTAGACTGGAAGATGAATGCAATCAAGACATCCATTTCAAAAGCAAATTTTGCACTATACTGTTAAAAAAGTGATCACATGTATTGATTTTACCCATTTCATGAAATCCAGGACTCGTGTAATACTTTGAGAAACTGCTTAGTTACTTACATTACACCTCTGCATACTCACTGAAAACTGCATCTGGAAGAAAATGGGTCTGGTTCCATGTGAGTGACCTGTAAGTAGATGGTAACTGAAGTTTAAATTAGATCTTAATTGGTCGGCTTTGCAATTGTCAGAAGTCACATCTGGGTGTAACGCGCTCAAGATCAGGGACTAGAAAGGTCTTTGGGTGCATTGCATTGCATTACACTGGATGCATCATTTTGGATGCATAACTGAGAAGCCTGGTAACCTCAGTTTCCTTGTCATCCATACTCTTCGTGTAAATCCCAGCTGAAGCTGCAGTGCCCTCCCAGAGTTAGCTGAGAGAAGAGAGTCCTCACTTTGGTCTCTGGGATGTAAAAATACTTGGCCACTTGAACACACTGAAAGCCAGTGAACTTCATTACTCAACTTTAGAGCTGGCTTCTAAGTATTTCCCTTTGTTCATCCAGATGGATCTTTGAGATTGTCCCATATTAACGAGTATTTAGCCTCACATTCATTTTTACAGCCTGTAAACGTGGAGCCAGCAAGCTAAAAAAGGAAGCTGTGAGTCATCATTAAGAAGCAATAATCCTGAAATTCCTGCTTTGGTAACTTCAGCAACATTTGGTAGTGCCCATTATCCCAGTGAGGGCTGTACAACAAGTGATCTCCAGTGAGTGCCCTGGGGCCAACAGACTTTAAGCAATAGGAACGACCAACCCAAGCAGCATTCAACTTGCCTAATTGTAACATGCACAGGGCAAAATCCACATTTCAGCTCACACACCCAAACTCTTTAGGGGAGAGCAGTAAACACAGCCTGTGTACAGTTCATATAGCCTGTATTACATGACTGGTTTACACTGTTGATAAATATTTTGTCCAGTGAAATCCACCCTGAAGAGGGACTTATAGTGAAACACTCATAGCATTCACTACACACTAGTAAATCTACATCTAAGTGTCTGTAGTGAGTTGATCTATTCCACACTTGATAGCATAGCACTACGTAAAGTGTGTTTAGGCATCTCTTTGTTTCTCAAAGTCGTGCTGGAGAGCAGGAGAGCCTATACTTGCTGGATGGTAGTATTTTAATTGTTTCCATGCAGCCACAACCTTCTGGGTACCAGTGGAGGCCTGGGAAAAGGAATTATTGGGAGAATGCCCTTTATAAGTGTCTTATAATACCCACCAAAAATCAAATTTACAATCCTGTTCTCCATAAATACAGTACCAGCTACAAAAAGGGTTTAACTGAAAGACAGCATGTATTTGATGTGTATGTAAATATATAGATAAACATACAAATAGGAGCCTCTGAGAAACGTTTCCTGTGGAGAATGCAGATTTGTTGAATTTTCCACACTTGACTGAGAAATGGGATGTTTTGTTTTTAGTGTGAACCAGAGGGAATACAGCATCCAAACTTCCTTCTTTCTTGACATGATGCTGTCCTTGCTGGCTGGGATTAAAGTCTTTTTGGCTAATCCCCTTGACAGTCCATCTGAAGAGCTGTCTTGGATCTGTAATACTTTGACTGAAATGGGGCTTGGGGCTTGTTATTCTTCATCAGTAGGCAAGAAAATATATTTTATGAGGCTCTAATGTGAATCACTTCAATATTTTAAAATGCATATTTAAAAACAAAAACAACAACAACAACAAAAAACACAAAAAACAAACCCACCTTTCTTCTTTTTCTTATATATATATTTAGTTTCCAGTACTATTTAAAAAAGAAATTGATTACCCTCTTCCTACATGTAGGCAAATCTGGCATCAACAAGTCTGCTCTGCACAGCTTCGCTCTGCTCCGCTGGGTATGCAACAAAGCTCTGGGAAGCTGAAGTCATTCCCCGAGCTCATCTGAAATTCCAGATATCTCTATAATTACTATAAATATATATATATATATATGCACTGAAGCCTTAGAAATGTAAAATAGTTTAAGCATACTAACAAGAGTGTTACAGCACACTTAGGATTAAGCCAGAATGGAAATGAAATATAAAGAGCAGCAGTTATCATAGCATCAGAGCATTACTCAGGTTGAAAAAGACCTCAAAGATCATCGAGCCCAACCTCAGCCTAACCATAGTACCCTAACTCTAACAAGCCTCTGCTAAATCATACCTCTGAGCACCACATCCAAATGGCTCTTAAACACATTCTGGGATGGTGCCTCAACCACCTCCCTGGGGAGCCTATTCCAGTGTTTAAATATCCTTTCTGTAAAGAAATGTTTCCTAACGTCCAACCTAAACTTACCTTGGAGCAACTTGAGGCCATTTCCCCACACCCTGTCAGCAGTTATAGCATCCTTCTGATCAATCCTGAAAATAAGGCTTTCCATGAACCAAATCAAAGACACTTGCCCAGCCACTGTTACTCCTACAATGTGTTAACATTTGTCAGCTCTACTATCAATTGTTCATCAACTTCTAATGAAAACTAGAACATTAACAGCAGAATGTGGCAATGGGTGGGCAGGACAGTGGTATGTCAGTGCTCCTGGCCTGGGGAGATGGAGCTCTCATATGGAGAGTTCACCTGGAGCACATGGAAAGCTGCATCCCATGCTGAAGGCATCTAGGAGAAAGTGAAGTATCCACTCACGCATCAGAGAGATGCAGTTGGTGAGAAGGCCTATAGATACCACTGCAGCAAAATCTTTTAGCAATTTGCAAGTCAAATTCTGGTCTGAATCTGAAAATCATGGTCTCAGATTTATCACTTAACTTTGGAGATCTGTTGATTTATTTTTACAGCAATGCAGTTAGATTTATCATTGTACAAACCGCTCATTTAGGCAAGGTGCCAAAAGTAAGATAATTGTGTTTGTTTTCTATATTGGCACACATCACACATCTCCTTTAGCTGCTAGCAGATTTCCCATTTCTCACTACAAATTACCGGGTGGCCCAAATCAACTGGGCAATATTGCACACCTCTGAGGATCAGCTAGGTTAATGCAACATGAGCACTGTTCTCAAGCAAGCTGCTGATATTCAAGGTGCTTTAATGGAACAAGTCTGCACATTGATTGCAAGCCTAATATTGCAAACAAGGTTTGTTAGCTTAGTAGCTGCAGTTGGAAGAACAGTTTTATTTAAAGCAGAAAAATCCTCACATTCTCTACAAATGGAAGACAGTCGCAGAGGTTTTTACCACAGGCTAAAACGATTTTTGTGGAAGCTCCTGGTTGAGCTGCCACATCTTGGAACTGCTGTAACACAAAATTAAGGCATATTTCAAGTGGCAACAGGCTCCTTTTGATCCTCTTGTCACTTTACTTAGCTTCAAAATCACTGAAATGTCATTGATGAGGGGCTCAGCTGGAGCTCAGCTCTTGTTACTTCAGCATTGCTTAGAAGGAAAGAGATGAAAAATAAGGAAAATGAGTCGAGAGTGCATAGGATTAACAATGCAAAGATTGGAAATGGAAAGACAAACCGTCGTATCTCTGGATCTTGCTTCAATGCAGACACACACTAAGGTATAAAAAAGAATGCACACAGATGTAAGGTTTCATAACAATTCTTTTTCACCAAAGTTTTCTGTACCTGGGAAAAAGAAAGACTTGTTTTGATATCAAAACTGCCCTGCAAAAACCAGTTCTGTAGGTTCAAGCCATAGGTTAAAGAGATGTCGGATGGACTGCAAGAACTAGACCAGAGAGGAGGTGGAGTCAAGTGTGACACTTGAAAATGACTGATTGTCACATTTATAATAGATGGTGATACAAAAGGTCAGAAAGCACAGTTAGCCTGTTCTGGTAATCACACCAATAGACCCTCTTGAACTTCCTATCAGTTCACACTGATGGGATTCACGTTTCAATCAGTGACATTTCAGACAGCTGGTTAATTAGCCTTAATGACAAAGAAGGGCTCCGATTCGCGAAGCCCCGCTCCCTTGCAGCACCTCTCCAGCTCTGTGTCCTCGAGACGCTCCGGCTGCTGCACGGTTACGTTCCGGAGCCCCTAACATGCCTTTTGGCCTCAGCATCTGGTGTCCCAGCCGCTGCTGGAAAGAGCTTTGGGGGAACAACGCAGTAAAAAGGA
The DNA here is from genome assembly GCF_039878825.1 of Excalfactoria chinensis. NCBI lineage: Eukaryota > Metazoa > Chordata > Aves > Galliformes > Phasianidae > Excalfactoria > Excalfactoria chinensis. The sequence goes on from NC_092825.1 coordinate 163,743,096, forward strand.
GCTCCGTAACGCCAGCCGTTAGAGGGCAGTAAGACACCACCTTTCTAAGCAGCATCGATTGATGCTCGCTAAATGCTAAGGGAATTTTTTCAAGGCTAACCAGCCATTCAAATGCCAACAGTGTTTGTAATCCTAGTGATATTTACCACTCTTTTAGAGTAGACTCATATACCTGGTCTAGGAATTTTAGCATGCATGTCTAAACGGCCTCTATTCAATACCAGTTTTATAGTATAGCTGTTTACTTCAAAATGTTCTGCAGACGTGAACTTCCTAACCGCATCATTCGTAACTGCATCCTATGACATCCCCAAAGTTGCTATACTGCCAAATACACATTTTTAGCCTCCCTTCAGAAAGGGTGAACCTGGATGGATCAGTCATTGACTTTGTATTGGACTTGGCCACCCCTCAGTCTAATGCAAGACTGCTCCAGTCCTGATGGTCTTCCATTCGTGGGAAGAAGATGAGAAATGGCAAACCATCATAGTCTTATGGTGGGTCTGGAGCACAGGTCTGATGTGCTGCAGCTGAGGGAGCTGGGATTGTTCAGTACGGAGGGGAGGAGGCTCAGGGAAAACCTTATCCCTCTGTACAGCTACCTGAAGGGAGGTTGTGGTGAGATGGAGGTCGGCCTCTTCTCCCATATAACAGCAATGGGATGAGAAGGACTGGCTGAAATTGCACCAGGGATGGTTCAGGTTGGATGGTAGGAAGAATTTCTTCTCTGGAAGAGTGGTCAGGCTCTGGAATCACAGAATCACAGAATTGTAGGGGTTGGAAGGGACCTCTAGAGATCATCGAGTCCAACACCCCTGCCAAAGCAGGCTCCCTACACCATGAATGGGCAGCCCAGGGAGGTGGTGGTGGAGTCATGGGCTGTTCAGGTGTTGTACTGAGGGACAACGTTCAGTGGGGAAATACTGGTCTTAGGTGGGTGGTTGGACTGGATGAAATCATGAGGTTTTTTTTCCAATCATGGCTATTCTGTGGTTCTACAAAATAAATAGGGATTAATTTCATGGTGTGTAAATAGAGATGATAGCAAGGAGGACTTTTCTAATTAACTACTTTCTGCTATTCAGACTTGCGACAATGAAAGCAATTCATTAGTCTGTGTAATGAGAAGGTGGCTGATTACATGGCATTTATTAACCACCTTGTCTTAGAGTGGATGTTGGAAGTGTAATAAAACCAAGTTTCTGTTAACATAAAAATTTTATATGAGTACAATTTCCTTCAGTGATAAAAAGTAGCAATTTTGAAATAGATATTTTAAATGGAATATTTAATAAAGATAAGTATATAAAAGCCCTATATATTCCATTGCTTTATAGCAGAGTGTCTGCGGAACAAATCATGTAATCACCGATACTTATTTTCCATTCCTAACAGTGGCATGTTTTGTTACAATTCCCTTCTGTCAGTGATATATTTACCATTTCCAGGTTTTAATTTGATTTCACTTTGCATTATTAGAGAAAAAATAATGTATTTCATTACAGACCTCACAAGCTTAAAAATTGCCATTCATAAACCAGTTACAGGGAGAACTGTTTATTCACTTCTCTGTGATGCTTCAGGAATTATTAAGCGTAAGAAAATGATGCTTCATTAAAAACGAAATTGTGTAGGAACTGAGAGGCTTTAATTTTGGAAAAGCTCTTGCAAAGGAAATCCTCCAAATGCAGATGAGTATTGAATCACTTTTCTATGCAAAAGCTCTTTTCTCAAAGAAGCACCATTTTAGGCAATCATTTTTCGGATTCAAAATGCTTTCAGATATGTAACTATAATTGTCAGGTGCTTGTACTGAAAGGATTTTCTTGGCTAAATTACCACAAATGTTGCTTTAGTTGCCGAAGTATCTATGAAAACTCATTTGCTACATTAGATGTTCATTTTTTTCACCTTGCAGGTAGAAAATATGTCCATCTCCAGGTGTGCGGCTTTCTGATGATAGCACTATCCCATTACATTCCGCACTTTTTCAGACTGCATCACTTTATCCTTTTGTTTTGCATCCAACAAATTTCATTTCATCAAAATTGACTGGGCAACCTGATCATGTTATGGAAACAGATTCCCTTACCTGCTTTAAACACTTTCCTACTCCTTACTTTAAATGAAATTCCTCATTAGTTCCTCACCATGGACAGAAATCCCCAGCTGTGTCCCAAAAAGACATTCATGTTTATCAAGAATTAGGCATGAAGTTCTGTTACCTTTGATTCTTTAGGCATGGAGTTCTGTTACCTCTGTTAGCAGGAGAGCAGAGTGGAGCAGGAGCAGCATTCCAGTGCTAGAAGTGTAGCAATGGGGAGGGTAGGAGCGCGGCCATGGGGCAGTGCTGTGCCCCATACCCAAGGGTATGCCCTCCCACGGGGTCCTGGCACCCAGGCTGTCCCCAGCCCTGCTCCTTCTCAACCACCAGGCTGCCAGCAGTTCTCTCAACCATCACAGCCACTTCATCTGCCTTCTGGATTGCCACTGCTTGCCTCTGAGAAATAGAGCAAGGGATTTACGTTCCACTGCATTCACAAGCCATTTCTGACTGAGTACTTTTTGAATATAGTAAGAGTTTCTTTTCAGATGAAGTTACCTTTATAAGGAGATGAAGATCTCCAGTTTGCTGTTGTTATATTGCAACTGGGACTACAAAGCAAAGATGTAATTCTGTTTGTTTGTTTTTAATTGCAAAACCAACAAGCACCCACAAAATTAAACATGTTATTAAATAGTGTGTAGAGTTGAGCTAAACACAGTCACTCAGTTGTCTTCAAGAGTGACTCCTGAAGGCTCCAGAGAGACCTTTAGGCCAGGGAGACTGGCAGCCTTTCACTATCTAGAGGGGGGCTGTAAGAAAGAAGGGGACAGGCTCTTTAGTGAGATGTGTTGTGATAACATACATAAGAGGAAATGGTTTCAAACTGAAATAGGGGAAATTTAGCCTGGATATAAGGAAGAAGTTTTTTATAGTCAGGGTGATGAGGCACTGGCACAGGTTGCCCAGATTAGTGGTGGATGCTCCATCCCTGGAGACACTCAAGGTCAGGCTGGACAGGGCTCTGAGCACCTGATGGAGCTGTAGGTGTCCCTGCTCACTGCAGGGGGGATGGAACAGGTGGCCTTTAAAGGTCACTCCCAGCTCAAACGATTTCATGATACTAAAATGGCATTTTCTCAGAGATCATTACCCCTTTTCTCTAATTACCATTCTGAAAAATTAATATTTTTCTGCCCCATATTACACATTTACGAATTCCTTAATGAAAACGTTTTCTTCCTGGAAAAGAATACCACAGAAATGTGGAAGTTCGCTGCTATGTTGCTGTCAGCTTCTTCCTCATATTTGACTGAAAAAATATAATGTACTGGTTCTTGCCACTTCTGTGTCTGAAAAACGTAATTGAAAAGAGATGCAAATTTCTTTCATGGCTTTCGACTGCTCTCTTGCCAACTGTAACACAACGCATCCAGTAAAAAGTCCAATATTTTTTCAGAAGCACTGTAAGCCTAGGGCTCTCAGCAGGCCTGGTGTACATGTTTATAATCAGTACATGTGTATGTGCTTCTGGGGAAATGGCGAGTATCTCATGAAAGACTAACTTGAAGACTTCATGCAGTCTGCTCTGTACAAGTGCTTTGATAGACCGGCAGCTGCCTCTGATTCTCAGCAGTGAAGCTTCCTGTTGTTCCACAGCATTGGCATATAAGGAATGATGAGGATATTAGGGCTTTCATGCCGCTGTGTGTTCTGCCACTGGTGACAGAAGAATGTCTAATTCTTCATTTGCCACCTACACTGTCCCATTGAGCCACAGAGACCCGTGATATGCCACGGTGAAGGCCATCATCTATGTGTTCTCTCTTCTCTTGTAGGTGGTGATGATGGTGGCATGTTTGAAAACCTGCTTCTCTTTTCTGTTTTCACTGCATTGTTTTCCTGTTCAATGGGATAGCAAATGTATGGGGCTGTTGCATGCAGCAGGTAGGGGAGGGTGGGGCTCCCCTAAACTCGAGTTATTTAGTTCTTGATTAGGTTTCTTTTGAGTGAATCTAGAAACTCCCCAAGCATTCACAACGAAGCATTCAAGGACAAAGAAATCTGGTCTACAGGTAGACCTATAGCATGCTGGTTGGAACTAGATGATCTTAAAGGTCCCTTCCAACCCAAACCATTGTACGATTCTATGAACCCCAAGGAGAACTGGGATCCCAGGGAAACTGAGGTTTCAATTGGGTAAAGACAGAAAGTGGCATCCCGAATGACTTCGTAAGGGTTATTATCAAAAGAAAATGAATCTAAATGGAAGTCCTGAGCTAGATTGTTTCTTTCTTTGTTCATTTTTAAGAGACATGAAATTTATTCAAGTATAGCACCAAGTGCTGTAAAGTCCTCTTGAACATCGTACACCCAACAGAATGGTTCACTGCTGTATATTCCTTCAGCATCTTTTTTTTCCAAGGAGTGATTCTGGGATGCAGGAGAATTGAAAGGGGTGTCTACTAATTTTTCCATGGTGTTATGTTCTGCCTTCTCTTTCACATTAGTATGTACACCGATCACATAAAAAAATGTTAAGATGCCAACTTCATTACACTTCAGTCAAAAGCCAAAGTCTGAGAAGCCCTGGTGTAGCCCATCTGTTTGGTTCCTTCTGGAATGATCATGTAATGATGCTCAGAGACAACTTGTTACTGAAAAGGAACAGCCAAGAGCTGTATTGCAATAGCACCGTGTATGAAATGCGGCTGCTCCAGCACCTGCACACAATGTGCTGATAGGGAAAAACACTCTATTTCCTCAGCTTTAATTTACCTGTCATTGTGTGGTGTTCTTAGTGTGGGGAGAGCATTTTTATGTGCATGAGGTCTGGAACACTCAGTCAGGCTATGGCCATGGCCAGATTCAGGGGTGGGGCAGTTGGGGAAACCCTCACTGTGTGCCCACTTTTTCCCATTGTCCTGCTCCTTTGGCTGCCTGGGCTGCAGTGTATGCAGTACAAACTTGGTTTGTCTGGGGACACTAAGGCAGGAAGCAAAGCTGTTAATTAATTAGGAGTATTCACAGGCCCCACTAGATCCTTTGTTCTTTAATTAATTGCTGTGTTACTGGTCTGTCCTAGGAAGGTGAGGTTTCTCCTTAATGCCATGTTGACCTGGTTGTGAGCTTTCACCAGGGAAAATGGAATCATAGAACCATGGAGTCATGGAATATCCCAAGTTGGAAGGGACCAACAAGGGTCATTATCAAATCCTGGCTACACAGAGAACCACCCAAAATCCAAACCCTAAATCTGGGAGCCCTGACTTGTAAAAGTCGTCTTGTAAAATTAACTGTGAATGTCACCTGTGCTCTCTTAATGATGAGGCTGTCCTGCCACACAGCCAGCATACTTTGGTATGCTGAGCCAGAGGTGCCTGTGAGTGGGTCTCCTGGCCTGCCATAGATGAGGCTACAGCTCTTGTTTGGGAATCTACTAGTCTACCTGCTTTGTTTGGCAGAGCCTATAAAGTAGCATCCAATGGATGCTTCAAGACATATAAGCATAGGGTTACTGACAGCCAGAGGGCTATCAGATCAGAAGCCCAGTTACTTGCTGGTTAACACCAAAAGGTACTTGCAGGTGGTTCGGAAAGATGTGCTTGTGTTCTGATAGATTTGCTTGAATGCCACTCTGTGACTGTTAAGGGAGGCAAATGCTATGTGTGCTATGTACCTCCTGCTCTGAGCGGTTGCCTGTTAAGGTCTGTGCCATGCTCAGTGCATTATGCTGTGCAAATGTCATAAAAGAAGCCAGAAAAAAATAACTCAGAGAGTCAGATAACAGCGCAACAGTACTTACAGTAAATTAAAATATGTTTTACATTACTGTGCCAAGGTAAAGTGCATTCCAAATGTAAGGAAAGTAGCAGTCATTGCACATGGAAAAATGATCTTTTATTGCCTGGCTGAATTGCTACATTGAAACTTACTTTTTTATTTTCCAATTGCTGTGTTTGGTTTAATATTATATGAATCACAGTATTTCCTCTCCAAGTATTGTGTAAGATATCTGGTTAGTTGCTGAGATGGTAAGTGATGAAAATTAAAAATCAGGATGCTATTAAAACAGTAAAGAAATCTGTATGTATTACTGCTAACATTCATTGAAATGGATGGAGACATGAAAAATTAAAAACAGATGTTGTGAATTAGAGAAGTGAAATACAATTAAAATAACATGAGAGATATTTTTATAGAATACGGTGATAAGTCAGAACACTTGCGACATCATCTCAGAGATAAGGAATATTCAAAGGATTACTGAAGGATTTCACACAGTAGAGCCATGTGCTTAGACTTAAAATGTGGCCATCTACAAAGGTATCCTCTTAAATATTTTAAATATATATTTGTCTGAAAGCTGGTGAGAACCTGCATAACTTAGAAAGCCCCATGGCACTACAAAAGTGAAAATGAATCATAGAATCATGGAAACACCATGGTAAGAAAAGACATCTAAGATCATCCAGTCCAACTGTCCACCTATTATCAGTATTTCCCACTAAACCATGTCCCTTCGTACAACATCTGAACATTATTTGAATGCCTCCAGGGACGATGACTCCACCACCTCTTTGGGCAGCCTGGTCCAGTGCCTGACTACTCTCTCAGAGAAGTTTTTCCTAATGTCCAGTCTGAATCTACCCTGGTGCAACTTGAAGCCATTCCCTCTAGTCTTATCTCTGGTTACATAGGAGAAGAAGCCAACCCCCACCTCATCACAACCTCCTTTCAGGCAGTTGTAGAGACTGATAAGGTCTCCACTGAGCCTCCAGAGTGAAGCTCCCTCAGCTTCTCTCCATAAAACTTGTGCTCCAGACCCATGAAAGCAAAGCTTAGTTGTACTTCACTGAGCACACTCCAGGGCCTCAATGTCTTTATTGTAGTGAGGGACCCCAAACTGAACACAGTACTCGAGGTGCAGCCTCACCAGAGCTCAGTATGGAGGGGTGATCACAGAATCACAGAATGGCCTGGGTTGGAAAGAACCTCAAGGATCATGCAGCTCCAGCACCCCAACCACAAGCAGGGCCACCAACCTCCCCACTTAATACCAGACCAGGCTGTCCAGCACCCCATCCAACCTGGCCTTGAACACCTCCAGGGACAGGGCACACTGCTCATTACCAGCCTCCATCTGGACATAGAACCATTAATCACCACTCTTTGTCTGCAGCCTTCCAACCAATTCCTAATCCACTGGGTGGTCCACCCATCAAATCCACTTCTCTCCAATTTGAAGATAAGGATGTTGTGGAGGACCACATCAAAGACCTTGCACAATTCCAGGTAAATGACATCAGTCACCTTCCCTTCGTCCACCAGTGCTGTCACTCCAATCACTTCCCTGCTCCTGCTGGCAGCACTGTTTCTGATACAAGCCAGGATGCCATTGGCCTTCTTGGACACCCGGACACAGTGCTGGTTCATGTTCAGCCCAGCACTGACCAATATTCCTGGGTCTGTTTCCTCTTCAGAGTCTTCTTGCCTGAGGTTGTTGTGGCCAAAGTGCAGGACGCGAAACTCGGTCTTGTTGAATTTCATCCCATTGACCTCAGCCCAGTTATCCAGCCTGTCCAGATCCCTCTGTACAGCCTTGCAACCCCCAGGTGGATCAACAGTGCATTGGTGTAAATGCGCTTCAGCTGAGCCCCCTGCCTCACCTCCAGTCCTGTTATTCCCTTTGGCTCATCTCCAGCAGGCTTGGTTTTATCCCCTTCCCCCTTCATACCTAGTTTTTAATCCCCTCAACTAGCCTGGTCAGCTAACACTCACAAAAGTATTTTACACTGCCTGTGGTAATAAGAGTTGCTTTATTTTTGATGAGTACAACGAAACTCTCATGAACTTACATTTCATTTGGAACCAGAACCTAACGAGCAGGGTGTTTCTTAATGAGGGGTTACTGTACTTTCAGTGTTTGTGATCCTCATCGTGACTTGACTAAATCAACATAAGCTGGGTTGACTTTGTTTTCCCCAGACTTTAATAAAAAGCCTGAGTACACAAATAAGCTATTGAAGAAGCCAAATTAAAGACACAACACTGCAAGGACTAAATTGAATTTACAATTAAGATTTAATTAATAGGTTGAATTAATTAGCAAATTAACACATCAGGTAATCGACACAAAGTCTGTGATTGATTCAAGTGAGGACTGTATCATTTTGCTTTAAGGAGGTTTCAGTTTCTTCACCCAGAGCTCTAGCTGACATATTGCTGTGATATCTCTGCTGAGGGATATTGGTTTCTTCTGGATATAAAACTGTACAGAATATATATTAGAATCTATATACAGAATCTATTATATGCTTGTTAAAGAATTTTCTCTGGTTCTTCTCAAGGAAGCAGAGGTTTGTGAAACATGTAATATTTAATCTTTGCTTGTCCATAGTGAGATACAGACACCTATACTCAATGCTGATACATGATTTATGGAAATTTGGACTCCCTTAGGGGAGGATTTCCAGGTCCTAATACACAGAGCACATGATTCACACTCAAAGTGAAAGTGATTAGCACGTATCTTCCAAAAGATATACAAAGAAATTTTTCAACCACTCAGCCTTCCAGCATGTGAGTACTTCTTTCAGATGCAGAGTCATCTCTGTTTACCAAACTTCTGATATCCTGTAGAGAGAGAACTGGAACCTATCCCACACTGAACTGAACAAGGCTTTCTTTTTTAATATCCAACAATAGGAGCAATAGGAGGAAGAGGAGCAGTGGCATTGTCAGAGCCATTGTAGGAACCATTTAGGAAACACTTCTTCACAGAAAGGGTAGTTAAGTACTGGAATAGGCTCCCGAGGAAGGTGGTTGAATCGCCATCCCTGGATGTGGTGCTCAGGGATATGATTTAGCAGAGGGTTGTTAGAGTTAGGGTACTATGGTTAGGCTGCGGTTGGACTTGATGATCTTCAAGGTCTTTTCCAACCTGGGTAATTCTATGTTTCTATGATTGTGGTCAGGAGGTTTTCATCCGCTTCCCATAAAAACATGTTCTAAACTTCTGCCTCTCCTTCTCTTTTCTCATGTACTTGAGATGACTCTCAGTTCAGTTCTGTGCACTACAGTTCACCTTCAGATCCTAAAGCTGCACTGCTCAATGAGTATTCCCATAAAAGAGCAAGGAAAAAAAGATGAGTACTCGATGATTTATCAGAGACATCAAAATATGTCACATTCTGCAGATATAATGTCAGCACAGACGTTCTGTCAAGTTATCCACAATGTCTACATTTCATGATCTCTCCCCAAAAATTGACTCCTTTCCCAGCATAAAGTCGTCTTACATCCTGGGCGGTGCTGTGTTGGAGCAGTGTGATGCATTCATAAAGTATGCGACAGGCACTGACATTCTTGTCTGAAACGTACTTAAATCTAAATGCAGGAGGGAAGGCCACAACAGGGCTAATGGCACTGCTTGTCATTTTGCACATCACTCACTGTGCACTGTGCTGTGTATGTAGATCTCCATCCCATCAGTGAAATGTGAATGTAAATCTTAACATGTAATTGCTTGCAATGAGGTGGTTTTAGCAGCAACTGATATACTGAACTAGAGTTAAAATTAGCTGGCAGTTGAGAAAAGAGAACCTCAAGGATGCACATTTTGTGGGGGAAAAAAAAAGATGAATCGTAGGGTAAAAATTGTCTCTGTTAGCTGCCACTCTCTTTTACCAGTAGCTAAGGAGACGGCTGTGAGAGCTGCACTTGCAGTTCAAATAAATCCTTCCCTACTAAAGCTCCCACCTGGCTGCGCTGATTGCTTTGTGTGGCTGTGCTCTAACTCCAATATTAAAAATGATCAGTTTTTAGCAGACAACTTCCAAAGGTATGATAATAAAGCACTTTGCAGCTGAGGAGGCACAAATCCCTCATAGCAGAGATGAGTGACTGCAGATGGCAGAGAGAGAGAAGGAGAGGAGAGAAACATCAGCAGCCACTGCGAAGCAGTAATGTAGTGTTAAAGGGAGCTCATTTTACTGATACCGGAGGCATCACAAAAATGGTTCTGTTGTTGAAATTAACATCAGAGATGTTAAAAAGACAAAGTAAAAATGCTGCCTTATTTCAATAGAGCAGTTGGAATTACGTTGGTAGAATTTAATAGCGAATGATTAGAGATGCATCCACCTACTAATGGTCAAAAGCGCACTGTGTTGAATACATAAACTGGGTCAGTGCTTGCTGAAGTTCTGCATTGCTGAGAAAAGAACACCAGAGGGAATGAGATTTAGCACTCCATCCATCTGGCAGACTGCAGTGCAGAGCTAGTTCTTTAATTACTATTGCTTTATCAATCACAGAAAACACAGAAATGTGTAGCGGAAGATCTAAAATGAACCTTTTGAATGTTCAGATATGCCGGTAATCTTGCATCTCTTCTGTGAGAAAAGACACTTGGCCAAAAAGAGAAAAGGCAAAACTACCCAGGGCTTGGCATTTTATTACCTTCTTTGATGCCTTTTAAAGCCTTATAGCCCTTCCTTCTCTGCTAGTCTTCAAAAAAGAAAGACTTTTCTGATATCTGCCTGACACCTCTATTTCTGAAAATTAAGCTCATTATTTTTTTCTTCTTGCATTGATAGGCACAGAAAACAGCAAGATATACTGGTTTTTACTGCAACCCCTACAAAGACTTAATCTGTTTTTTACTAGGCTACTCAATCCATGTCTTTGGATTTTTCCCCTATTTTTTGTATTTTTCTTATACAGAATATATATTTTTAATATTATATATTTCTTATTTCATAATTTCCAGGCTTTTGGATGTTTTCCAAATACTGCATGCCTACCTCAGGCGTGATGACCTGAACTGACCATCACTTTACAGCTGACATGTGACCAATTCCATACAATACATACAATTAAGTCATTCTGGAAATCCAGGACTTCATTTACTTCCTTCCCCCTCTCCCCAATAGCACACTGTTAAGTCTTTGTGATCTGCTGCAATATCTATGTATACAAATCAATTAATTTATTTTCCTACAGCATACAAACTTTGCCTGTTATTCCCAGTTTAGCATTTCTACGTTTGGTATTTTCCATCCTCATTGTAGGACTTCTTGATTTCCAAGCACTTCAACTACTTGAGATAGGTGTTCACTATACTTCCAGTGAGTTAGGATATTGATGAACCACTACTACTGATGATGATGATTACAGTGTGTCTTAGTTTCTCAGATCTAAGGATTTGAGATGTAAGGTTGTACTGCACTAGTCCTTACAAGAATGAAAAATATCTGAGCGAGATCCAGGGCTGCCAACAGACTGCACTGAGCTGCCAAAATGGGTATATACATAAAGGAACCACTTGGAGTCAGTCAGTTAGTAGGACCTGGGAGCTGGGAAATACCCCCAGGCACCTCTGGTTAAGGTTGATCACACAATGCAGAACTGTGGTGAGACATCAGTATAACCCTGAATGATCAGCTCTACATTACTTAGGAATTCAGTGCCATCCAGAGGTTGAATAGTTGGGTCAGAGGACCCATCCTCCCAATGGAAAGCAGTGTAGGGGTTTATTCTGGGCAAGTTTTAGTTTAGCTCCCTGGATTAATCATTCCCACTACACAGGTGCTTGCTAGATGACAGAAAGGGCAGTCACTGCCTCAGAGACCTCTTGTGTGTCTCACAAGGGTAGATGTGCAGTGTGAAGAGATTTATCTCCAACCAAAAGATTCAATTTACAGTACACCTTAGCTGCACTGCAAAGTGAATCAGGACAGTGGGAGTAGGGACAATGGTGGGATTTCCTAGTCAGAACATTTTCCAGCCTTTTCTGCACCAGATTTTGAGAGAGGGAATGCTCATTTGAGATACACTCAGGTTCAACACAGACAGTTTCCAAAGACACTGTCTGCCACAGCCATGCTCCAGGCAGAGGAGGAGCACAGGAGTTTTGTGGTCACTCCATCTTGCTGTCAGTGACTCTGTTATGAGATCTCAGATGCTTGAGGAAGAGGGAAACCCACCACTCCAAAAGCTGCTGTTTCTCTCGGTGCTGTCCATTAGGAAGGTTTAACAATGAGTTTTGCTGTAGCTAATGACAAAAACACATTTCCTTAATTAATCCCATTCACAGTGCCATGTCTGATGTAATGGAGCTCCTTCCAACACTGCTGAGCAGAAGGAGTGAGATTTAGCATACGTGTTCTTTTGGGTAAGTATTAATACCAGTTAAAATCATGAAGGCTCAAAAAGGGTCAAAATGGACTGTTTGGGTGGACCCAACATTGCCAAAGCCCAGAAACTGAAGTGATGGATGGCTTTTAGGAATCAAAGAATCATAGAATGGCTTCTATTGGAAGGGACCCCAAGGATTATCAAGTTCCAACCCCCTGCCACAGGCAGGGCTGCCAACCTCCACATCTGCTACTAGACCAGGTTGCCCAGTGTCCATCCAACCTGGATTTGAGCATCTCCAGGGACAGGTCATCCAGAACCTTTTTGGGCAGCCTGTTCCAGCACCTCACCATTCTTTCTGTAAAGAAATAACCCCTAATATCCAATCTAAGCCTTCCCTCCTTGAGCTTAAAACCATTCCCCCTTGTCCTATCACTATCTACCAGAGTAAAAAGTTTATTTCCCTCCTGGAAGAGGAGAAGTGATAAACATTTATTTTCTTGTTTGTCTTTCTTGGGCACATGTGCTGTAGAACCTTTTAAAATACATCCAAATTCTTAATGGATTTGTGCACTGATTGCATGAAGAGCTTTGACATTGCTACAGTGTCACTATTTAGCGTGAGAAGCAACATCATTATTTAGTGTGAGGTACAAGCATACATTATTGCTGTTACTGCAGTATCCCAGGAAAGGAGCTTTTCTTTCATGCATTTCTTTGCTATTTTTCTTGAGACAATTTACTGCCTCTGTTATAAATGATCTTTAGTAAATCTCAGTGGCAATTTTAATTCTTCTCATCTAAAGAAATAATTCACATCCTCTGCATGCAAACAAAACACACAACAAAGCCCATATAGCTAGAGACTTCCATCACTGGAGCTTACTTTGAAGCCTGCCCTCCTCACCTGACTTCTTCATTTATGTTTACTGAGGAAGATCTTTTAGTATACAGAACAAAAATAGGTCTTTCTGTCACTGATTTAAGAGGTGAGAAGATTTAGTGGCAGATAGGAACTTTGTACCCGCCCAGGGAAGCAGCATCATTTTCTACACTACGACAGGACTTCATCTTATTATTTTGAGGAGCTGATTTTAACACTTTCTTGAAGAGCTTTGTGAACTCAGTGGAGAAGTGTTACATAAGAGCTCAGCTCTAAAAGATGCTGAAAATAATCTGGCCTTGATCCAGTAAAGCACTTAAGCAAGTATTTAACTTAAAGTACATAGGAATGCCCTGGGGAATAAACACCTGCTTAAAGCTAAGTACACTTCGTTGGTTCAAAACCAAGGCACTTAAATCTTTGCAGGACTGATCTCTTGTACCTTTTATTTTTATAGAGTATTTGTTTACTGAGTTTCATAAATCCGAGTAGACCATTCAGCTCAAACACAGTGCTATAAAGTGCTTTCCAGCCTGAAGAACCTGACCCTGCACTGTTTGACATCAGTGCCAGAATTTATTTCAGTGGGAGTAAGACCAAATCTCAAAGGTTTGATGGACAGATGAGTAAATCCTGTTCACCTATCAGACAAGTAATATACATGGACAGAATGGCAGTGACCAAAGCCTGTGTCCTAAAGTTGCACTCAAGCAGTAATATTTACCACTTATCCTAAATCATTCAGCAATATTCTGTGCATTTTACAGAGCAAGGCAAAGGAAAGTGTTTTGCCCAGGGCATTTTCCATCTGTTTGTGGGACAATCCATCCATCAGGGGAGCATCCCATGTAAAAAATGGTGTGAGATGGGAAGGGGGAGGTAAGCTGCAAGAATGCCCAAACTTTATGAGCAGTGTGAGCTCCACAGGACTTAACACACTGAACAGTCTGACTGCAGAAAGGAGGAGTTAACCACACAACACTCCGAGAAAAAGAAAAAGGTAAGCCTTGATTTCCTGTTGCTTTCAGAGATGCAGGTTGCACAGAGAAGCTGTGGATGCCCAACCGCTGGAGATGCTCAAGGCCAAGTTGGATGTGGCCCTGGGCAGCCTGAGCTGGTGTGTGGCAGCCAGACTGTGGCAGGAGGTTGGGCAGGGTCGGCTTTAAGGTGCCTTCTAGTCTTAAGCCATTCTTTGATTCTCTGGGTATATTAAAAAGTCTGTCCTCTTGTCTGGGAGGATCTCTTTCCCACATCAGAAAGATTACGGTGAGATTTTCCATGTGTCTGTTTGGATTCCTTTCAGGCGCATTCAGGAGATGCTGAGAGTGCTGTGCTGGGATTTGATGCAGAGAAATCCATCAGCACTACATTCATAAGCCCTGTTTACACTCTGCACACAAGCCTGCCTATAAATGGAAAAATAATAATAATTTAAAAAAATGATGATAAAAAGGAAAAAAAGGATGATATTTAACATAGATTTTCAGTTCACCAAATTTTGAACATCCAGAGAAATCACTCTGTACAAGATGGATAGCAAGATCTTCAGTCAGCACAGCCGCAGGCACACTCAGTGCAGTGCAGTAAGCACAATAACAAGAGGTAAATCATAGTGAGATCATTGTTATTTTTGTTTTGGACTTCAGACCCTTTCACATAGTGTGCAGCTCTACAGCAAGATTTTGGCTCAGCATTGTTCAAATAGCAATTGTTTCCAATGTTTAAAGTTATGCCAATTCACTATTCTACTAAAGTAAATACAGTAAGATATTTCTTGAATACACATCTGCCAATGGCCCTTTTTTTGCTTAACAGGGACAAGGGAGCAGTGGCTGTTGCGGCCTCTTATTCTTTCTTCTCTTTTTCTCTCTTCTTACTTATTTTCTGTTTGTTTTTCCAGTTGGGTGATTTTTATGTTTTTATGACTGTAAGAGCACTACGGAGAAACTTCTTATTCAAGGTACATGTGACAAAAATCCTGTTATTCCTTTTGTGCTCGTACTGCTTTCCAGTTTCAAACACAATGATGCGCTGCACTTTGTCCCAATTAGATTGTCTGCAAAGTTCCACGGTAATACGTGATCAATACTCTGTTTTTGCCAACAGAGATCATCGATGAGCAAATGCCAGAAGCACAGTGAGCGCGATAAGTTGTGGCGGAGGTCAATACCAGTATGCACACAGTGTCCCTTTTTGCTACCATTGTCATTATTTACTGAGCACTTTCTGTTTGCTTTGGGCCAGATCCTGACAAAAATTACCCTGACATCTTTTGCCAATTTCAGGGGAATTTATAACTCCCACTTAACAGGACTTTTATAAATTACTGTAGATGAATTGAACAAGCCATGCCAGCTCTCCTTAAGTCTCCCACCAGTTTGGTTCTGCCCCATTTTCACCACTTTCTAACTTGTTTGACCCCCCTTCTTCACCACTGAGACTCACAGGCATCAAATTGTCACGTCATTAAGTGTAATAAGAAGCCAAGCTTCTCTCCCTCTCTGTATGACCACAAAACCTTTTTTACCAGTACAGTAGTTTAGGTTTCAGCCTATGTTAAGACATCTGCTTCAATTTTGGGGTATAAGAGGACTGCAGTGGATGCTGAGTGTGGTGACACACCATGTCCTGCTGAGATAGGGCAGCATTTGTTGCCAAGAGTTGACTCAATAAAAATTCAGATGCTTAACTGCCTGATCTATATTAACGCGCACTGAACCAAATGCCAGCTGCTTGGTACATTGGTGATAGCTCTTCTTCTTTTTGGTTTATTCTTTGCAAATCTAAAATTCAACTGGAATTCAGATAGTCTTATGATAACATTATGAAGGTAAACTGAGAGGTCACAGTGGCAAAGAAATGGCCACTGTGGCTACCCTCTTGCCTATACAGCAGGGACATTTGGAGGGCATCGAGGGAAGAGCACTCCCCAAACTGATGAGAGCTTACACAGACTCCCAGGCTGCAGCTGTGGAGCATGATGGCTGACAGCACAAATCTGTGAAGGTAGCACTGACTGTGACATCAACTGGTTTTCAGTGTTATTTTCTCTGCCTGGCTTTCCTCCGAATGAAATTTATTCTGTGATTTTTTGTTTGTTTTGTTGGTTTGGCGAAGAGGAATGTAGCTTTTCTTCATTGTAAAGAAAGCATACCCTTGTGGTCTTCAGTTAAAATCTCAGTTTAAAATGACTGACTAATGATAAAATGTGAGTTCAGACTGTGTAAGGTGAGATGTCTTTGAAGCTGTAGTTGGTGCTGTCTGAGTTGTGTTATGAGAGCCATAAGACATATAAAATTGGCCATATGTTACTTTAATGTTAAACTCCCTTGGTAGACAGACCAAGTCCAATTAAACAAGTTGCACTGTATTCAAATTGGTGCAGAAAGTGAGACTTGGCTCTTGCAGCAGATGTGAACCTCTTGAGTACCAGCATCCACCTGAACAACTCCTGACCTGCTGACTATCAGCAGGAAGTGCTGTACTCTTCATATGGGATTTGCTGTTCCTTTCCATCTTAAACTCTCTGTCTACCTTGCAACACATATGGGGACACACCACCTTGAAGCAAAAGTTTGCATCCATTCACTAAGTCTTTCCACACAGGACAAAGAAAAGAAATGGTTGCAACACAAAATATGCTGTTTAAGCAATTCTGAGTCTTTTCTTTTGTTATTTATTTTTATCTGCTTTCATTGGTAGCAGATAAGGTACATCCAGAAAACAGTCTGCAACACGGCAACCAGGAATTTCAGTAGCTTTTACACTGCCAAAAAATAAGTTTTATAAAAGGAAATGGAAAACGTAACTCTGGTATTCAGAGAAAGGGATGGGATGGTGCTAAGCAATAGTCCTGTGCTCAGACTTGTGGAGAACACCATTTCTGCAGTCATATTATGCAATATGCTTACAAGGTGCTATTGAGAGGACAAAATGGGAGGACAATACAGACTTATACCAGTGTAACCACCTTGTTTACAATATGAACTCATTCTCTCCTTTACACGTGAGAAATAAAGTGTATCTTCTCCCTACATTATTAATGGTCTTTTGCAATTTGAATGTGCTTTCTGCCATGTTACAACCCAAACTGCTAGGTGGTTAAAGAATGAAAATGAATGATAACAACCTAAGAAATTCAGCATCCTGCCCACAGATGAACAAAATAATGAAGCAACACAGATTCAATAAACTGTCCATGTGGCTACCTGTATTGAGAAATGGTATATGTGCCAAATACAATGAAATTTTGCAATTGTTTACAGGAAAAGGACTGTATCTCCTTCCTCTCCTCACTACTGCTGTGTGCTGTGTGCCAGAAGTGATTGTGCCATTGCAGTGGTGCCTCTGGTGTTCCACCTTTCCACAGTACAGCTGATTCTAGCTCTATCCTAAAGGATGCCCTAAATGTATGTGTGTAAACACCTACAGTAGATTTCCTTCAATTGCCACAGTGCTTCCCATAGCATGGGTTTTATTGCCTTGCCATTACTCTGAATGGGGTGAAAGTATAATTACATTCAAATGTGAAGCATCAAGCCAGTTACATTTTAACATACTCTATTTTAAGAAAGTATCTTTGTATCCTGCAGATCCAGCATCTTGGCCTATAGGAATCACAGCTCAGCAGTGTGTGAGCCATGTTCTCCTCCTTCCCTGATGTTCTGAAGTCCTGCCACAGCCTCGCCTCCACCATTCATATCAGACACTGAAGGATGGTGCCAAATCACATCACAGTGTTGTGGTTTAACCCAGCAGGTGGCTAAACACTCACACAGCTTTTCACTCACTACTCCCCAGTCAGATGGGGGAAAAAATTGATAGGGAAAAAAAAATGTGGGTTGGGATAAACCTGTTTGCTAAGACAGAGAAAAGGAAGAGGGTAATAACTATGACAACATATATCTATATCTATATTATGTATGAATATGTGTAACAAATGATGCCCAACCAATCTTCCACATGGTGTTGTGTGGCATGGAATATCCCTTTGGCCAGTTCAAGTCAGTTGTCCTCATTCTGTTCTCTCCCAGCTCCTTGGGCCCTGCTCTGAGAATGGCTTTGTCTCTGTACAACACTGCTTAGCAGCAACTGTAAAAATTTTGCATCTGTGGAACATCAGTTTTAAACACTCATCTAGGCTTTCTTCCAACTGCTGAACTTTGTTATGCTATTTCAGATGATATTTATTGTCCTTACTCTTTGTTGTTCTACAAAGAGCCTTCTATAGATTTATTTGCGGTAATGCAGATAACTAAGAAACAAGCTGCTGTGTAAATGTAAAAGAAATATTTTCTGTCTATTCTTCAAACAAGCTCCATGAATAGAGTGGCACACTAAGCTCCTGCCTCATCTGTGACAGCGTACCTTGCTGCTCCTGCTGGGTATGTGTGGCAAAGCTATCAATCGGATCAAGAGGCACTGTCATGGCCCTTTTGTTTGGGAATGACTGCCGTAAGAGATTAATGCCACGTCATGGGCTAAAGCTGAAAAATATTGTTGGAATTCATCTAGCTGAATGTTCACAACTGCATTTAAGCTGAGCATTCCTGGACCCCTTTGCAGTTGGTAAAGAGAAACAGTCACGTTCAGAAGGCAGTTCTTGTCCTTATGGGGGCATCTATCACGAAGCCAAATTATGGCAAAAAGTGCTTATTTTCCACAATAGGCTGTACGGGCTAGTGACTTAGATATAATACATGATGGTGCTGCAGACAACTGAAGTTACACACAAATGACATAGCTGCCTGTGGAATCTTAACTTCTGTTAGCTTACAGCAGCTTCCAGATGTTTTTGGAGTCATATTCTGACTTGTGACTAATCCTCAAATCTTTTCCCCAAGGCAAAAATTGCACAAAGAATTTGCAGCTTGGTAGAAACAGAAGAAATGAATAGATTGTGTAAAGGAAGAACTTTAAGGCACAAATATTGTAGTGATGCTTTGGTTGACAAGGAAAACTCAGATTTATCACGTCTGTGTCACATCATATTCATGGATGCTACAAAAAACATAGAAACACAGAGAAATGACAAACTGAAGTGGCAGCACTCTTGATGTGTTGAGTATTTTGGACTTTTCAAACTAAATATGCACTTCATGTATTCCTTTTGCAGAGAGGAAGCAACTGTCTGTAAAATCCTCTGCTTTTTAGAAATGCTGGTGAAGCATCAAATGTGTAACACGTCCCAGAAGCAGCACCATTTTTAGTGCACAATCACCAGTGGGGTGGCAGTACTTGAAATCACATCCGAAGCTCCAGTTCTAAAAGGTTCTGTTGCTGCTCTGGATGATGGTAACGGGAAATGCTGTCTGTTTCTCTGCCATCATTAGGTGACAGTCGTCCAAGGAATTTTTTATCAAACATCTCTAAACTCTTTGCTTCAGGTTGCTGAGGAAAACAGCAGGTCAAATGGTTTCAAAGAAAGAACAGTTTCACAGAGGCAGAGGTGGAGGACTGGTAATCACAGAAACCACAGCAGTGTCCTTGGATATGGAAGCTGGGAGTGTGTTAGGAAGAAATACTGCATATGCTTGCTTTGATTTCACAGTTTACTCAGGTATTTTCTAAAGTACCAATCTGAGTACACAGTTATTTGCAACACGTTCCCCGCATTTCTGATCTCATTCATACAACAGCTGGTATTCTACCAGCAGGGGATTCCACCCCCTTTGGCAGAGTTAGTGATAATTTCCCAAATGTTAACAAATTTACAACAGATCTCTTTAATAGGTGGCTGAGGAGTATCAGAACCAAGAACAGATGCGTGCCCATGGCTTTGGGTTTTTCTGTCTGCAACCAGAGCTCTACAACACCACCACACTTGAGGAAGTGCTGGTAATTCATAGAATCATAGAATCATTAAGGTAGGGACGACCTCTAAGATCACCAAGTCCGACTGTCAGCCCATTCCCACTGTGCTCACTAAGCCATGTCCTTCAGAGCCTAAACTCCATGTTTTTTGAACACCTCCAGGAACAGCGACTCCACCACCTCCCCGAACAGCCTGTTCCAGCAATTACTTCCAAACAAAAGGATATTGCTTAGATGATGTTTCAAAGCAATGGCAATCAAACCAAAATCTCACACACAAAACTAAAATTAGGGCAATTACACCCTAAAATGGTAAGATGACAGAACTGCAAACAAGAGAGGGTCACGATGTAAATAGCAGACCCCCTCTTACTGATAAAAATTTCAGTGAGATGTGCTAAGGAAGCGATGAATATCTTCCATGCACTTTCACAAACAACTTCGGATGTTGAAAGACTCAAAGACAAAATGATATGTAAAAATGACAGAAAACTGAAAGCAATTTTCACCTCAAAATGGCAAAAATATCCTGGCAAATAGAGATAATAACAGTATTTTATCAGGGGAAGACAGCAGCCATTTCATAAACTCAGTGCCCTGACTCCGTGCACAGCTGTATGTGTCTGCTACATCGTGAATTCAGTCACTTTATCTCAAAAAAACAAACCCAAAAAATAGAAGAAAAGAATTCATTCCTCTTTAGCTGGCACTTCGAGCAGCTGAATATGCTTTGGTTTTACAAAGGCTTTGCAAGTGACTTTGAACATTACAGGAAAATGTTGCTAGAGGTCTTGGGGAATTCAGAGCATCCAACTCTGACAATGTGTTACAAAGAGAATACATGATTTTGCAAGCATTTACTCAACTTCCAGCTTTCCTGGGATGTTGAAAGCCACATGAAACTATAATGAAAATCTTGTTTTTCCTCTTTTACAGTCTCCAAACAAATGTTATATATAGGCAAACATCAAGATATTCTGTTCAAATTGTACTTATCTAATCAGTATTTGAAAACTAATTTCTGTATAATATACTCAGATATCGTAGCATATGACCTGCTGTAGACCAACATCTTAAATGATGTAAAGTGTCGTTCAACACAGCCTTCTCTTACAGAAGCAGAAGCTTTCTGAATTTACGTTTGCTGTTTCAGTGTCAAACTGATGAAAAATTGGAGTGTGTAGTAAGCTCTCATAACTACACAGAGATCTCAGTTTTGAGATTTTCTTAGAAGTTACAGGATCCAGTGAATCCAAGATGCTTTCCCTGTTGCTGCCAGCTGCCAGTACCTGCTGCAGCTCCACATCCCAGATTTGGCCAGTTATGGGGTCATACAAGTTCATTATGCAAAGGCAACAAGGTTTTTATCTCTTTAATAGTATCACATTTTCCACTTACAACATTTTAATCAGGAAAAACATGAAATGGTAAATCTGCCATTTTTCTTTGCTCCTTAATGCACAGATTTCCCAGAGCTGCTCTAATCTGACATTACTGTAATGCTGATTCATTATGCAAGAAGGAGAGGAAAGGAAAACAACTATATATGTCAAGTTCTATTAAAGGAAGCCTCAGGACATGTTGAATGAAGAATTATAGAACATATAGAATTGAAACATTCCCACAGTAAAGGCAAATGTGGAAATAAAAAGTGGATAAGGAAAAAGAGAGAAAAGGGTTAACTGTTAATTTAGATTTTGCTAGTCGGCTCACCAGTATTCACAATGGAACTACAGTAGATATTACTAGGTAGGTGAGAAAGCAGAGACTTCTAATTCTGTTATAAGATGACATAAATGTATGACAGGTGGGGATACAATAAAAATTCCAGTCATTCCTTAATGCACACCCTTGAGGAATGGCTATGCAGACAAAGCAGATAAAGACTTCAAAGATAATTTACTCTTTACTGCAACGAAAACTATTGACTGTAGATATCCATATGGCTTACCAAAACCGTGGGACTAACAAGCACTAACCAAACGGAATAAATATCTGTCTCGAGAGGATCATTAACTTCATCACCTCGTGAGATGATACAATATTCTCCCAGAAAAGGAAGAAATACATAAATAAACAATCTTTTCCTAAGCAAAGACTTTGAGATTTCTGAATTATATTTTCTATCTACTCTCTGTGGGGACAGTTAGTCTCTTTAATGTCATTCTTCCAATAATAGCTCCTTTCAAGCCTCAGAGACATTTAATGCTTGAGCTACATAGAATATTTCCAGGAATTATCTTTTTATTAAATAAATATTCTTTGAATGATTTCAAAGCCTGTTTATTTTCTGTAGATGTACTTACATCAATATTTAACTGCAAAAAACATCTATTTAAATTACAAGAGGTAGCCTGTTAAGATCTGTCCAAAGCAGCATGCTTACCCAATACATTAATGGAGAATAATGTATTGTATACTGTATAATGCACGGGGATGCTGCTGGCTGAGCCATCTCTCTTCCTGAAAGGTGGGATCTGGCTTCTATGGGGACACCCCCTGTGGCAGAGGGGTCTGGAACTTGGTGATCCTTGGGGCCCCTTCCAACTCATGCCATTCTATGATTCCATGATTCTGTGACTCTATTGCTTAGCTGAGATAGTGAGTACAGAGCAGTCAGTGTTAGAAAAGGTGATCACTTGGCCTGTGGGGACAGAACAAGGAAAAACAGCCATAAACTGGAACTTATGAAGTTCTGCACCAATATGTGAAGGAACTTCTTCATGCTGAGGGTGATAGAGCACTGGGACAGGCTGCCTAAGGAGGCTGTGGGGTCTCCTTCTCTGGAGATGTTCAAGACCCGCCCAGATGCCTATTTGTGCAGCCTGCTATAGAGGGGCTGCTTTGCAGGGGGGTTGGATTTGATGATCCCTGGAGGTCCCTTCCAAACTCTACAATTCTGTGATTGTGTGATTCTGTGACCATGAGGGTAAATAGAGAGGGAAAAAGAGGCTGAGTAGAGGTGCTGTGTAAGGATTAGACTGGGGGTGCCAAGAAGGTGCAAGTTCACCAGTAGGATTTGCTATTCAGTTCTTGTTGTTGCCACAGTTCAGCCACTACCTGGTACCTATTCGCCGTAAAGTCCTCAGGAATCTAAATCTTGGGAGGAAATGGGGATCTAAATTACCCACTGCAAATACAAGTCAAAATAATAACAAGCATTCAAAGGCATTCTGGGCAGCCTGAGAAAGTTATTTAATTAAGATCAGTTCTCCTTTCATCTGAAATGATGCAAATTCATGCTGAAGTTGGAAATAGCTATTTGGAGGCATTACTGTAAGAGTGGTGAAGATCAGGTTTAGCATTATCAAGATGTACTCAGCGGGAAAACACACTGATGAGAGGTTACCAGATGATGAGCACCAAATGAAAAGGTGGCTGAGGAACTAGTAATTGGATATGAGGCAGTATCAGTTCTCAGTCATTTCAACTGAAGCTAAACCTAAGCTATATGATTGAATCACAGGATGATTTCAGTTGGAACGGATTTCAACAATCATCCAGTTCCAACCCCATGCTGTGGGCAGGGCATCCACCCACCAAATCAGACTG
This sequence comes from Excalfactoria chinensis, assembly GCF_039878825.1. Taxonomy (NCBI): domain Eukaryota; kingdom Metazoa; phylum Chordata; class Aves; order Galliformes; family Phasianidae; genus Excalfactoria; species Excalfactoria chinensis. Next base: position 163,766,528 of record NC_092825.1, read on the forward strand.
CCCAGGCCCCATCCTCCTTGGTCCTGTACACTCCAGAGATGTGTAATCCAAAGCTGTCTGGTCTGGAATTTCCTCCTGATATCTAACCTAAATTTTCCCTCTTTTACTTTAAAATCATTCCCGCTAGTCCTTTCACTATCACACCATGTAGAAAGTTTAGATCCCAGTGTCACAGACAGTTTATTCCTTGGTGACTCTCATCACAAATTGAGACAGAAATGCTTTTCACACTTCTTTAATCCAGCTGAACCTGTGGTTCGATTACCTCCCACTTCACTCCTGTAATTTGCAACAAATCTGTAGCACTTCTGCATGATTATGGCCAATTTCCCAGCTGGCAATATCAATAATAAACAGAAAAAGCTATTTTATTTGCCTCAGCCAAGTTTAGACTTCCCATGCACACTTAAATCTTATTTTGACAGCTGTTTCTACACAAGCCCAGTCTGAAGGAATGGAAGTGACAGGTGGCAGGAGCAATAATTTCTACTTCTGTGAGGTTTCTCACAACTCTAAATAGTTTTGATTCATGCTCGTGCTTCTCACTTTCTATCCATCATCGTTCATATATCAGAGAGAGCTGATTGTTCAGGAAGTAAACAAGCATTCCCTTCCCTGATGATGGTGTCACTGCATCAGTGAACAAAGGAAGAACACTGATATTATCTATCTGGACTTCAGTAAGGCCTTTGATGTTGTACTCCACCACATCCCTCTCCAAATTGGAAATAAATGGATTTAATGTGTGGACTGTTCACTGGACAAACAGCTGACTGCGTGTTGTTGTCCATTGAGTGGCAGTCATGGCTCAGTTTCTGGATGGAGATCAGTAATGAGTGGTGTCCCCCAGAGGTCAGTACTGAGGCAGGTGCTCTTCAATATGTTCATCAGTGACACTGACAGTGGGATTGAGTGCACCCTCAGCAAATTTGTGGATGACACCAAGCTGTTAGGTGCAGAGGACACACCTGAAGGATGGGACGTCATCCAGAGAGATCTAGACCGTCTGAGAAGTGGGCCCAGGATAATCTCACGAGGTTCAACAAATCCAAGTGCAAGGACTTGCACCTGGATCATGGCAACAGCCACTACCAATACAAGCTGGTGGATGAAAGGATTGAGAAGAGCTCTGCTGAATAGGACCTAGGGGTACTGGTGGATGGGAAGTGGGATCTGAGACAGAAATGTGCCCTTGCAGACCAGAAAGCCAAGCGTGTCCTGGGCTACATCCAAAGAAGTGTGGCCGGCAGGATGAGGGAGTGATCCTGACCATCTACACTGCACTAGTGAGGCCTCACCTGGAGTACTGCATCCAGACGTGGAGTCCTCAGTACAGGAGAGACATGGGGCTGTTGGAGTGCATCCAAAGGAGGGCCACAAAATGATCCAAGGGACAGAACACCTCTCCTATGAAGACAGGCTGAAAGAGCTGGAGCTGTTCAGCCTGGAGAAGAAAAGGCTCTGGGGAGACCTGAGAGCAGCCTTTTGGTATCTAAAGGCAGCTACAGGAAAGAAGGGGACAAACTTTTTAACAGGATCTGTGGCGACAGGACAAGGGGAAATGTTTTCAAGCTTAAAAAAGGGAGATTTAAGTTAGATACAAGGAAAAGGTCTTTTAGAGTGAGGGTGGTGAAGCACTGGCACAGGTTGCCCAGAGATGTGGTAGATGCCCCATCCCTGGACACCTTCAAGGTGAGGTTGGATCAGGCCCTGGACGACATGATCGATCTGTGAATGTCACTGTTCATTGCTGGGGAGCTGGACTGGATGACCTTTAAAGATCTCTTACAACTCTAAGGATTTTATAATTCTCAGTCCAGTTCATATGCAGATAATTCTAATTTCTACATAGGTTGATCCGAAAGTAATGGCACATCAATACTGTAGTCATGGTGTCCTGAAGAACAGTAGGTTTGAAACTGGGTATAGCCAGCTACTTTTATTTCAGCAACTTTTCTTACTTTACTAGAAATATCTTAAATTTCTACATTATAGCAAACATGAAAGATTCACAACTGTGGCACAAACACTGTAAAAATAGCTCCCACTGGCATTATTGGTATAGTCTGAACCTAGAATCAAAGTTTTATATTATTCATCTTGGTGAATAACAATTCATTTTACTTGCATTAAGTGAGATGAATCAATTTGAGTTTTCTGTGTCAAAGAAAACATATTTAGAAAAGGTAGCTATCATTGTCAAATTCTACCGATGATGGTCTACAGAAGGTTTCTTTGTAGTGTTGGTATCACAAAGCTGCTCATAAACTTTTCTTCTCTGGAGGTGTACATAGAGAGGGAGCAGAACATCTTCATTATGTCTCAAGCTTTTATCTTCAAGAGATCTTTTCAACATTCTGCTCTTAAAGGCTTTGTGCATGAATAAATCTGAGGTCTAATTTGCTGGCTGAATCACTTCTATTTCTCATGCAAAAGTTTTGTACACTGGCTTCATGATGATTAATGGAGTAAAATCAATTGGAAACAATATGCCCATTCCTTCCTTGAAAAGGACAAAATTCTTCTGTTCTCCCATCAGTTACATTATGTATAGTGTTCATCTGTGTTGAGTTTATACTCTAATGAGGGCCTAACAGCTCCATCTGCCAGGAGTAAAGGTGTTGTGTTTGAAAATGTCGAAACAATGGAAAAGTCACGGTGAGCTCTGAAGTTAAGCAATAGAGAAGAGAATAGAGATTAGTGTCTCGGGGTACCAAATGAGGTAATAATAGTCATTTGTGTAGATAAAAACCATCTACATTGAGTTGCTGCTCTATACATGGCCCTCAAGCAGATAGTTCATAATGTGGAAACTAGGGGAGTGATGTCCATCCTGCTGTAAGTAAAGATCAGGTTTGTGATCACCTGAGGAACCTAAAAGTCCCTAAATCTGTGGGTCCTGATGAGATGCATCCCAGAGTCCTAGAGAATTGGCTGACATAGCCACCAAGCCACTCTCAATAATAGTTGAAAAGTCATGGCAGTCAGGTGAAATCCCCAGTGGCTGGAAAAAAGGCAACGTCACACCCATTTCAAGAAGGGTAGAAAGAATGTCCCAGGGAACTACCAGCCTGTCAGTCTCTCCTCTGTGCCAGGAAGGATCATGAAGGAGATTCTCCTGGAACGCTAAGGCGCATTGCAGAGGGGGAAGTGATACGGGATAACCAGCATGGCTTCCCCAAGGGAAAGTCCTGTGTGACCAACTGCTCGCTTTTATAATGTAACAGTGGCAGTGGGCAAGGGAAGATGACTGATGTCATCTATATGGACTTCAGTAAAGCCTTTGACGTGGTCTCCCCACAACATCCTTCTCTCCTCATTGGAAAGATAAGGGTTAGACTGTTCGATGTAGACTGTTCGATGGTTGAGGAAGTGGTTGTGAGATCATACCCAGAGAAACCTGGAAACAAGCAGTGGCTAAAGCCATTTCTTCAATCTCTTGTTCCAACAATAAAGCACATTTTTAGTTGTTCTTAGTAATAGCAACACACATATCTAAATATATTTCTCCATAGATGTGTGTATATCTATATATATGCATATCAGACAACATAAAAGACTAAACATGACTCTCCAGTGGGAATGAGGTGATTGAAATCAAACATTGTAGCAAAGAGAATAACAAAGCAAAAACAAAAACAAAAACAAAGTATTGCTTTTTGCTAATAAGTAAAGAATGACATCACAGCTTTCCTGAACCATCCTCGGACTTTGGTTATCAAGCTCTACACACTGACTCAGAAGTAGTCAGTCTTCTCTGATCCTGAAATCAATAATTACTCCTACAAATAGAGGGAGGTCTCATGGCAACTGAAGTTTGGCTGCAGGCATGCTCTTTGCTCATGAAAAACTGAGAAGGAAGAAAGAGAAATGACATAATGAGCAATATTTTCAGCCTGTACCTCTATCTGGTAACTAATTCCTTATAGACAAACGGATTGCGATATTATTCTTATTTTCTTACTTGTCACAACGGGGTCAGTCAAACCATTTCTATGGCAACATAGGTCTCTCTGCAGTACAATATGCGATCATAAATCGGAAGCACAATGCTCCTCCATGACAGCCACAGGGAAGTGGGATCCCTGTCAAGATGACATTTTAATATTGACTCTAGAACCAAATTAGAATTGCACGTGAAAATAAGCCCAGGGCTGAGAATGGAAAATGTAATTAGTACACAGCTGAAGTTAATAATCAAGGTCACACTTTGTCACAAACAGATTTTTGTTCCAATATTTGCTTAAAAGCTCCAACCATCTGTTCTTTCGGAAATGGGAATGGGAATGCTCTGCTGTTAACAAGAGTTATTCATAGGATAGATAGGCTAAAGTGGGGCCTGGTGAGGGATGGAGGAGGGTTTAACCCTGCTTGGGTTGCATGTTATTAGGGAGAGCTTTAAGAGATATGCTTGTAATGCATGGAGAAGGGAAGAGCACACTTGTGAGATCACAGACTACACAGACTGAGTGTGAATAGAATGATGTGGATGTGTTTCCTACTTGCCTTCTGCATGCTGGGCTGGGGATCCAGCTGGAAAACATTCCATACATTGGCATGAGAAGAGCCTGCAGACTGCAGAAAGATGGGTTTCCACTGCTTGGTAGATGAACGATGCCCCTCAGCATGCACGTTATCCAGATAATCTGATATTGGATGGATTTGCAATTTAATTATAAGAGCTCATGGAGTGGAACACCATTAACAGCAAAAGAGGCATTTGTTGGTGGTGTGTGTTCCTGTGCTGAACTAGAAGGCAGATTCAACAGCTTCTCTCATTTTCTACTTGTTGTTTTTGTTCTCAATTGGAAACTCTTCTCTATGGCACCATAGTTGCCATACACTCTGCAAGCTGTGGCTCAGTACCAGTGTGTCCCCTGGGACAGCAGTAGGCTCCTGTAGGAGCCATGCATTTCAGGTACCAGTGCCCATGTGCCCTGCACTGATCCTGTCCCAGGGCAGGGCACGCCAGGTGGGCTTCCTTCTTGCCCTGCAGGCAGTTTGCAAATAAGAAATGGGTTCAGTCGCTCCAAAGCAAGGATGAATAACAAATCACACTTCTCAGACCATCCATCCATTTAGCCTCCTCCTGACCATCCATCATGCCTTTGCTGTTGTATCCCAAAATTGCCCCAAAACACAAGGCTAGGTTGTGTATTTCATTAGGGACCGTGCTTAGATTGTTTTCAACCTGCTGCTGCCCCTGCTGAATGGCAGCCCTTCATCTTTTTTTCCCTTTCACTTCATATGACTTAAGAAGTGTTTTCAATTTGCTGTAACATAAAGAAAATGCAAGGTTAATTCAGGATATAATTTAGCTTGCCTTTTGGCAGTGTCTCACCTTATCTTGGTGCTTCCTGACCCCTAAAGCCATAGATGATTTGAGTTAATTTACAGTTACTTTGCTCTGCAGCTGCCTGCAGTGCTCATACAATTGGCTCTGATGCCTTCAGTGCTGGAGGACGTGACCACCAGGAGACAATAAACATTGGAAGTGTTTGTGGCAGAGCTGTGTGGGCGCAGCTGGTTATACTACCGAACATCTTGTGGCTTTTGATGACTCTGTAAATCAAAGAGGAGTAGCAGCAGATTGGTACCTGGTAAAAGGAGATGGGAAGCAATACGTTGTCTGAATCCAGTGCCCAAGACTAAATACCTAGGCGAACATAAAACCCATAGTTAGGTTCCAGGAGTTTTGTACTAAGATGTTGCATAATAAATGCATGCTTATTAGGAGCATTTTAATCTATGCTTAGGATTATTATTAGAAAGAAAGAAAAACTAAGGGCTCTATTGATCCTAGGGTGCAAAATAGCTCATGGGATTTTGATGCACCTCTGTTGATGCACCCAGGATGCTGTTGACCTTCTGGACAGCAAGCACACACTGCTGACTCATGTCCAGCTTTTCATCCACAAGAACTCCAATGTCATTCTCTGTAAGGCTGCTCCAAAGGAATTCTTCTCCCATTCTGTATGCATACTTGGGAATGTCACAACCAAAGTGCAGCACCTTGCACTTGGCCTTGTTGAACCTCAGTAGATTCTTGTATGCTCACTTACAGAGCCTGTCCAGGTCCTTTTGGATGGCATCTCTTCCTTCTGCTGTATCAACTGCAACACTCAGCTTGGTGTTGTCTGCAAACTTAGGAAGGATATACTAGATCACACTGTTTGTGTCATTAACAAAGACGTTGAAAAGCACCGGTCTCAAGAAGGACTCTGCGAGGCTCGTGAACATCTTGCACCTGGACATAGAGTCACTGACCAAAACACTCTGGCTGCAACCATCTAACCAGTTCTTTATCCATTGAATAGTCCGCCCTTCAAATGCATATTTCTCCAACTTAGAGTTAAAGATGAGAACATGATATGTGTGAATGATCCTGATATGGATTATGACAATGGTTACTGGACAAAGAAAAGATACAACACAAAGAGAAGGCACTGGATTTTAAAGGAACATAGGACTGTTTTTATAACACTCAATAAGGAGAAAAATAATCATCCTGAGACTTACTGTAGTTTATTTGGAAAAAGGTTTTGACTTGCTTCTGCTAGACTTGCAGAAAGCAAGCTAAATGAACAAATCACAATAGTTGCCTTGCTGTCAGAGCTTCAAAGAGTGTTCTCTCCCCAGGAGTCTGCGTGCATGAAGTGACAGGGGGATGCTGTAGAAGTCAAGCAGAGTTGCAAAAAATTAGCCATCACAAATCACTCAATTCTGACAGCAAATTAAATAGTCCCATCTTTCATGACCCATAACTAAAGTAAACAAAGCTTTCTTTTCCCTTATGAAGGTAGATTCTCTATTGTAAATAGGTTCATCTTTCAACAGAAACAATAAAGTCCTTTTCAACTAGGCTGTTTGCTTCATAGACTCCAGTGCCTCAGATATAGCAACATCAAAGTTCTTGTAATGTATGTTTGCCTCTGCAGAATTGAAGAGGGAATTATCCACTGCTTGCTGGACTGCTTTGAAGATGCCAAACTGTATGCATCAGGAATATCTAAAAACAAAATGAGGTTTTTAGCTTCAGTGTCACATACCAGCATAAGGAAAGTGGAAGTGAGCATTCAGTGCAGATAATTACTGCCTATGGCATGGTGACATTGCTCATCACTTCCTTTGGAACATGATGCGGCCACTTCTCACCTGCATGAGGAACCCCAGAACTCTGAGGTATCTCCTTTTGTCAACTTTAAAAGAATGAAGTCCGCACTCCATGTTTGTTTTTTCTAATTCTGGACATTTGAAGAGTCCACGAATGCTTGCCTGTTGCCACTAGATATTTTTCTGTGTTAGATAAAGCTACCCTCCTGCAGATAAGTTCCTAAATAGAAGAGGAAGGAAGGAAAGGAGAAGAGGTTCTTTCATTTTGTGTATACTATTTCACAAAGCAGTTAATATGACTTTTTGTGAGGCAATTTTACAAATGCAACAGTCCAATCTTGTACGCTCATGGTCTGTAACACCATGATTAAAAGATAACCAGATACAAAGATTTTACATTGTTCTATCAGATTCTTGTCTGCAAAATATCATAACAAAGAAAAGCAAATAAAATCCTCAAACCATAAACAGAGTTAATACTGAAGTGAATACAGATATTTTCCATACTGACCTCAGGAAAAAGGTCTACTGAGAGAACACCAATAAACCTCTGACTTTCAAGCAATGGTAGGGATTGAGGAAGAACTTGGCACCAAATAAGAAATAAAAATGTTTTCATTTGCACAGTGGTATCAGGAATCTTCCATGTCTCACAGACAGGCTGCCCAGAGAAGCTGTGGATGCCCCATCCTGGAGGTTGGATGAGGACAGACTGATGTGGTGAGTGGCAAACAGTCCGTGGGAGGGGGTCGGAACTGAATGGGCTTAAGGTGCCTTCCAATCCCATCCAAGCCATTCCATGAAATACAGGGTACCTCAGAGTTACTGTGTCTTCAGTCGTTAATTTTTAGAGAGTGGTCTTGTTTCTCTAGGTAGCTTTATAGATTCAATGTGTTGTGGGGTTTTTTGTTTGTTTGTTTTTGTGGTTTTGTGGTTTTTTTGTTTGTTTGTTTGTTTGTTTTCACATGTGAATATTTGGGGTAGATTTACTCAATTCGTTCTTCTCCATGCTCTCAGTTCTCAGCTCGGGAAGGAAATGGATTTTGCACACATCAATTTGGGGACACTGGGCATCATATCCTGAGGATTCTTTATGGAAAGGAAATCTTTACATGTCATTTTTTTCCCCCTCATTTTCTGAGATGGCTGCATTCTGCAGTGCTTTGGAGGAAATCAAAAGGTGTTAGAGGTGGTGCAACTTCATGAGAACATCTGCACATTTTCAACAGGTCTGACATTTCAATTCAATATTTTAACCTTTTTAGCACATACAAACAGAATCTGAGCAGTCAGACAGGTTGGATCGCTTTCACCTGTTTTCCAGTCTGACTGCACTTTATGTCAGAACTTACTAGTTTACTGTAAAGATAAAGAAACAGAGTTTTCCAAATGGAAAGGAACAGAGCATTACTCAATGGCTCACACTGTTGGTCAGATTATTCCTTGCTCAGAGGAGACATCTTAAAAAGTCAGTGTCCACTACTGATGTGCTGGGGCAACAGCAGGCAGCAAGCACCTCATCACAGCTCCCAGCTGACTGGATACATCTTCTCCTGCATCACAGAGTTGGCTCTTGAGGCTGTGTAACCACTGAGATTCACCAGAATGGATGTGCCAACAGGAGGACAGGCCACCAGCCTGCACCTGGACTTCCATGAGACACTCTGAAGGCCAAGACAACCATAGAGTCATCAGGAGGGCAGCAGAGAAGAAACAACACTAAAAGCAGCACAGAGGGAAGAGCAACGGTCTGGTTTTATGATATGGATGAGAGGAGCCATTCAGTGGCAGAAAGGCAGGAATACTGGGTGGCTCTGAGGAAAATTCATTTGGCCACTGTAGACAGCACAGTCTGGAAAATTAAGTAGAAATAAACCAATGGATCTATGTTAGGTGAAGTTACACCGCAGTCAGAAGGTAAAGAACTGAAAAGAGACCCATTGTATTTAGCTAGAGAGAAATGCAAAGCTGTTTAATGCACAGAACACAACTTGCTGAGCTAGTCCTGGAAGATGAAGATAGTGAGCATGGTCTGAGGGGCTTCCTGATCATGCTTATTTTGGTTGAACATTTGCTTTCAGGGTAACGATGGCCCTCATTCTCCCTTTCCTGGAAAGGTGAAGGTGAGGATCTTGTTGCAGCTCTTTTATAAAATCCTGGACAATTTCCACCTAACATCCTCAATATGGATCTCCAATTCCAGCTGTCCATGAAGCCCCAGCTACTTTAGCACATCTACTCTGTTACCCAGGGGTACTTCTGCATTAACAACATCTGACGGTCTCCTCAGTCAATTCAGATATGCCTCAGTGTCATGGGTTAACCGAAAGTTGCTCCCATTCCTTTGTTACATTCTGCTCTAGGTGAAAAACTCAAATCTAGAGATAAGCAACAAAGAGACAAAGAACAACTTCTGTCTTGGTTCTTCCCTAACCCTTCTTGTTTGATACCACTGAGAGGCAGATTGAATATTGATCTTTCAGTCTTCAAAACCAGATCAGTAAAAACCCTCCTGGAAAACGATATTCTGAGATAAGCTGAGATGTGGAGGGAGCTGTTTCTTTCAGTCAAGTGGGAAGGTAGGTCGAAGGTCTTAACAAGTGGAAAGAACTTGACCTTTCCTTAGGTCAAGAACACAAATAACATTTGGAGTGGACATCTCAAACAAGGGAAAAATGCTTGTGAAATCAGAGCTTCAGTTTTTAATTGTGAGTATTACAGAATCAAGTGAATATTCACCTCAAAAAGAAGAGAATGTAAAGTGTGCATGTGGAGAGAAAGAAAATGACCTTGGAATGCACAAAGTATCAGAATAAAGTGAAAGAACATTAAAAACTGAGTTCACCCAGTCCCTGCAGTGTGTACTAAAATAAAAAGTAAGATAATTTTGATAGTGTAAATGGAAGAGGAAATTCCTGGTCTGCTCTATACCAAGGTCTGGTGAATGGAAATTCCTGGGCTGTCCCCAAAGCCAAGGGAGTGCCTTGTCCTAGCACTCAGACTTCCTCCGGGACTCCCAGGAAGCCAAATCTGCCTCTCTAGCTCTTAACTGCTGTGGGCAGTGAGTTTTGTTTTAACCTTATTTGTAGCAATAACCATTTTTAAGTATCTGTGAAACAGGCATGAGGGACAACCTGTTGATCCACCTTCCTGTGGGATGAATGGCTGGGGAGCAACCTGCTCCAGGCTGGGACAGATGGTCTTTTTTGGAGATGTATCCCTCCTGCACCAGTAGAGAAGGTTTAAGAGACCAAAAGAAGAGTGAGTAGTAGATTGCAGCATGAAGCTGAAGACCTGTGAAGAGGGGCCAAAATGCTGCACTGAAGATCAGACACAGGCAGGCTTTACACACAGGACATGCTTTGGGAGCAGAGGGGAGAGCGTTTTCCCCTTCAGATGCAGAGCCAGCTGCAAACAAGAACCTTCCCTTCAGCATATCTATGAGGACAGCCAGGGGAAGTTGTGTGTCATGTACTACACACGCACATAACAAAAACCCAGAAGCATTTCTGTTATTTCAGTCTACCTGTCCTAGCTGCTGTAGATTTTTACTTTTAAAGATTCAAATTTCTACACGGATGGCCTTCTTTAATTTAAGAGCTTTCATTCTTTTAGGGTGGAGCTCACTGTACAGGATGGGTTAGACAAAGTAATCTTGGAGTGCACATGTAGGTGAGGCATACCTGAATTGGAAGCATGCAGTGCTGCTGTAAACCTCACTGTCTGAAAATTCAAGGGAGCAAAAGTCTTGCAGGGAGAAATATTTTTTTCAAGAGACCAACTGATAGAACTTAAAGAAGAGAGAAGTTTGGGCACAGATTGAGTCCTCAAATGTTTGTTTTTCTCTCTCTTCAAGGTATCAGGGGCAAATGTACCTGAATACTTGCATATCTGTACATCATTCTGCCTGCTAGGCTCGTACAATTCAGGATTAACTTTGCCCTGAGTTAAGAAGGGCTTTGCACAATGATTCAGAATGATGTCTTATGCAAGACGCAAATACAAGTTTGTGCTTTTTCTACCCAACAGCCACACTCAAAGAAATTACATCCCTTTAATTCTGTGTGACAGGGAGGGTTGGCCTGTTGCCGTGTGCTCTGTTGCCATGGTCAGAGATAACAGTTTCTTCTTTCTGGGGAGAGGTGCAGAATGCCTCTTAGGAGAAGGGAAATACTGTACAAACTGAACCTTTGCCTTGAGACAACAAATGGGATGGAGAGAAAGAAGCAAGGAGAGAGAAGTACTGAAAACCTTTGTGGCTGACAAGCCCTTGCACACAGCAGGACAGTCAGATGTCAGGCTGGAAACAAGCTGTGAAGGAGCACCATGGCTGTGTGCAATGAGACAGAGGTTCCCAAGGTCACCGTAAGCCAAATAGCTTCAAGTACTCCATTTATATCTTCTGTTCCTGAGCAGAATGCACAGTCCTGTGCCCCTGGAGTAAGGTAATGAGACCATGAGATCAGTGTCTCTCTGGTCAGCCCCCTCAGGGCACCTTCCTGCTGGTGGTGAGGGTCAGCTGGGCCTACAGCGGAGCTGTTTCTACCCAAATTAAATGGCAGGGAACTTACTTGGGGGCTTGAAGTAATTCCTAGGAGCAGGATACAAGGTCACGTTGGTCCCTCTTTATTCACAGAAATGTGGGGTCAGCTTCCAAGCCAGTGTACCACTGCAGGGCCTCGGCAGGGCTGTCACACTCACGGCTCATACAGGGCACACACCAGTCAAGGGTAACTCAATTGTAGGGCCCTACATAGTTCAACACAATCAGGAAATTTAGTTGGACAAAAGCAAAACATTGTCCCAGAAGATTATAAACAGTCCCTTGGCAATGGTCTATTTGACATTTCCTGGCTCTTTACAGAGTACAGGAGAGAGGGTGAGCCAGCTTCTCCTCTCAGCTAATGGCGCAGAAAGGTTGGTGGGATAACAGGTCTTGTTGTTGTGATGTATTTTAAGGTCTCTACTGAAGAACATTCCTACGTACAATTAGTAATTTTAAGAGAAAAGAGAGAGATGAAGATGGAGGGGAGATCTCAAGTCCTTTAATTGCAATATGAAATATTTAAGAAGCTAGGAGCTTGCTTTGCTGCAGTAGCTGTGCTGAGGGAAAAACTGTGCTGAGTGATTTCCCCAGGACTCCAGAAGCTGATGTCTCTTGGACAAATGAGCCTAGACAAGATGAATGAGATTGCAAACCAACATGGTTCTTTGTTACACTGTCATAGAATTATCCCTATTTTTCTATTACCTTGATATGAAATTTAACAACTGAGTTACTGGGAAACAGTACGGAGGTGCACAGTGCTTGGGCTGAGCTTAGTCATGAGTCTGCACAGATGGGAAGGATGATCATGCCCAGTTTTTATTACTGCACTCAGCAGTAAGTGCAGGCAAGGTTGGCAGGTCAGCAGCCCAATATCCCAGCTGTTATGTTTACCTGCAAGAATGATGTGCAGTTCTGTAATAAGATTGCCAGAGGTCCTTCTGGTGGCCTATAATCACGCTGAATTTAAACTGCTACAATAGCTCTCATACAGCTTAAACCAGACATTTTGAAAGGTTAGATTTAATTGCTTATGAGTGCAAGGCCATAAATAACCAGCGAACTGAACAACTTTTCAGATTGTAGTGAAATAATTATTTGCAGCAATTTTATCAAAATAGAGATTGATGATGGATAATTGTACAGAAGAGGATGTAATTAACGACTGGTCAGATTTGGAGCTGTAGGGAATCTTTTGTGTCACTTGTTTCTATGTTTAATGCTTTAACACAGACTGCTTAATAATGACACGTTCTTCATGTATGTTCAGCGCCATTTCTTCTTAAAGCGGTCCTGAGCCTGCTCTGTCCTGCAGAAAATGGGAGGTATTTTTGTGTTAGAGCTTCTCTTACATTTAGACTCCTGTTTTCAAACATCTACTCACAATTCCACTTGCCCGTGGATGAATCTCAGAATTTGTCCTGTAGTCAAAGCCCTGCAGGTCTCATATCTGTTAAAAGAGCTCAACAGCTGGTCAGGGTATTGGCTTCTGCATCCTTACTTTCAGATGAGTCCTAAACAACTTCAGTCAAGCTCTGTTCTGAATGCCTCTACAAATCACTTTAAGAGAGATCCATAACTTCAAAAGAAATGGAAAAGCACACAAGCTAATATGTGTTATTTAAAAGCAGCTGTTGTCATTCCTTCCAGTATTTGAAAGGAGCGTATAAGTAGGAAGGGGAATGACAGTTTATGAGGGTGGATAGTGATAGGATAAGGGAGAATGGTTTTAAACTGAGACGGGGAGGTTAGGTTGGATATTAGGAGGAAGTTTTTCACACAGAGCGTGGTGATGCACTGGAACAGGTTGCCCAAGGAGGCTGTGGATGCCCCATCCCTGGAGGCATTCAAGGCCAGGCTGGATGTGGCTCTGGGCAGCCTGGTCTGGTGGTTGGTGACCCTGCACATAGCAGGGGGGTTGAAAACAGATGATCATTGCGATCCTTTTCAACCCAGGCCATTCTATGATGCTATGATGCTATGATGCTATGATGCTATGATAATGTCTGTGTGCAAAGAACAGCAGAACCACAGCATATCCTGCATCAAAGCCCATGTGGCTGTAACCCTAGTACCCCGTTAGCTCAATGGGACATACTACTGCTCAGCAGCATGTCAATGCAGACCACTGAGTTTAGCACCTTAGTACAATGTTGTTTTTCCTTTCTTCTGTCTGCTTGGAACAGCCCTGGGAATTTTGCCACCAAGAGCCTTCACTGAGGCTTATAATAGCTTAGTCAGCTTGATTTTCTGAGTGCCTGGGGAAGATGCTAATGCCTGCAGAGTCCTAGTTATTGGGCAGTGGCACTTTTGGATATGTCTGGCATAACAAGGGAAAAGTGCTTTGCAAGTGATGGCTGTTGCTAACGAAACCTGCCTCCCCAGCACCAGGCCCAATGCAGTATTGATTCACTGAGGCACAGGGCTTCCCTTGAGAGTGCAATTACAGTGAGGACATAAACAGCCAGGAGACAGAAAAGAGCAGGAAAGCACTGGGCAAAGCTCCAGAAGTATCACTGACACAAAGCTGCTGAATGCTGCAAAAGGGAGATTTGGGGATGCTGTTTTAAAAAGGCAAAGGCTCAAACTTGGTCAGTTTTGCACAGCTGAGATGCTTGGGTCATTTACATTTTGACTGGCTGCTGCCTGAAAACTGCTTCTTATTTTAGTTGCATGTCCTGGATGGACACTGAGGCCAAGACCCTGTTCCAAAAGAGAAAAGAAATGGGAAACAAACCAGGATCCTACAAGCCTGCAAACTAAAAGCAAACGCAACAGTGCACAAAACACTGTGAACCAATTTGAAACTGTGCAAAAAGGGAATTCTCCCCAGGAGTTTTTCAAAAGCATCATTTTCCATTAAGTGCCATTTTAACTCTTTTGAACACACAAAAAAACCGATAACCAGAAGTTTAATATATTTTCTTTTTTCCTCTTTTGATCTTTAGGTCTCTAAAATAAGGTAATGAAAAAAGGTAAAATAAGGACATTTTTCTGCATATAGAACTTCAGAACAAACCCCTGCTCTTCTTCAGACTACTGAAACAAGCAGGAAACTGTGGTAACTGTTCTGAAATCCACTTCACTGACATGAAAGTCTGCCTCAGGTGGATAAGGCAGGTGTGTAAGAGCTTGAGTGATAGCTGGAGAGAAAAAGGGCTCTGAAAGCACCAGGCCTTACACATTCTGCTTCCCATTATGTGATAAAAGAGTCTTTAACAAGTAACTCCAAGGACTACAGATAAAGGCAGCTTGCAGAAGTATCCACATGTGTGAAGGAGGTTTCAAGAGCACGTCCTGAAGTGGTTCTGCTTTCTCTGCTTGTTTCCATCATCCCACTAAGTGAAGTCCTGCCGTCCAAGTATGACATCCACAGAAATTTCTATCTGGGCACAGGCTTAGTTTGCATGGACTTTGAGAACTGAACAAAGAGGTACCTCTCAGTTTTATCCTAACTACATGAGTCTGAGCTTGTGTGTATGTGTGTGTGTGTTGGAGCCCAACCCACTGCCTCCTCCAAGCAATGCCAGCCTCAGAACCTGCTTTTATTTTTCCATAGACCACAAGGTAGACAGATACAGTGCTCACTGCAGCAGTCTCCCATTCATCAAGTGAGATAAGCTGTCGGGCAGCTCTGCCTTCCTCCCAGCTGATGCTACAGCTTCCATCCATCTTCCTTCTTTGTAGCAGAAAGCAAACTGTTCACCTTGGCTTTGCATCTCAACACTGAATCAAGAGGAATACCTCTCTATTTTTAGCCTTGGAAAATATTTTGATCTCTTCCTGTACAAAAGCTGTTAGTGGTTACAATTACCAGTAATGGGTTTCAAAACATTAAGTTTCATGACTTGGTGACTGGAGAAGAGCCTGGCATGTGGAGTTAGAGGTGACTGAGACTCTCCCAGAGTGATCAGTCCTCCTGATGAAGAGCCTGCTGACAGGTTGGTCCCATACTGTCAACATAACATAGCAACTCTAAAGCTTGCTCACCTCCTGGCATGTAAAGCTGCTCAGTTTCTCTAGGATCCTAAAACCACACTCACCTGAGTGTGCAGCCTGGCTGCTCTGAAGAGCCTGAGCTTTGGGATCTTTCTTTGGCATGTTCCTGGGCACACAAGTGGTGGTAAATTAACACTTACCTTTGAATGTGTGAGTGGCCCATCAGCCAAACCATGACAACAATTTTGTTCCCCAAGCACAGACACAGCAGAGGAAAACAGGGAGCTGACAGATGCTCGGTGTTGAGTCTTCATCTTGGAGGTGATTTGATGCTCTGCATACACAGAGACTGAAGTACTGCCCACAGTTACCACCAGAAGAAAACACAGCCTTCCCCCCAGCCTTCCCTTCAAGCTGCTTCTCTTACAAGTTTGTTGTATAATTCCTAAGAGCTGTGTTAGGAGAGAGTGAAAAAACCTTCCCTGCTCCCCTTCTCTGTATCACTCATTATTAGACACCTCAGCCTCTCTTGTGCCATTCCAGATAGATACTTGCAGGCTCTTAATGTTCTGCAGAACAAAAAGCACTCCATGTTCTCATCCCATTGCTGTTGAAGTTTCTGTTCAATGTCTCTTCATGCCTCATGCAAGAGGTGGGAATTTAACAAGCCCAGCCACAGGGTCACCTGTTGGGATCTGTTCAGTTGGATGGTTCTGCCGTACAAAAAAGTGTTGTGGCTCTTGAATGGTGCTTCCCAAGGACAGCGTTGCTGTTATTTGCTGGTGGAACCATAAGTACACTGCATTCATTGAACTGCTTGAAACTGACAGGAACTTGTGCTGTTTTGGACCTCGCCTCAGGGCTGGCTGATGTCAGGGTGGGAGATGACTCACCTCAGCTTGGAGTCTGAGCTCTGCAGAGGTTGCAGAGTGAGGGTAAATTTATGCACAAGGAAGCAAAGCAACGGATTGCTGCAGGAGGCTGCCTGGGGTTAAGGTAAATCCATAGCCCATCGCAGTAGTGGTGATGTGCACAACAAACTTCTCAGAAAGGCTTGATGAGACGACGGCAGTAACATGACCTACAATCTGAGCACACATGAATGTCAGTGTATAAAAGTTGCATAGACTGTTGTATTTTTACAGTTTGACCCCAGTATCTCTTCACTTCTGGCATTTCTACACCTTGTATCCTACCCATGGTAACCCATCTGACATGGCTCGGGGCCGGCACTGCGGCGGCGCCGGACCGCAATCCCGCAGTGCGATGGGCCGCGGCCTCCCGCGAGGAGAAGAGGAAAGAGACCGCTCCGGCGGGAGGAGCCCGGCTATGGTGCCCGTTCTGCGAGATCCAGTAACAGCTTTTTCCTGGTTCTAAAAGCTGCTAAGGTTCCTCTTGATTTGAGCACACCACTGGAGGTGTCTGCAGTGGGCAGGCATGGGCTGCAGGGATGTTCATGCAGCAACAGTGCTGGCCTTCCTCAGTGGGACAGCGTCGGTGGCCGGACTCCTTGCAGCAGTTCTTCTTCCAAACTGGAGGCATTTTTTTTTCTAACAGCTTGTGCTGGATGCCATCTCCAGACAACTGGGAGAAAAGGAGGTTATCAGGAGTACTCAGCATGGGTTCACCAAGGGGAGGTCGTGCTCGACCAACCTGGTGGCCTTTTATGAAGATGTCACTAGCTGGGTGGACGGGGGGAGAGCGGTAGATGTAGTCTACCTTGATTTCAGTAAGGCTTTTGATATGGTCCCCCATGACATCCTTATAACAAAGCTGAGGAAGTATGGGATAGATGAGTGGACGGTGAAGTGGATCGAGAATTGGCTGACTGGCAGAGTGCAGAGGGTTGTCGTTGGCGGTGCGGTGTCTGGCTGGAGGCCTGTGACTAGTGGTGTCCCCCAGGGGTCTGTGCTGGGTCCAGTCTTGTTCAACATCTTCATCAACGACCTTGATGAGGGGATAGTGGCCACCCTCAGCAAGTTTGCTGATGACACGAAGCTGGGAGGATTGGCTGACACGCCTGAAGGCTGTGCGGCCATTCAGAGAGACCTGGACAGGCTGGAGAGCTGGGCAGTAAGAAACCGGATGAGGTTTAACATAAGCAAGTGTAGAGTCTTGCATCTCGGTAGAAATAATTGCATACACCAGTACAGGTTGGGGGAAGACCTGCTGGAAAGGAGCTCTGCTGAGAGGGACCTGGGCGTCCTGGTGGACGACAGGTTGGCCATGAGCCAGCAGTGTGCCCTTGTAGCCAAAAAGGCCAATGGCATTCTGGGGTGCATTAAAAAGAGCGTAGCCAGCAGGTCAAGGGAGGTGATCCTCCCCCTCTTCTCTGCCCTGGTGAGGCCTCATCTGGAATACTGTGTCCAGTTCTGGGCTCCCCAGTACAAAAAAGACAGGGATCTCTTGGAAAGAGTCCAGCGGAGGGCCACAAAGATGGTGAAGGGCCTGGACCATCTCCCCTACGAGGAGAGACTTAGGGAACTGGGTCTGTTTAGCCTTGAGAAAAGAAGGCTGAGAGGGGACTTGATCCAGGTTTATAAATACCTGGGGTGTGGGAGCTATAGTGGCGAGGCTGGTCTGTTTTCAGTAGTGCGTGGGGACAGGACTAGGGGCAATGGGCTGAAACTTCAGCATAGGAAGTTCCGCACGAATATGCGCAAGAACTTCTTTACAGTGAGGGTGACGGAGCACTGGAACAGGCTGCCCAGGGAGGTGGTGGAGTCTCCTTCTCTGGAGATATTCAAGACACGCCTGGACGCCTACCTGTGCGACGTGGTGTAGGGAGCCTGCTTTGGCAGGGGGGTTGGACTCGATGATCTATAGAGGTCCCTTCCAACCCCTATAATTCTGTGATTCTGTGATTCTGTGATTCCAGGACAATCATTCAAGCAGGGAAAAAGATTTTAAGAATGTATCAGCTGAATTACAAGCAAAGGTCAAGGGATCACTGACTGTCCCAATCAGCGGCTACCAGGATGCTGGAAGAGCAGGCAATGTCGTATCAGATTCTGAAAGATGGACAAGGTGCTTGTGGGCTTCTAAAGTAAGCTTTTGTTGAAGTGCTAATTACACCACTTAGTGTACAAGGGGCAAGCCGGCTCTTGTAATACAAAATCAGACCTGACTGTGATGGGACTTCCAGTCTTTGTCAGACACTGGATAGAGTTTCCCACAAGAAGGCAGTAACTTGGTGATTCTGGGATGACTGTCCACAACTTGTTGTGTTGTAAATGTACTTCACTGTTTATTGAGTGTGAAGTAATTCCAGAACTAGCATTTGTAAGATAGAAGTATTTTGTTTAATTTGTAATCCATTAACAGGAAGATTCCTGTCTAAACAAACGATTAAGGGAAGAGAAAGAACAAATGATGACTTGGTGCATCAGGACAAGAGATGCACTGAGAGCTGCTGCATGAAGGGCAGGAAGAGGCCACAGGACGGCCATGTGCGCTGAATCAAAGCATTGCACCCAGAGCAGCGCTCCTGACCTGCTCCATGCGAAAGATACCTCAGAGAAATCTCTCTGATAAACAGCCACATTTGCTTCCAAATGCAAGTGAAAGGAGAAGCTTGTGGGGAACATGAAGGTCAAAGGCAGCTTTTGCTGCAATTATTTGACAGATGGGAGAGGTGGGCTGACAAAGTGATGAAGTTCAACAGGGAGAAGTGCAGAGCCCTGATCCTGGGCAGGAATAGCCCCAGGCACCAGCACAGGCTGGGGGCACCCAGCTGGATAGCAGCTCTGCAGAAAAGGACCTGGGAGTCCTGGTGGGCACAGAGTTGAATATGAGTCAACAACGTGCCTGTGCTACTCAGAAGGCTAATGGTATTCTTGGCTGCATTAGGCAAAGTATTGTCAGTAGACAGAGAGGCAGTCCTTCCCTTCTGCTCAACAATGGCATGGCTGCACTTGGAGTACAGTGCCCACTAAACTGGGAGTCCACTTTTAGGCCTCCCAGTACAAGAAAGATCTGGACGTACTGGGAAGGGTCTTAACACAGGGCTACCAAAGTGATGATGGGACTGGAACATCCCATGAAGACAGGCTGAGAGATGTAGGACCATTCAGCCTGGAGAACAAGAGGCTCAAGGGAGTAATCCCATCAATACCCATAAATACTTGAAGGGAGAGGCACAGTGTGGGGCCAGGCTCTGTCCCATGGGGGCTGGGACAAGAAGCCAAGGGCACAAACTGGAAAACAGGAGGTTCCATCTGAACACCAGGAGCACTGCTTTATTCACAATACGGTTCTAGAACTTCACGTAATCAACTCTGTAGCCCCATTTCAATTTGTCTGCTATAAAAGCAGTTTGTGAATTTCATTTCTTTCACTTCTCTTTGACACTGTAACATTTACATTTCTCTTGTTGTTCCTGAAAAATAGCACAACTGCTCAGGCCTATTTAGAGCCCAATTTTATCTTGAAGTTTCCAATAGTAACAGCCCTGTTGAGTCTTCTAAAACTAGACTTAATAAAGAAGGCTTCACATTTTGTTTTCAGAAACTCTGTGGGTTCCTCTGCTAGAAATGAATTTGCATTTAGTTCTTGGAGTAAAAGGTCGCTTTTGTCATATTGCTGTCTGGGTTGCACATCATTCGTTATCAGAAAGAGTTGGGGACGGGATGCTCAGCAAATTATTGCTTCATTGTCTTTAAAACTACGAAGACCAGAATCAGAATTTCTATGTTTGGCAACACCTCTGGAATTACTGCAACAAAGCCAGAGCTAATGGCAACAGAAACAATGAAGTTTTGAGAGTTGCTATTGCATTTAGCTCATCAGATGAAAGGTTGTGTAGCTAAGTAATGAATGAATTCCAATCTTTAAGTAAGACAGAAGCATACAAGTGCAACAAAGCATGGATCCAAAGGCTACCAGCTTTGCTTGACCTATTCACCCTATACAGGGCCCAAGATGTTATGAAGTATCACCAGTTTGAGGTTGGAGTTGATTGGACTATATGATAAGACCTCTGGAGAACACAATGATAGCATAACTATGGAGATAATTCCCTGATATCATTGAGATTCTCAATTTCATGAGGACTTCACTAGAAAAGCATTTTTCATTTGCACAAAAACAAGATGAAAATTCACTTCAAAGGGAAGCGCGTAAGGCCAGAATATGAAAAGAGCCTGTTTAAACCTTCCTTTAGTACAACTGAGCACAGAATATCCTTCAGCTGATAAATTTATGGCACAGGAGACTGAAGAATCCCATGCTCTTCTTTTTGCAAAGAAGAAGAAGGCACAAAAGGTAAGAGAAGAACGCTTTTATTCCGCCTTCAGCTCTCACAGTTCTAAACAGTAAACATAATTAACAACACATCCACGGTGCCAGAGGACACAGCCCTGGTATCAGTAAAATATCTACCATTTAAGGCACTGGTAGTGGGAAGAAAAAGAGGAAAAAATACATAACATGGATTTCCCCTACGTAATCAGTACTTCCACCCATTATGATTATGTGCTTGCTATTCAAATGCTTAAAATTCCACAAGCTACATTCACAAACAAGCGTACCTACAACTTGGGTAACTGGAATCAGTGGCTTCCCTATTCAGACACATAAGAGCAAGTATTGCATTACTTTGGAATGGAATCAATTCCTAACCTACCAAAAACCAAAGCAAAACCACGAATGACCTCAGCAGTATGGCTTTAAGACCCTGTATTTGGTTACAATATAGTAAGTGAAGTTACATAACAGCATACAAGTCTCATATACTGTTCCCTTAGAAGTTTTACAGTATAAAAATTAGTTTAAAACACACCGAAGCCAGTTTTTGTACAAACATTTCTACAAAACTGAATTACTCAAAGAAAACAATGAAGAACAATTAAATATGAATCACTTTTTACACACTGTAAGCACATTTCTCACCTCGATGACATAAATTAGGGATACTGCAAACCTTTTAAAGCTGGCACCCATAAACTATGGAAACGCACACATCAGGAATACTGAAGTGTCTGTTAGTTCTTCTAACATCCCCCGGTCCCATTTATACTTGCCAAAGAGTTACACCACGATTTAGGTTTCTAAAGGAGCCACAGTGACCTCCCGTGGCCACTTCCGAAATCCCAGTTCTTAACCTTTTATTTAGTAGGTGACATTCCTCAGAAACGCTGATTAACATTAACTTAAAGGTGCAGAGCAGCTCGCACTTGGTCCACCAGGAACCTACAGTACTTCCTCTTCAAATGAGCACAAAGGATCATTGCTTTCAAACAATCCAGCTCCTGGGCACAGAAATCAAGTCCTGTCTCCTCTCTCGTTCACCAGGAACCTGTTTTCTGAAGGTCATTCAGACATGATGCTCAGTAGGTATTTAACAGATGCTCAATATTAAGCTCCCAAATGAAGAACCGCAGCTTTTGCAAGAACAAAAGAAGGCAATGCAAATGGATGCTGCATCTTGCACAGATCAAAACAGAATGCAGACAAAGTTGTAGGATGGGTTTGAACGTGTAGCAAGTTGACAGATGTATAAAGCTGTAAGATAATTAAAAAGAAACCAAGCATAATAAAAGAATCCAAAAGTTGATTACAAGCCTTCATCCCCTGCTCTGAAGAAATGTAACGGGAACAAAGCATTATCTGCTGTGTCATAAAAGGATGATCAGTATAAGAACACTAAAATCACAGTAGCAACTGCCCTTCATCTGCAGTACTTCCATCAATACTTTAATTCTTCTCCTGCTTATAAGTCCTCCCGGTGAAAATCAACTTTCTTTCCATTAAGTGCCTCTTCCGCGTTTGGTGCCAGCCATGTGAAGTA
Source organism: Excalfactoria chinensis (assembly GCF_039878825.1). NCBI lineage: Eukaryota > Metazoa > Chordata > Aves > Galliformes > Phasianidae > Excalfactoria > Excalfactoria chinensis. The sequence goes on from NC_092825.1 coordinate 163,788,913, forward strand.
CACCTTCACTGGATCAATATTCCAATGCTTGTGAAATGACACTGGGATCTGGTGAGAAAGGTAGTCTTTGGGGTAGTCCATTGGCCGTGCCTAACAAGGAAGAACAAACTCATTTGTACTCAGCAAGGAAGAATCATACAATCAGAAAGCACAGCCACTCAGTGGCTTCTATATTGCAACATACAGGATAACAACAAAGCGTATTTTATGTCATTCCATAAAATGACAGGCATAATTAGATCTCATGCACTGCAGTCATCACGCTATGAAGTACACTGGTATTAATTGTGCCCTGTTTCTCAGGGTGAAATGGCCACCACCTATGAAGACAAACAGCGAGCAGTATGGTTTGTATCACACCTGTTTAAATATACTGCTTGTGCTCAATAGTAACACAATCATTGCATGCAGTATAGTCCTTCTCCTCCTCCGGAGAGATGCTAACCCTGGCACTTTGACTGGAGGATCCCAAATATACTGGAATGTCTGCAGTTTTATGACAGGGAAAGATTACCAAAGGCAAGAAATATTATGGTGCCAGAAAACTGCATGATTCTTTATTGGGTTATAGCAGAAGAGACAGAATTACAACAAACTCACGTGATGCAGCTCAGTTTTAACATGCCAAGCATGTTTCACTTCCTCTGACATTTTAATGGCATGTAAGTGCATCACTATATAAAGAAAGCCCATTCTGCAGTGCTCTGTGGTAAAATAACTTTCTTTTTCAGAGAAATACAGCAAAGACACGCAAAACTTTATTCAGGAAGCACTTTGTAGTAGTAAATAACTTTTAACATGCTGGAAGGTGCATTCACCTTTTCTTTAGGTACAAACAAAAGAAGGAAATGGGTGACCAGGACACTGAATCAATGATCTGATGCCTAAGCTCATAACTGATTGAATAATGTATATTTCAGCCTCTCGGTGGCTGTATTAATGAATTCTGTGTGCTGCATTCTTCCAGCCCTTTCCTGTACGCTCCAGGCAAAAAAAACAGGCAAGAAAACATTGACATTAAGAAATCCGAGTATGTGTTTTTATGTGTTTTTGATGTTCAAACCACAGACTGTTTATTAAAAAAAGAAATCCATTTGTACAACCAAGAGGGACCCCAAAAACAACTTTCTAGTTGTCACAAAAATCCAGTCCTGGTTTCCTTGCTTTAATGATGATTGTCGCAGCAGACTGGAAATCACAGAATGAGCGCACTCAAAACTCAAAGCTGGAGTTCTTTTCTCAGGCTTCACCTTTCTTTAAGGTACGCTACATTAGGATTTGTTGTAAGTGATAGTGAAAATGAATTACCATTCAAGTGCAATTGTCTAAAAGCGCTGGGGTTTCACTTTCAAAGTGATTCAGTATCAAGTGCACATTAGTAAGGATTACAAATAAGTGCTTTGTTTTGTTCTCTAAGTGCCACTCCTACACATCTGTGAGATGAGTTCGGGTTTTTCAAACTCTCATTTGGAAAAACATCAACAACAACAACAAAACCCAATACATAAAAAAAACTCCAAACCTCTACAAGCAAATTATTTATTAATTCTGCTGACGAAGATGCATAACTTGCTTTCTTTCATATTTACACTGAAAGAAGTGATGATAGAATAAAGCAGGAAAAGAAATCAGTACATTTCTTGTTACATGGTCGAGGGATTAAAATCCTGAATGGAGCGTCCTGGCCTTCCCATTCCTCTGAATAGTAAATGTAGTCAGAAAAAAATGTCCATGAAGACAACGCTGATAATTTAATTAGATAACTTCCTCCCTGTCCCTGGCAGCTGCTTTGAATTACTCGGTACTTTACTAATTTTCAAGCAGCCTATTAACTTAATCTCAGTTTATATTCAGCTACACCAACCTTTCCAACTTTTAGAAAGAAAAATTACAGTACCTAAAGGGAGCCTATAAACAGGTGGGGAATCAACTCTTTGAAAGGGTAGATAACAGCAGGACAAGGGGAAATGGTTTTGAGTTGAAGGAGGGAAGATTTAGTTTGGATATCAGGGGAAAGTTCTTTACTAGGAGAGTGGTGAGGTGCTGGCACAGGCTGCTCTAAGAGGCTGTGGATGCCCCGTCCCTGGAGATGTTCAAGGCCAGGTTGGATGGGGCCCTGGGCAGCCTGGTCTGGAACTGAATGGGGAGGCTGGCAGCCCTGTCTGTGGTGGGGGATTGGAGCTTCATGATCCTTGAGGTCCCTTCCAATCTGGGCCATTCTGTGATTCTGTGATTGGATTAAACAGAGAAAATAAATTCCCTGAAAAATTTCACAGTCAAGCCTCCATTTTCTGAAGAAAAATATATATATATATTTCTGTGTTGTGTTCAGTTTTCTGAGGGTTTTTGTTTTTTGTTTTGTTTCGTTTTTTTTCCAGTGAGGCAGTGGATGCCCCCTCCCTGGAAGCACTCAAGGTTGGGCTGGATGGGGCTGTGAGCAACCTGGTCTAAATGGAGGTGTCCCTGCATATAGCAGGGGGTTGGAACTAGATGGTCTTACATGTCCCTTCTAACCCAAACCATCCTATGATTCTATCACACACCACAAGTATTCAAAGCATGTGGATTCTCAATTTACTTGTTTTACAAAGGGCCCACCTCTGTTACAGAGTAAATGAAATATCCTATAAACTGCTACAAACTTATAAAGAATTACTATACACATAACAATTCATGCTGTGGTTGGTTGGTTAAATGTTCCAGAGAGACGTGAGTTGTAGTAGCAGCATTTTGGTTACGATTATTACACACTGGTCTACTCGGTAATATTTCCAAGTTTTATTTTATGTACGTAATTAAAAGAACAAAACATATTTTATAGGCTAGTAAAAATAACACTCTGACCTGATGGAATAGAGGACTGTGTGTTATAGGGATTCCTAAGCCACTGAAACACATCCCCAGGACCATATCATCAGGCGCATCCATGCTGTAACACCGGCACTTACTAGCAAGCAGCCTCTGAACAGCTGCTCTGCTGAAAACCATCCTGAGGAGGAAAAAAAACCAAAGAAGCAAACAAAAAGCATTGTACAGGAAGTACTAAAGTAACAAAATGACTTGAAATGATTAAATGTTGCTAAGTGACATAAAGTTGCAAGACAACACACAGCCCTCTGATGCAACTTATCTGGAATTCGAAGATTTGAGAAGGCACTATCATAAGTAATGCAAGAGGCATTTTCTGAAAGATAATTACTTCATATAATAGAAGCTGATTATACTGCTATTCTAACCATTACTTAGCTAGCCATCATTATTTTTTTTACCACTGATAATTATTCCTATATTTCATTAGGATTTTAAAGGGATATTCTCTTCCATCTTATTCAAATATATTTTCTTGTTAGTTCTCATATAAAGAGAAGAACTCTAAACCTCAACTGTCATTCCCCAAGTCCTTTGCTGTACCAAGTTCTCTCCATAAACAAAAAATGTTCCTTGAAGATATATGAAAGGCTTCCTGTTTCTTTCTCATTTAAATAATAACAATCATTATCACTAAAATATGCCTCCAGTAAACCAGAAACACGATGACATCTTAAATTCAACAGCTGAGGGAATATACTTTTGTTGAATATTCCACATCTGTTCCTTCCTGAAGTTACATCATCCAGTTAAGTCCAATAAGAGGTACTCAACTATGACAAATTACACTCCAGAGATTCGTGCTTCAAATCTGCTGTACAGCTTCACGAGTTCATCCGCTTTATGACCAACAAGACAAGACACAAGGTGTATTTCTTAGCTCAAGAATGTACCCTATTTAAGCAAGATCCTATGGGACTAAGCAAAACAGTTAGGGGGGGTTAAGTATTTTTTATTTATTTGGTCGTTCCTTATTTAGTCATTAATTTTCACATAAAATGATGCTAAGGACATGCAAAAGACACAACTTGCTTTAGACACACAAGATGCTTCTTAAGATGGTTCTCAGTGTAATACGAGACAAAGTGACACACCACATACACGTTAATTTAAACCAGTTTCTATACACATTCACAGAGGCCCTTATTTCTCATGCATGAGTTTAATCCACAATGCTCTTTCTACAAGCAACTCTTCATCAGGATAAGAAGATTCCCTCCTCAGCTACCTCTCCATAAATGACTGCATGGATTTCAAAACTACAGAGAATCATTAGTGGTTTTACTTTTTACCCATGCTTGGACAAAGACAAAGAACAAGAAAGGAGTACTTTCACTGCAGCAACCTGTATCACTGAATGTACTTCCTTAGATTCTCCTGCAAACTCCACCACAGTTCAGATCAGAAATGAATTGTTTTAAGGAAAATATCCTAGCTGTCTCTGCTCACAACAGTTTGAATCACACTGAGAGATGGTCTGTGTGTGTGCAGAATGAATTCTGTCAGATGAATCAATGCAGTACGATGTGCTTCAAGGTAACATGTGGTGCTGATAACTGATAACTGATAACAAGCAATCAAGCCAAAACAAACACCATTTAAACCCGCACGGTCCTCAGCACCAAACACTTTGCTCTACAAATCTGTTCCTACTGGGCTGCATAACCTGAGACAATTGGGTCTTTGAGCATCACTGCTTTTTAATTGTACTAGTAAACATTGCTGATTCTGCTGCAACTGATTTGTACTGTAATTCAAAACATTTGCATTCAAACCAGGAACTAACGTAGATCTCAGCAGGAACTGAAACAAATTACCCTCCTCCTCCAGTGATATAACTGTATCCTCCTGTTCCCAAGCCGTAGCCATAACGCTCTCCAAGAAATACCGGTTCATTTGGGTTGTAGCAGCTGAGCAGTTTTCGGAGCCTGAAGATACTGAAAGGGGAAAATCCATTGAAGAGGAAAAAAAATATATTAAACCATAAAGATATTTATTTCAAAACTGACACTGGTAGCCTAAGCAGTACTCTAGTAAACAGCAAAAACGTGACTGCAGAAAATCCAAACATTCTACAGAAAGCAGAGATATAAGCTTTTTAACAGAAATTGGGCTATTTACTGTGAGATACGACTGTTTTGTTTGATGAATCAAAAACGTTTTTCTGAATTGAGTCCCCTAGAGAAAATACGTGTTTTTTTTTCCCCAAATCAAGGCAAGACCTTTGCAAATTATCATTTTAGCCCAGGAATCAGAAGACAATAAAATAAGATTTAATTCTTGCAAACACTGCTTTTCGTACACTCATAGCCTCCTCCAGATTCTCCTTCTTTTACCATTTAATGTGAAGTATCCCTTAAACCACTTATTCTGATGCTCATGACTACTGACCCTGATTGTTGATCAGTGTGCCTTGTTTTTCTTAAACCACAGTGTCAGTTTTCATGCAAATAGGTTCTCATTTTCTAACAAAGTCAAGTCTCTGAATACAGTTCTGGGTGGCCCTGACAAATGACTACATAACCTTCTGACTCTTTCATGCAAGGAACACAAGCTGAAAAGTGGATTGCAAATTACTATAACTGATCAACTCATACATGCCTACACTGAAGAATCACAGTAGGTGACCTTATCATATTGAGACTACAGGGTTACATGGTAACACTGTATGCATAGCTTTTATGCAATTGCAAGTTTACACTGCTTTTAATATCAATCCAGGAATGCTGAACAAAAAGTGACAATTTTATTCCTGGAAACCAGATATAGGTAAATACAACTAATGAAAGAGCTGCATATCTTAAATATAGGAAAAGAGACGAATATTGCTAAAATTCCTACCAACATCAACAGCAGTAATTCCTGAAATATTCCAACTTGTACCTTATCAGTGTGTCATCATCCACTATGACTAACCACGGAGTTCTGGCAGAGCTATTATTCAAGTACCTTTCCAAAATGGCAAAAGTTTTCCCACAGTGACCTAGAGGGAGAGGAATAACAGAACATGTACATTCATGCATCATCACATTTTGTACAAAGCAATCAGTATTCAACTACAAGAATGCTCACTGGACTAAAACATTTTGGAAATAACTAGAAAAATATCTGAGATACAAGTTTAAATTATCTCCTTCATTACACTGAATGGTGTTTGCACAAATGGTCATTGCTTTCTATGCAAGAACAAACATTTGAAGTATGCTTCAGTATGGAAAACCTGAATGATGAAAACCAGGAGAACAAGCTACATTCTAGTTAGCCTATTAACCTCTTGGACAGCTCAGGGCAAACTGTTACTCTTAACTTCTGAAATAAAAAAAGAAGAAGAGATTATGATAGATATACCTTCTGCAAAGTACTTTGAGATATTTTCAGAATACTTCATAATGCATTATGTCTATTGCTTGCACATCAATCTTTATGTCTACATTGATCTATTGTACTCATAAGCAACAGCTCAAGTTCTGATAACTTCCTCTAAAGAGAGATCTTAACACACAATGTAAGACTACTGTGAAATCGAAACGCCCTTTAGTGGGATTTAAAAGGTGAAAAGTCCTTCTTTATAATGAGCAGCACAATAAAAACTAGAAACTTCAGACTGATATGGAATCTTTTTTACATCTCAGAAAAATCCAACTGAAAACAGTCGTTAAGCATCTAGACTGCAGATCAGTATTGTGCATTGCTATCAGTACTCCCGTTACTAATCAAGCACCAAAAATAAGGACAGAATATCATAATTGAAGCTACTTCCAGTTAAAATACCTTGAAAAAAAAAGTAATTCAAGGCATAAGAGATAAGGAAGTCCCAGCTTTGCTGATTTTGTGGAAATACAAACTTAATGCAGGCTGATACACAGCATTTACAAAGTTAAATCCAATATTTCTGTATTGCTTTCCACAAAAGAGGCACAGAAACAATATTGGGGCAAATTCAGAACAGTTTATTTAGTTCAGAAGGCCAGTAGACCAAAGGTCCTATTGTTTCCCATAGTAATGTTTAAAGGTCATACAACATGCCTAAAAGTGCCAGAACAAAAAACCCCAATGCTATGCCTAAATAGAAGCATAACAGACACAAGCATACAATGTTTGAATACCACACAGAGAGTAGCTCACGTTCAGTAACCATTTGATACTGCCTGTGGCCATCTGTCACAAATCCAGGACGCAATACAGCAATTACTCTTACATCAGGAGTAGGCCCAGGATAATAACACCAATTTTTGTTTCCTTCAGTAAATCAAGATACCCTTTTATCTTATCTACAAGTACTTAATTTTCTACTAAAAGAATATAATAGTCTATACACGCAGGTGACCTGTACTCTCCAGCCTTTTCCTGTGTGAAAGAATTTCTTAGTTTTAGATGCAGGAGTGTGTTAATGAAATAAATATATGTGAAATACACGTATAGTCCTGAAAACATACTATCTTTACACAATTACTTGTGTCAAACTGCCAACAGTCAACAACTTACCTCTTTCAGTATTAGGTATGCCTAAATCTATAGTGGGAATGGAGATGTCTCTGTAATCACTGTAGTATTCAATAAGTGCAGCTTCTCTTTCCCAAGTCTGCTTTACAACTGGTACTGTAAAACATTTGTTGACATTGAAACATAAGTAAATACTAAACTAAAATGTCTATGTCCCTGTTAACCACACGTTCCATCACACTGAAATGAAAGTAATGTTTCAAGTACAGCATGATGGCTGTAAACATTCACTCTTTTTTCTTTCCTACTGTACTTAAAGAAACAAATTAACATTTTCATGAGAGCCAGCCAGGACAGTTTTATTTATGCCATAACAAAATTTCTTTAAATATGTCTATAGTTTCATTCAGATTACACTGTGATGTTTACATCTGTATTCCAAAGTATGGAATTCATTACTCATACCCTTGCTATGTTGGACTTGTATTAAACATCAGCAAGAACATTATTAGATATCAATCACTCTTCCAGTATTGAAGCTGTCATATTTTAGAAACACAGCCAACTGCACAGCATATTAAATATTCTGAATCATAAACAGACCAAATGCATCTTTTGAAGTGCTACACTTGTACTATATACACGGTATTTGACAGCAACACAACGTTAATGCTCAAAAGCACCTGCCTCCAGAGACAAAGTCACAGAAGAACATTTCTGAATATCACACCATCAGCTTTTAGCCCTTGGAGATACTACTCAAAGGAGAGATACTACTCAAAGGAGGACTGTTTAACAATTGTCCATAAAAAGCAATCCTTTTCTTATTAGTTTGCCATTAGACATGAATATCATAAACACCTAAAGTAGATTATACAGAATTCTACTGATTATGCTACAAATGTTTCTGAGCACTAAGGTGAGCAGCTGCTCTAAAACAAAATGCATTTTGTTCTCCATGTTCATTTTGCCCTATGTTCTTTGACACCACCCTCCAAGTCTCATTAGCAGTAGCTGGTTATTTAAATGGCCGCTAAAGCCCCAAATCCTACACATTTCACAGAGATCACATTTAAGTTACTCCCTACACTCAAAAAAATCACATTCCTACTAGGAGGAAATATCTGCATCATTTCCTTTTGCTGCTATTTAACTTTGTTGTTTGTGAATAACTCACTTTAGCCCCCTGCTGGAACCATTCTTCACCTAAATACTTGCTGCCTACCTAGTTGCTTGCTTCCCTCTACTCCCATCACATAAGGATTAATTGCAGGATTATTCTTGATCAACCAACTGTCAGTTGGATGACATAAAAATGAATTAAAGGGTGTCTGTTAGGTTAGAGTCGTAAGAACACAACTCACTAATAGAAAAGGTTGTAAATTTGGAAGAAAAATGCAACTCCACTTCTATAGTAACGTGCAGTAGACAATACTGCTTTAAAAGTGTTATGTAAATTTGCAAATAATTTCTGAGTTAAAAATCCATAGGGAAATATGTACAAAAAATACATTCATACAATCTTACAGGAGAGCTCTGAAGTGCAAAGTCAGGAATTTCACAGTACTTTACCTCTCCTGTGTACTAAACATTGTGTTATATCATATAATGGTGCATAATCATGCATTAATTAGCAGAGAATACCTAGAACAAAAAAACAAGTAGACAAGAAATGTTTCCTAATTTTATGAAAATGTTCCTTTTCAAAAGCATTGTTTCCTTTAAGAACAAAAGCAGAAAGTTTCCAGAAACCAAGCCACAAAATCAGAAGTGTCACAGAAATACATAATGCTTCCTATCTCTACCTGGTGGCAGAGACACCCCTGTAAAGGCTTTATCACTCTTCTCCAACCAAGGAACTAAACCTCAGTAGGGTGCTCTAATGCAGAAAACTACTTACTACTAGAGATTGAGCCTCTCAGCTTCTTTGGTGGAATCCCCCCTTCTTTGCATAAATGAAAGAAGAGGTCAGTGAAGCAGAGACCTGAGTCTCAGCACAGTTAAATGGCCTAATAAGAGAGCTAATAGCTCAAGCATTGTTCTCTTTTCCTTGGTAGCTTTAACAGAAATGTCACCATCCAGACTATCGTCTACTGTAAACCGAATCCCTCAATCATTTCCAATTTTTAATAACTCATCTTTTCTAAAGAAAGAACAGAAATCTGAAAATGTCTGGGCAACTACTGATGCAAATTGTTATTATGCAGTAATTCTAGTGAGCACATGGAAGACATAACTGCACACTACAGAGATATTAACAGAAGGTCAGTTCTAAGCTCTTAACTTTATCTTAGTGTGCAACTTATAGAACACTGTTCAGTCTTGACATCTTGGAATTACCATATACAGTATGCGTTGGGAGAGTTTTATTTCAAGTCAATTCTTGAACTGCTTTTGCACATCAAATACTGAGACTTCCTGTTGCACTACCGTAGATTTTGGCATACAATAAAAAATGACTTACCAGGTAAAAGGAGCTCTCTGAAGCTGGCATCCACTAATCTTTCAAAATCTTGAGTAAGATTATCCTCTATTCATAACACTGGAAACTGTGAGGAAAGTTCAAGAATTTTCCTCAGTCTTCAACAGCTGCTTCTTGAAAGATTATCATGCTATCTTTTTGAAGCTTTATTTTCCTTTCTGACTTTCTAGCTTTTGTTTTGTTTTGTTTCAATTTTATTGCAAGAAATTAAACATGGATCCAGAAAGGAGAAGTCTTCAGTGAACTCCAATTACAGGACAGTCAATTTTGTTCTGTCAAAAGCTACTTGCTGAAGATCTCCAAACGACTAATACAAAATAGCGGAATAGGGCCTTCATCAAGTGCAGTAACAACATCAAGAAAAGAATTACATAAATCTTATCCTGAAGGAAAAAACAACACTTGGAAAATAGTCTAAATCTTAAAATGACAGAATCTACCATTTTGGATGCATTAGCAAACAGGGACTTAGTTACAAAAGGAGCTTTTATCTTCTTCCTTTCCTCTGACAGTATCCCCCCAAAAAATTTTTAACAATAATAGTCACTTTAATTTAAACTTATGAACAATTATGCCAATGCTATTACATACCTGTAGTATTCAAGGACACCCAAAATTCAAATATATCAATGGAAATAAATCTATCCCCAATTTCTTTATTAACAAAATGTCTAGAAGTAAAATAGAATGGACTGTTAGGTGGCACTAAGTAGGCAGAATGCCTATTGTTCAACTGGAAGGAAAAATCCCAAGTCCACAAACTGTTATATACACTGAAGCTGAACTTTATTAGATATTACTTGAAGCAGAGTATCCCCATGTCTTTATTTTCCTTGTTTCTCAGAAAGAAGGCAAAACCCACAGAAGTGATTTGGTGGAGATTTGCTACTTTGGTTGGTTGGTTGGTTATGGCTTTTACCATGGATGTCATGGCCGTATCATCATGTTGACTATTATTATTTGTAGAACATCACATTTCCAAATTAAACACTACAGCGTTGTACACCTGACAGACTACTGATCCAGACTTCAACAAAGTACTATGTTGACCAGATTTTTACGAGAAAATATCCTATTTCAAGCACTATAAAAAAAACCTGCTCATCCTACTGCTTAAGGTCATTAACACAATATAAGAGCATAAACTACTTTCTACTGGGGTGAAGGACAAGACACAGTGTAGTACCAGAGGACAGAGATTTCCGTGTGCTCAAATCTCTGAAGCAGCCACATGGGCCATTGCTAACACAAGGAACAGAACTGAACTGACTACCCATGGGAACAACTGAAGGGCATTAAGAGTAAATATATTAATATCACTAATATCACTACAGCTCCAATTTCCATCATATAAGCTAGCTTTATGCAAATTTTCAGTTCAGATACTCCATTTTAATATTGTCAACCAATCACTAACAATGAAACACCAAACTTCGCTTTAAACATTTTGCAACCCACCTGAAGAACTCTAAAGCTTCCATGCTTCCCAGTGGATTTTACAAACATTGAGTCCCAAGAGGTGCACAGACAGCACGTACCAGCTTGTTTTCTAAATATTAATTTCATAAACTATACTATACAAAACTAACTTGACTAACCAACAACTTACTTCTGTCTCCATGAAATTTCCGACATGTTTTTACAGCAACAAAGACATCTTCCTTTTTTACTGGCTCTCCCTATTTGGATAGAACAAAAATGAAATTGCAGCCTCTGGCTTTAACAAATTTATAGGATATGTATATCCATATATGTAATAGAACAGAAGGTATCTTTTCATTGCACAGTGTATCAAGTAGAATAGTATATTAGTAATACAGTTGAAACTAGATTTTTGTCTCTTGGCAAAAATTGGTTTAAAATTCCTAAACTAACATTAAGTTTTTCCATTGATAAAATATTCCGACATGAACTACAACACCTATTGTTAGGAAAAGAAAATGAACTTGTTGCGTTCTTCTAAAAGAAAAAAAAAAGTTTCTTTAACTTCTTTGGAATTAAAATAATCACTATGAGAAATGTTAAATTATGACATTCATAAAAAAGAAGCTTGAAGTCTACACACTAGAAATCTGAATTTCCTCAGCTCTAAAATAAAACTGTTTAATCATCCCATTGGTTTCCCTTTTGGAAACCAGACAACCTAGAATTTTGCTCACCTAGAATCATTCAACACTTATTGGCATCTGATGAGTTAACCCAGAATTTCATAAAGGTATTCTCCTAGAGATGGAAGCAATAGTCTTTACATGAATGCTGTGTTACATTTTATCTTTAGCCTAACAAGATTAAATTTCCCATCTGTGGGAAAAGAAAATCGGTACTTCAGTAACTCAGAGAAATATAAAGAGAATTATTTTAGAGGTCATAAGCTGCTCAACCACTGTGGTAAAAAGACCAATTAAATATATACAATATTTGTTTGCTAGGAAATATCCTGTGCCATAGAATGCTGAAAGTAACTATAAATACCACAACAAACTTTTAAAAAAATCATTTATTGGAAAATATTTTTCTAAGGTTTGAGATATTTTAAAGCTAAATATTACTCATCTTAGTAAGAACTGTAGCTCTACTAAGCAAGTGATATTTAAAATTAGGTACTTACACAAAGTGGAAGAAAGTTACTGAATGTTGTCGCACAATGACCAACCCTATCTGAGTTCACATCATCGGTACAGAATTCAGGCACTGGAGTAAGATGTGGCCCATCCCCTTTCTGCCAAATATACAGGGCAATCTAACAAAACAGAAGACATTCATAGCAGCAATGAAAACTGGATTAACATTCTCAAGGCTTAACAAGAAATCAGGATAAAATCAAAAGAGAAAGTGGGAAATATCATATGACACAGATGATTCGTGACCTATTTGATTTAATAGCTGGATACTTTACCCTTTGCTCACATTTCTACAGCTAACATGTAATTAGTTTTTGCTATGACAGAAATTCTACAGATGCTCAAGTTTTGAATGACTTAGTTATTGTCACTTATTCAAGTATGTCAAAGACACCAATCTTTTATCTTTTGTAAGAAGAATCAGAATTAATATTTGCGCCTTCCTTTAAATTAAACAAAAAATAATAATCATATTATATTGCTCTTTTCAAATTACTTTCATGATTTGGAATAGGTAGGGCCAGTTCTTCCTATGGAGCACTTTTCAACTTTTCAAAATAGATGCATTCTCTGCTGACAATTTAAAATGCTTGAAATTAGCAATAAAACTCAGAAAATGTAAAAATACATTGAGGGATAACGTAACAGGTATTCTAAAAGACACTAGATTCTTGTCCATTTTAAATTCAACAACAAAAAAAACGGAAAAAATGATCAGAGAAAGGAGTAGATGCAAATCAGTGATGTAAGAAGAAGGCAAAGGAATTCTTTGTGTTTACATTCATTTAATTAGTAATTGAGTTAACAGTATTTCAGTCTATATTTCATGAAACATCAAGAACACTTAAGACTCACTCAACGTTTCTACTGCAAATCTTAAATACTGCTTATAACTTCATCAGATTAGATATTCACAAAGAAAGGTTATATAGTGGGTATCCTTCAGACCACTTAAAACTTCATTTCATACAAAACTATTCAAAAATTTGTTAGAGTAAAAAGAAGTTAGAGTGAAAACGAAGCAGAAAAGAGCACCTCATTAAGTACAGTTATTCAGAGCTTCTGACCTGACATATGCTCCCAATTCTGAATTCTTATTCTGTCTCAAATATAGGTCAAAGATGCGGAAACATCTTCCATTTTGTATGAGAGCTGTGTGAGCTCACAGTGTCGGAGCTCTGGGACCCCAGTTTGCTTCTGCTTAACTCATTCCAAAATTACATTTCACTTTTCAAAAGGGACCCTGTGCCAACAAATCGTAAGTATTCAGTGAATACGCCACCTCATGAAACTGAGCTACTGTGCAAGAATTAAGATTCGTGGAATTAACAGCGTAGCATAAGGGAGCTTGACTCTACTCCACAGGTGAAATGGGACCCCTTCAAGGCAGGAAAAATCAGTCTGGGTTTCTACTTTCTTTTTCCAATGTTTTTTTACAAATATTCCCAACAGTGAGAGCACGGCAAGTCTCTTCTTACTGGTTACAGATTGAGAGGAAATAGCCTCAAGTTGTGCCAAGGTAGGTTTAAGTTGGACGTTAGGAAACACTTCTTTACAGAAATGGTAGTTAAACACTGGAATAGGCTGTCCAACCTCAGCCTAACCATAGTGCCCTAACTCCAACAACCCTCTGCTAAATCACATCTCTGAGCACCACATCCAAATGGCTCTTAAACGCATCCAGGGACGGTGACTCAACCACCTCCCTGGGCAGCCATTTCTGTGCCTGACCACTCTCTGAAAGAAAAAGTTCCATCTTATGTCTGATCTAAACCTCCTCTGGAACAACCAACGATGAAACTCCTCAGCATTTCTGGGTAATCTGTACCTGTGCTCTGCCACTTGCACAGCACACTAGTGTCTCCTGGTGTTCGTTGGGAACTTCCTGTGTGCCAGTTTGTGCCTATTGCCTATTATTCTGGCACTAAACAAGACTGACATTGAAAAGAGCCTTGTTTCGGCCTCTTAACGCTGTCCCTTTGGGGATTTATGGACACTGAGGAGATCACTCTGAGCCTCCTCATCTCCAGCCTTTCCCCACAGAAGAGGAGCTCTAGTACTTTCATCACCTTGGTTAGATATAAGAGATAAGGACTTAAGAGAGCAATAGGGTGAAAAAACTTATACATGGCACAGTAAAACAGCAAGGACTAAAGGAGCACATTATCAGGACTTGTCAAACTAAAACGGGTCTTAAAACATTTATAATCCTTTATAATTTAAACAGTACACAAAATCACTAAAGATCGCAGATTGTATCCTTTGATTTGCTCTCAATCTTGATTCATACAAGAAGGCTGTAGCAAGATAAAATGATTTAAGAAGGAGAAGATGGTGATTTATAAAATAGATGAGTGTGAATAGAACTGTCTCCAGGGAGCTGTGAGACTGTGCAGAAAGAATAACTACAGAGCCGAAGTAGGTTATTGATGGCAATAAATTTGAAATTAAACATATGCAGAGAACTGCTAACAGAATAAGAAGGGAATGGAAATAATTTTTCAAGCCAAGCGATCCATTGTTTTTCATGAATCAGTGTGTGGCACATAAAAGAAAAGTCTGCCAATGACTCTTTCTGATGACACTAAGTTTAAAGGCTGTAAGAGTGCTGAAGTAGGCAAGAATGAATTTTAGGACTATCCAAATGACTCTGAGGTAGGTTACACTTAGCCTTGAATTTATGAAAGAAAGGACTGAATTTAGGATAGAAACAGCTTATTGCTGTTTCATGTAACAAAATGGAGGCGAAGAGGGGTCCAATTGTTTTTGAAAAATACATGAGTCAAGGAGGGAAAACTATGTGAAAGAATAGCATTGGCATAAAACCAAATTCATTTAAATATGCTACCGATTTATACTTCATAAATACCCTATAGATTTGTGTTGGAAATGAAAAGCTGTCTAACCATTATAGAATAAAGATCTGGAAGAGCAACAATAGCTTAATTTTCTTTCTAACTGGGCCAGAACCAAAATTTATTGCTGACTTTTAGGAGAGTATAAAAAAATTACACAAATTCAACATTTCAGGCCCAAATTAGCAGTCTTACTCCAAACTCATCCTACTCTTGCTTGTTCAGGAGTTCAGTCTGGTGACAAATACCAAACCTGGGCTGCACAACCACTTTGAAGGCAGAAAACATAAAAAAGCAACAGAGAAGGTAGCAATAATCTTTTTTCAGATCCCTTTTCCTTCCTCTCATGCTCCGTTCAGCCAACTCGTCTATTCTCCAGTAACTACTTTTTAAAACCACTGGCAGCCAAAGGCAAAGAAATTTCTAAGCTACGACACTGCAATCGTTGACATAGTTTCTACTCCTCAAGCTACTTCACCCCACATTCATCAAACCTTGTTGTAAGAATCTGATTTAGAAAGTAAACAAGGCTTGTCTGAGATATTATTTGTGCTGGTGTTTTACAAATTAGAAACCACTCTGCCTTTCTACTGAACAAGTCTTTGAAGATACCTCACTGTATCACTATACAACCATACATGCTATAAATGCAGTTTTCATCATTAATTCTTCTATGCTTGAAACATAATTTTTAAGTATTATGTTATTGTATTCTTAAAGCAAGAGAAAGAATTTAAACATGCCATTGCATTCAAAATTGTTAGCAACCTCTTGTTTTCATTATACATTTACCAGTATTCCAATATATAGATTTCATAGTTTTCTTTCTTTTTTACTTACGTTGGAAATAGAACACGTTGCTTACCTCGTGTTTTAAATCTATCGTGAAGTCTGACTTCAGAGGTTCACTTTTCAACTTAGTTGCAAGCCTGTACAATTAAAGATGAAGACATTCACTCTCTTCGGAAAGCACATTAAAAAAATAATCAATCATTCCTGTATGCAGCAAAGTGTGGCCAGTATTTCTGACCATCTATTTACAAGAAAAGATATATTCTGCACATATTGCCTCAAAAAACAACTTGTATTTCTTTTTCCTATCATTTTTTTAAATTTTATTTTTTATTATTTTGGCACACAGAGCGATGATTAATATCAGTTACTATCAGTTCTCAGCACATACATTTTGACACATTTTTCCTGCCTAAGAATAGTTTTATCTGCAGAAGATGAGAACTGTCTGGCATAATGTTTTCAATGGATTTAAAGCAGCATTGTGTTTGATGCTCCATACTGATCAGCATCTCAAACTGCAGTCAACATTCTCTTTTTGTATGCTCCAAATCACAATATTTAGGCATCTTCAATTAATGAAAAAAATCAATCCTTGCTAAAGCAGAATGCATTCAAACTTCCGAAATCTATGGAAGTTTTAAAATCTCATTTAAAAAACAAAGCATCTAATTGGAAACAAAAATCTATATTCTCTCTATAGAATGAGAGGAACGTGTCTAGAGGGCAATGAAGTCACTCCAAGATCCAGGAATAAAACTGTTCTCTGTAATTTTTAAAGCTAAAGACGGAACTGAAAACTAGCTGACGTTACATTTTCTTTTAGATAGGCAGAAGCAAGCAGATGTATAAATTACATGCAGAGGTACAACAATGATGCAGAAATCTACTTCTGTACATGTGTCTGTTTACAACTTCTTCAGTGTTTATTTCTAATAACTATGCATGAATGTATAGCAAAAGAAGGAAATGGAATTTGGTCTACGGAGTGCTTCCAGACTAAGTTTATAGCAGGAGAACAAAACTATGCAGGCAATACCCAGAGCTAGCTGAATATCACTGCGTCTAGTTGGATGCCCTGTACCTTAGATCCTCAAACGACACATATTGACGTAGATGATGACAATATAGGTGGCAGCAGCAAGAACTTAGTGCAGGCAATAAAACCAACACATGAAGTCAAATAAATGGCTAAATGGACAGCTGAGTACTTCCCAAGCTGTGTGCCCTAGCTAATCTGCAAGCAGTATCAAAGATAGCTCAAAATCTGAATTTAACTTTCCACATTAACCTTCCTGCACACAGCAGGCAGACATACATCTTTTGTATAAAAGTATTAAGAAAGTATTATGTTTGAAATCATAACTCATTGAAATAATAACAGCATCTAGAAAAACTATGAATTCTAAGCTCCATTGCTATAAATAAACAATTCAGAAGCAATTAAAAATTCGATTCTTACTTGTTAACAAGCGGAATACTAAGTGCCCAACCAGCAGCAAAGTCTGGAAATTTAAAGACTGTAGGATTCTCAGCAAAGGCATAGTGGTGAATTATTGTAGATTCTTCATCATATAATGCTTTACCTAAAAACCACTCCTGTAAAGAAACATAAGAAACAATTTTGTTCATCTACAGCATCCTTTTAGCGAAGATGATGACTGCACTCGTTCTGAATAAAGCAAATCTGAAAACAAAAACAAGGAGTGTATATTGTTCACAATAATACAGACCAACATTGTACTTGATAAGAAATGAAGCCTAAAGGCAGTTCTCTACGTTGAGAAGCACACTATTTTCAAACTCTGGATTTCACCTGTTCAAATCAGAACCAAGGAATGGTTGAAAGGGGCCACTAGAGGTCACCATGTCCAGCCACCCTGCTCAAACTGGGTCAGTCAGACCAATCTGCCTCTCTGGGCCATCTGTTCCAGTCTTTGACCACACAAACTGACTACTGATTAGACAGGACAGTTAAAAGCTCTGCGTTGCTTTCAGAAACTTTCTATAAATTTCTTTTGAATTTCCATCTGACTAGATGCTTCTCTACTATTCTTGCCTAATAAGCAATGACATTTAAATACCTTGACCTTCAAAACAGTTAAAATGTTCTCCAGTATGCATTTGTAAAGTTAAAAAAAAAAAAAAGAAAACAAAAAAACTGCAAAAAAACCCACCAAGTATTATTTTTATTAGTGTTCTTAACAAGTGTTTAAGAATTTACCACTTGTTCTGCTGTATCTGAAAATATTTAAGAAACTTCAATACTATTTCTTTAACATTAATATCAATTCTCCTAATATTTCTGTTTGGAATGGATACAGAACAAATATAGCTCTGTATTTTTGCAAAATAAAGACTAGTGAATGTAAATATATGTATTAAAAATTGCTTGTGGCTTGGACCCATAAAAGCAGGTATGAGTTGAAGACAGTGGAGTCCATCTTTGATGAGAATCCAGGCTCTCCAAGGGACTGATACAAGCATAACATGGTTAGCATATATATGCATGTGTGCGTGAAGTGTTGAGTGCTTTTTCCCCACATTCTGCACATTTCCCTTCTCTACCTTGATCAGCTACTCTCAATAAAACTAAACTAAATACAGATTGTACTATATGTGTTACTTTTAAGTCAACAAACACTGAAAACTTGTTTGCTCCCATAATCCTCATGCACTTCCTCAGGCTGAGTGCTGTTCAAGAATCAGTTGAGGAAACAGTCAAAGTTAAACTGACACTATTCAGTAGATGGAAAAGATAAGGATGAAAACTTATTCCACCAGTTTACAAAAATCAGTTTCATAGGAGATGCTACCTGGTACTTATTTACTCTTCCTTTCATTTGTATCTTCAATCCTAACAGATCCTGTTTTCTCTCTCCTTTACTGGAAGGATTCGGTAGTGTTCAGTAGAATGATTTAAAAAACACAATGTTGGGAGATGAAAGAGAACAAGCAAACATTAACTTTTATGCATAGAGGTGACGTCCAAAAAAATCAATGTAATTTTTTAGAAGCTTTTATGCAAAAGAATTTTGAAACCTTCTAGAGTCTTGATGATTTTGACACATTTAAAACACAAGCACTCTTTTTGATACTAGAAATAAGTAATAAATATTAATATTTCCATGGCAGCACCATCTATAAGACCATCATCCCGCTGTGCTATAGCATGAAATCCTTTATCTTTACAATAACTCAGTATGCTAATTTTTACATCATAACAACCTATTTATTTCAAAAGAACCTTATTTTCCTCTCTATATAAACTTCCTTGGGCTTTCACGGAGTGTTGTTTCTAGCAATATTAAGGTAAGGTTCAAAGAAACACAGTGAAGACATTCCAGTGTAATGCTCAGCTTGTTTGCCCACAACACTGTTTATTTACTAAACTGATATGCAGAACATTCTGATTTGTGCAGGCTGCCTTTGCAAGATGAAATCAAGTATACTTAGGAACTTATAAAGTAGCTTACATAAGGAATGAAAGTAATCAAATTGCATACTGGCAAAAAAGTTAATTAAAAAAGAAAAAAAGAATAAGTTGCAGTACGGATAATTATCGCCCAGATAAAAAGTTGCAGTAAACACTATTCTACCTATTTGTTCTTTATCCACTTACTTACGAACACCAAGACAAGAGTGCCAAATTCATCTGTCCAAGATCCATGCCTAAGACAGTGGACAGGTGATTTCAACTGTTACATCCCTTCTATGCCTTCTGAGTTGATAAGATTCTCCAATCCAAACTGCTTATTTAGACATCTTTTACACATTTTACTATCAACAGCTATAAAGTCAATGCTGCCCATTAGCCCATCATTCTGCATATCTCTGGGACTGCAGTTTCTCATTCTGTTGGGATGAAAGGAGAGGCAAAGACAAATTCGTTTATCCTTGTTGTTATTTTTCATTATGAAAGCACAGATTGAATCAATTGGCAGTTGAACCTTAGTATCACAGTAGATAAGGCTGGAAGAGACCCTGTCCCCAGACAGGGACAGTCCAGAGCAGGATGCCCAGGCCCACATCCAGGCAGCTTTTGAAGATCCTCATGGAGGAGGATCCACAGATTCCCTGCACAACTTGTGCTTCATCATCCTCATATTAAGAAGTGTTTCCTTGTGTTGAGACACAGCTCATCATCTGAGTGCTGGCCTTATGATCTTTATGTAAATCAGATATTCCTCAATGTTTATTATTTTTATTGCAGTCGGTAATGCCTTTGGTTATCAGTACAGATACTTATGGTGCTTCAACACATCTATTTTCATTCATATTAAATTCATATCACTCTCAATAGTTCTGTTACTAACCCCTACATCCTGAGACCGAAAAGCTTCAGATTCATCAGCTATTCACATGCCCCTTTTGGACCTTTTATTGTGATTAATGTATACTAGCTTTTTATTATGCAGACTGCTGACATAGAAGAATGAATTATGAATGAGTTCATTCTAGTCTAGCTCATCTAAAATTCTGTAAACAATGGATACTATTTTATATAAGGAATCAGTTATGGGCTGTCACACTAAAAAGACCATTGCTCTGTACAAAAGCAAAACATTTTATTTTCTTTTTAAAAGAGGCTAAAACACAATTTGCTGTTGTAAGAGGATTTGCACACACTGCACAGGAGATATTAAAACTGGCACATGAACAGCATTTAGAACAGATTTCATGTTTCTGTACAGAAAACATCAATTAAGTGTTTCGTGAAACAGAAATAAGTGGGTATTCCAAAAGACTGAAAATACTCAATATGCCATTTTGAAAACAGTGTGTTTAGAAAGAGAAAGATATCCAAATTATTACTGTTAATATTTTAGGAAAGAATGGTATGAAAATGAGATAAGGTCACACGCCTGAATGGAAGCAAATACTCTTCACTGAGACCTGAAGCAGAGTTCAACACTAGTCAAGGTAACAATAAGGAAGCAAAGCTTATTTCTCCGAGGTTTTGGTTTCTTCTATTCCAGGCAAAAGGACATTAAGCTATTTTTTCTTTTCTGAATACTGAGAACTCTAAATATTAGCAGCTTTCTTATTAGTTGGGCTATCAAATTTACTTTGCTCCTTGGTGACCACATTTTTCATTTGCACTGTAAGCCTTTTGTTGTTCTTTCTTTTGAAGCATGTAGGTTTTTCTCTCCTCTTTTATCACTAATACAGCTCAGAAGGAGAATGCAGACAAAATACAATACCATGTTATATCAGAGATAGGCTAGTAACAGTCATTCTACTTGATGATGACCAAAATTGATGACAGGAAAAGGGCAGGAGAACACAACACAGATTATATCTATCTTTTTACTGTTGCTACATCATTTCTGGGATACACACAAAGGGCATTCTTTTTTTTGCTGCTCAATTTTAGCAGTTTTTCAAAAGCTATACATGTTCTCGTGGCTCTTCATGTTAAATACCTTGCTCACACTCAACCTCAGCATCAGTTTGGATATATATTTTCCAATGCCTGGAGTCATACAAGCGGTGTTTAAAAATTTAATTCTTGTCTTTATAGACTGCTTCATAACATGGAACTCTGTACTTCTGTACGTAAAAGTAAAATGACTCAAAAGAAAGTTAAAGATCTAATTTTTTACTTCACCTTAGAGGAGTCAAATCTTCTTAGTATTTCTAGCAGCTTTACAACTTGTATTCTTGTATCTTCTTCACAGAAGAAAATCCACGAGGAGTTCTTACCATAGGCAACAGAGAAACTAACAAAAGAAATAATCGTTTACTACACTTTACTGGCTTATGAATGGAATGATAGATTCAACCCCCATTCCTCAAATATAAGTATTTTGCAATTAACTATTCATTTACACAAACATAAGCTTTTACTGTTTATGTAGAATTACACACCTGAACACTGCAGTGAATAGATAAATATACTCTGCTGCTACCTATTTATATAGCACTACTTATTCTAGAAAGAAAGGAACAGACATACATAAAGAATGTCTACTCAAAACAACATATGTGCACTACTAGTATAGCCATCTATGAATTCAGAAGCATGTACATAGCAGTTCTAATTACCATCCTCTCTGTACCTCAACTGTCTCCCAGGGAGGCTTGCTGTTGGGCATCTAACACTGCAACAAACCTGAAACTGCCTAATGACATGTTTTGTCTTGACTGCCTGATATGATCATAACTATCCCCACCTTAAAAAATTCATTAGCTCTATCAATGCAGTTACACTACACAGATTGGAGGGATTCTCCACCTTCCTCAAAGCTAACACTAATCTTGATGCTGATTTCCTTACTCCTTCAGGAAATTCTCATCTTTTACTTATCTGTTGTCCCGATTGAATCCTTCCACAACCTAACAAAAAAACTATCTTTCCTCTGTGTCGTGCAATGCTATTCACTGCTTTCTGTTTGTGGTACTCAATTTGCTTAACTATAATAATTAGAAGAACACATGATTCCATTATCCTTTCGGTTTGCAAAAGCATACAATTGTCTTTTCAACACTGAAATCTAGGGCAACTTTGTCATTCAAGCAACAAATAAATTATCATCAGATGGGAAAGCCTATTTAATTTAGCATTTTCAAGTGGTCCCTAGTAAAACATGCCAAACAAGTACTTGAATGGGTATCTGATACCACCATGTTTTTAAATATGCACAGTATTCAGTGCCCTGTAAAGACTGAAGGCTTTAATGCACAGCTAGAACTTTAGGAGAAACATCTGGATTTACATGAAAGTAGGTAGGTCAATGGCAAGGAGAAATCACTGGAATGACACACACAGAAAGAATTACAACATCTTTTGTATACACAACATAACATTTCACTAAAGGCCTGACCTGTTATGTAGTCATTGGTGGACAGATAATGACTTTCAAGACTATGGACCAAGGCAGACTTCATACAATACTCAACTCAGATTAAAAGGAATCATTGGAGACACTTGATCCACTTTCAGGGTAAGGGTACTATATGTTAGTGGAGGTCTCATGATTACATCTTCAGAAAGTAAATACTTTGTCTAACTTAACCTGTGACAAAGTACTAAAAATGAAGACTTTTCGTAACTATTTAAGGGCCTGATTAAACTTCTACTTTATCACACAGAAGAGTATCCTTTTTTTTTTTTTTGTTTGTTTTTAGGTTCTGCTCTCTTCTAAGAGCTATGTCTGTAAATCTTGCCACTGCAACACAAATAACTCAAGAGGAGACACCAGGTCACTGAAAGAAGAGCTAAGAAAGGGGAAAAAAAATAACATAGACGACATAGTTGGAATATCATCTTCCAGTTTTTCAATTTACTTTAATTCTCCTTCTGCACCTTCTCACATATATATATAAAGATAACCACGATATAATCACCATTTTCATATTTTTGCACGTAAAGAAAGCAATGGAAAGCAGAAGAGAGAAGGGTATGAAAATCCTGTCATCAATTTCATGCAATAAAGGCACATCAAAGGAACAGTAATATTAACTAAACAAAACCTTAAGAGGCTGCAGAGACACTGCCATTGGTTTTAAAGGCAATTTTTAGGCAAAGTTTAAATAAAGAATTTTCCTAGCTGTCCAGTTTTCAGTACTGTGAAGCTTTAGAACTTTCACAAACATGGATCATTGATTCCTGACTATTTGTAACATCCTACCACATAAATGCAGCAAGTCTTCCTCAAAGCAATTTGCACACGCGAAGAAGAAAAGATATTTGAAATTCTCTGTTCTCTGACCACAGTAAGATGAAAAAAGGCTTCTAAAAATACATTATAACCTACATCTCTACTCTGCAGAAGAGTATTTAGCTCTTAGGAACACAATAAGCAATGAAAGATGCAAACTAAATACAGGTATTATTTACAACCTTTTTTTTTTTTTTTTTTTTAAATCGTTTATCGTCTTCATTCAGTCAAGTAAACTGAAAAGGTTCAAAAATACTTCTCACAGACCTTGCACTGTGGACAAATGGGAAAAAATACACATTTTCAAATGGTTTTCTGTTGACTAGTTTATTTTTCTAATGATTTTAAAACCCATAACCATTTGAGGCAGGTAGTTGTTCAGTCATATCATTTCCTCTGTAGCGGGTCTTATGTCTAGTACATCCTCTGATTTAATGAAGCTTAACAGAAAATTGCTTTGGAAGAAAAAAAAAGAGCAGCAAGTGAAAAGGGAAGTCAGCAACTCTGATCTAAAAACTGTTGGCTTTGAAAATAAAAAAATCTTAATAAAAATCTGAAAATAGCCAGCATTAATTACACTTACTCTCTCATTAGTGGTAATATGGTCCATGCACCTTCATGCCTGTCCATCTGATGAATAAGCAGCACAGTTGGTAATTCCTTTAATGAAAATAGAAATGCTCTTGTTAAACATAAATAATACACACTTCTTTTTCCTAAGCACCAATTAATCTTAAAAATAACAAAAAAGATTTAAAAAAATTAAAATTACTCTGGAATGCCTACTGGGTTCTTCATTACTTTTACCAGCATGCGGGCCTGCGGAATAAGCAGCTTACAGTGCTTTAAAACAAGGTGACCTAAGTACTTCTTACAACTCATCATTTCCTAATTCTCTATTAGATACTAAGCTAATATACAGTAAGTAAAATATTTTGCACAGGTCCCATGTAACCAATTAAGCAACACATCATGCTCATTTCCTTATCCCATCATTAAACATCATACTATGAAAGGGATACCTAGAGGCTTGAAATAAAGCACAGAACACTTTTGCCCCAAGTGTCACCTGCGGTATCAGCACACTGAGGGCAGCAACAGCTGCCACACACTACAGCTCTAAGTGCTAAATAAAAACTAAGCAATGTGTGACTAAAGGAGTCAGGTCTCCAACCAATTCAAAAGCACTGACACAGCCTCCTACTTTAGAATCGTGTTATGATGTAAAGGCGTAGTGTAAAATGCATCTTTAAAATAATTTAGTACTACTTATACAAGTTATAGTAACAGAGATGCTAGTAGCACGCTCTGCTTTCACAGTAAATCAGCAACAGAACTGGAAACATAAATTCTGATTCTTCAATCTAAAAATTAAAAGTCATCCTCATCTCCACTTCTGCTCTCTGCTGCCTGACTATCATTTTGAAGAAGTACCAAGTTTGCTTCAGACTTTACATGCCAATTCAAAAGGTTCAGGGAAAGGCCACAGCAGTACTCAGTTTTCATAAATCAAGAGAAAGATGATGTGCACGCATCTGCCTTCAGATGATCTTATACTAAAGGAAAGATGGAAGCAGTTAGCCAATCAGAAGAAGGTAACAATTGCAAATTAAAGTGAAGCGTTTCTGACTATAACTTGAGGCACAAGACACAGAGAAGAAAAAATTTCAGTGAAGCAGAAAGTACCGTTATTCATTTTCCTATTGTATATTATACTGCAGTCCTCAAAACACAACTTTGCTGCAAGCCAAGTGTACTTAAATGCATAACCAAAGCACTGATTCCTGAGTGCCCACATTCTACATCCAGCTACTTGGTGTCTGGGAAAACAGATGCAATAAATACTTGTATCTGAAAGCACATTTTAGGCCATTTATTGCAGAAGGACTTATTTTACATCTATTTTATCATCAAAATAAAGATTTCTGCAACAATATATTTGTCTGAAAGAACAATAATTATCATCACTGCAACCTTTTGATGTGGGAAAGATGGTGGTAGCCATTGTTTTTAGCCATTCTTCAACAGTAACTGGAGTAAATTTCAGCATGCTTATTACAAGGTTGGACATTGCTAGTATGCTGCCTAGAGTTCCAGCAATTAGAAGATTAGTAAGAAGTCTGCTAAGGCTTTTGTGACTCAAAAAGAATTTACTAATTTACTTGATTCAGTAGTCATCAAGGTTTGTTTCATTTGCCTTTTGGTCATGACAATACAATATTTCCCTCAAATGCCAGTACAAACAGGTCTCCTGAAGCAAACTGAAAAGCTGCCACTCAACATAGAATTCATAAATGTGTCTATGTTTTCCTCTACCACAAAACGTGTTGACGTCAACACACTTCCAGTCTTGTAGATGAAAACCTGAAGAGATCATTATTCAGACTACCAGGACACGAGAAGACTCACAAAACCACTTAAACGAGGAAAATAAATAAATAAATAAATATACATACATACGTATATATTCAAAGTTCAAAAGGTTTGCCTATGAACCTACAATCAACAGAAAGGCTTTAAACATAAACCACTTCTAATTTAATCAATTTTTAAACTAGGCCGGGCTTCATGTTTCAAAGATCAAAAGGAAGTTTGGAGTCTTCCATTAGCACTTGCTAGCAGAGGTGGTAACCGACTTTTTGAACTGGACAATATAAAAAGCTAATTAACTTCATTCTTGTAGTCACTTTTGAACTTTTTGAACACTATTCAGTTTTGAACGCTATTCAGAGGTCTTGCCCCCACGTTCAATTGAGTATCTTAATTCTTAATAACTTACCAAAAAAGATACATTTACTAGATGAACTATAAGAAACATTCTAAGAATGAATGGGACAGGTACATTTTGTGAAAGTACTGGGTTTATCTGACATAAACAAATCCTTGAAGCTAGAAGCAAGCTGTTCATAGGAAGGAAACAGATCCCTATGCTAACACATTACCAAGCCAAAAAACAATTGATCTAATAACACTGGGAAATAAAATAATTTAAAGAGATGTATAAAACAGATCTGCTCTAAAAAAAACAAAGTTCAAGTTGACATTGAGGAAAATTAACCATAAGGAAAAAGATTTTCTACAGGGCAGGAGAACGTATCACAACACTTCACTTAAATATAATCCATTAAACCTCATTAAAACTACAAGATCGAAAAAGGCTGATTAGCCTCAGCTGGAATAAGCTTCCATGGGATGGGAAGCCATTAAGGAGGGAGAGCAGGAGAAAGGGTTTTCAGAACAGAACCTAAAATTTGAGCAAGAAATCTGTACGCTGAAGCAACAGATGCATTACGGATTACACTGTATTCTTCCAAACATACTGATTTTCTCAATATACAGATTAAGAAGCTAAGTTGCAGTGAGCAGGAATTACTTCCACTAAATTTTATAACCACACTTCTATTAAGCTTTATAGTGAGAGTAAAACACTGAACAGTTCAGACCTACTCCAATACTCATAATCATTCAAAAATTCTAGCTGTAAAGTTTGACATAGGTCTGTAGGAAAGTATGCCAGTTCCTTTGTGGAACACTTCTAACAAGGAACAAAATGTGGAAAGTATGACCACAGCCCAAAGAAAATGGAAACAACTCTGAAAAATGTTTCTATGTAGTCGTATTTCAGAATTTCTTTCAGGTGAGATACTGATGTCAGAACTCATAGTGGGAACTGCATTTGTAGAACAGAGAAATATTTAAATGAGCTTTTGGACAACACAACTTCACCTGGCTTCTCCCAAGAATCTGAAAACAGATGTGGAAGTAGAGTTAGTGAGAACATTAGAAAGTATTAATCAACCCACAAAAGGACTGCACGTCCCACTGGTAAACTAAGAAACACAGAAAATAGCCTCTATAAAACCCCCAAAAATTGTTTCCTGCAGATGGCCAAAACATGAGAAAGAACGATTTAGAGACAGATCATTTCAGATAGAAGTGTGGTGAATAGACACATTAAAATTCAAGCAAGCTATTTAGTCTCTTTTTCCACCCCCTTCCTCAACACTTAAGCAAGGAAATATTTCAGTGTATTGAAATAGTGCAGTGCTGTCATCTGTATAGGCTAGATCATTAAAAGCAGCAGATTTTTAAAGTAGCTAATGCTTAACAGCATTAACTTAACAGCAATACGCAAATGGACAATAGATACTGTGGCTACAATTCAAAGGCACAATAAAGATGAGACAGGCACCAAGAGGCTTCACGAGGTTATAGAGGCAGATGCTTCATACAGGGACGTGGTAAAAGAGAGCTTGAAACAGAAAAATAGAACTAAAAATCTCAATTTTACTTAAAAACAAAGACAAAAAAATCAGACTTTTACAGTAATGGGGGTAAACTTCAATATTTTTTTAATCACTTCCATATCAAATGCCATTCAAGCCTAAAGAGACATTTTATAAAAAGGTAGATTGTTCAAATTAAAATTATTTAGTGATAAATTATGGTATTAAATCACTGAATAATCATTGAAACAGTTTTCATACAAGCATATAGAAGACAATAAAAGGAACACAGTAGATCAGAAAAGGGTGAAATATAAAAGCTTTTCTTTCCTTCTTTTAGTAAGATGCAGGCGAAACATACATAACAAAATACAATCTGTACAACCTAAACATACCTTTCCAAGATCTGCAGTCTGCTTTAAAATATCTCTTTTTAGATCTTCTGCTCTCTTGGAATGAAAGGAATTGCTTTGACTCTGGATGACAAAAATAACTTCTCTCAATTCTGTGAACCAGAAAATAAAAAGACAAAGGTAGTTATTTTCAGTTTTACTCCCAGGGTACTGAAAACTCAGGTATGTGTGGGGGAATTTATTATACAGCTATTTCTTTACTTACACAAACGTTTCATGAAATAGTGAAAAGGCATCATTAACACACGCAAACAAATCTCAAACAGCCCTTTAAAGAATTAACTCATAAAAAGCATGACATGAGATCTGCAGCAACAAATAAACTCAAGCACACAATAATATCAGCCACGTTAGACCTATGACAGCTCAAAGCTGCCAGTTAAATGTTTTTCTGCTTTTCCTCAATATCTTTTTCACTCTGTTTATGAGTTTATTCTCCAAGATAAACCCTGAAAATGTAAAATTGTGCAGATGTCATAAGCACTGACATACAGCTAAGTTAGGATTCCAATTTCTTTTGCCCATGTAACATTCCCTCATACTCTGACCCACCCTATAAACTACTTTAAAAAACCTTCACAGTCAAATCATATGAATAGCAACTACTGACTAGCTAGCACTAAATCTACTAATTTACCTATGCAGAAGTTAAAATCAGTGCAAAAGTTAAAATTTTACTAATTGATGCCACTAAGCATCGAAGGGTTAAATCTACATGCAGAACATTAAGAATATCCCCAGAGATAAAAAGCAACAACTAGACAGCTTTATACAATTACTGCTGTAGTATCGGTACACTTACAGATATGCAAACAGCTGAATTACATCCAGTTTCACTTACAGTGCATTTAACAGCTGTGACATCCCCACAGCAGAATTCTAAGAGTAATCTAACACCCAATTTTGTATTACTGTTTGAATCCCACAGAAATAATTTCCTCTCTATATGCACTTCAAAATACTTTCTAAGAGGAAATACATATACAGTACTAAAGTATCAATGGAAAGCATGTACAATTTAAAACTGTTTATTGAACACATAAACTGATTCTCAAGTTGAGAAACAGTCAACCAAGCAAGACAAAGAACGGAGTCGTTTGGAAGATTAGTAACTAGCAGTCTCTGATGCATTGGTTTTATTTCTTTTGTTGTCTTCCTCTTTTGTTTCCCTAAGGCTTTTCCATAACTGGAAAATACCCTTGGTGATCTCAAATGCTCACTGACTGGAAGAACAGGCTGAGCTCACAAAGGAAAAGAAAAACAAAATTAGGAAGCAGGAAGGTTGAAACTTTCTGTGTCTTAATATAGCCATATCTCCTTGTTAAGTGGAATAGAACGTTCATGAGCTTTTAACAACCTGCCATCAGCAACATGCATTATAGAGAGTATGCATTGACTCTAGGCAACATAGAATTCAGAGCTGGAAAGGGACCTCTGAGGGCTATCTAGTCCAACTCCCCTGCAGTGAACAGGGATGCCCGTTCCAACACTCAAGTTAAATGTTGCCTTGAGTTCCCAAACAAAGAGAAGTCAGTACAGTAGTTCCAATCAACACACTGCTTACCCAATGATCTTTCCACTCTGCTGTCTTTATACTACAACTAGCTCCACTGATTTGCAATACCAATGCCATCTACTTCATTTAAACAGTGATACATATTCAACAAATGTTCACAATTATCTACTCTGTCTATACTCACCAACAAAATGTTATATATGTTCTCAGAAATCATGATGTATATTAAACTCATGCAAAGTTTTCAGTGAGAAGTGTTACTCCCAGAATCCAGCTGTCACATTTCTGCATATGACAGATGAATAATTGCTACACTTACCTAAAATAGCCAGTGCCTCACCTCAAGAACAGACTTGCTGTCACGGGTTACCTAGATTTACCTGTGCTAGTGACAGGGGCAGCTGCCCTGTAGGGCCCCCAGCCCAAAAGGGAAGGGAAAAGGGGAATGGGAAAAGAGAACAGCAGCGGCAATCTAAGGAGGAAAACTTATTTTACTAAATATGATACCGGAATATAAGGTAACACAATATAATACAATATGATTGAGGCTAATAAATTGAGCGAAAGAGAGAAAGAGTCCCCGAAAACCGAAAGGCCTACTGTGAACTCTAGGCGACATGGCTGGAACGCTTCCCACTCTCCGAGAGTCCGAGAGAGAGAGAGCTCCAGCCTGGGAGTGAGATTATATATGTCCTCCTCCCGTGACTTATCTCTGACTGCGAAGTCCTCTGGGATATGTAGTTTTCTTCTGAGAGCTGAGTATTTGGGACGTTGTTATTCCACAGAACTGGAGAATGAACCTTTTAATGATCCATACTGCGCATGATGTTATGATGTGGAATATTGACAGCAACATTACAAAACCATGACACTTGCTTTTGTTATTCAGATATGCTACAAGCTGAAAATAGTGTTGGTCAGCTATGCAGCCTACCACTTGGGGTCAAATGTACCCACCATTTAAGTACCTACATGCCCATCTAATGAGCAAGACTTTTCGTCATGGTGCGGTAGTGGTGATCCAACAGCGGCATCGACTTTTGGTTGGGCTGTAACAAACCCCTGCAAGAAGCCCGATAAGCACCAGCTGATCCTGAAAGCTGCATCACATGTTAACCATGAGAACACAAAGTTCAACTGTATCACACACTTGTCTTTTGAGCGACTAAAACATCAGAATTTTGATATTTCTCTTCCACGCCTATGCTAAGGACTTTTTCTCCATTAAAAAAAGACAGAGAACACAGGTGATGATGCATCAAGTCCATCAAGTCCAGCTTATTGTCTTTAATGGCAGCAATAGGAAACATGACATGGGAAGAGTGCAATTTTCATTTATACAGTGCTGCTCAAACTCTACCAGCAGTCACAACTACTGCATTAGGAAATGCTGGAAGATAACTGCCTCTTTCTCTTCCCATCTGTTTACAGACTCATCCTTAATTGAAACTACCAGTATCGTCTGCTTCCACGGCCTACTGTTGCAACACATACCTAAAATTTGTTACCTAATGCATAAAATACTTTCCTTTGTTTGCTTTTAAGCAAAACAAAATGAAACAGATCAACAACAAAAGCAAACAAAACAAAAACAAACACAGATGATGGTAGCTACATCACTAATGTTTTATTGTAGCACTTCTAAGTATGTTTCCTAAGAAACAGCATTATACATATAAAAAGGTATGTAAACAGAGATTATAGTAAAACTTACGGCAAAAGCAAAACAAAACCTGACTGTCAGTGCAACCCTGGATGTTTTATGAAGTGAGACACAATAAGTCTGCAAGGAGTGACAAAAAACAGCATTGAGAGCCAAACAGCAACAAGAACCTGGCTGTGCTATGAGACTCAATAGAAAGAGATGAAAGAACATGATGAGGAAAGGGAATTTGTTCGACACCACAGAAGGAAGGGCGAACTGGAAAGCAGAGTGAAAAAAGCTTCTATTAAAGGGCCCTGACTTTTTAATGGTAAAATGGGAGATTTAATTATTTTCCATGAGAGTAGTTATCCGCACTAGGGACACAGCTTGGAATTAAATCCAAAGATGTCCAACACAAAACAAACAAACCAAAAAAAACCCAAAACTCCTCAGTAGCAATAAGAGTTCTTGTACAAGCGTGATAAATATTCCTGGCAGTCATCTTTGATGTCAGAATGAAATCCCAAATTCCCAGAAGCTGCTACAACAGAAACATGTCCAACTTCCTCTTTTTAGAAGAAGCTGATCTTGTGCTCAACCTTGTATGAGTGAGAAGTACCGCAGCACTCCACATTTATTTCACTATTCAGTATGCTGTTAGTGTTTGACATTTTCTTAAATATTTGCTTCTGGTTGTAACAAGTTACGCGTAGCGATTCCAGTCACTATAATTACCATGTGAGCCTGGCAGACTTGGTAACATTCAGTTTCATATCAACTTTTTAGCATGAAAATTGATTTTGAAAAACCCATATACTACACAAAACTATGCATTAATTTCATAGCGCAACTGCACATTTTGAGAAAATAAACTTAACTGCGATAAAATATCAAATACAAATGCAGATCAAGAAGCATATGCTTGATGAGGCTGTGTGAGCAAGGAAAACCGTATTTGGGAATCAGCAACTAACAATGTTGTTGAGCATTTAGCCACTGTTCACAGCTACTTTTCAAAGCATGACCATATTTTATTTATACAAAAAAAGACAGCTATGTTAAAAACAGACTGAAAAAAATTAAGGATGTGTGAACTTCAGTATTGGCTTAGAACAAGCTTGCACAGAACAATTTTACTTACCCTTGCTCCTTTTACTCACTGTTCCACGTTTTTCAGACTTCTAGAAGGGGAAAAATGAAAAACAAACCCATAGTGAGAGAACAATTATCTATGACTCAGTTTATATTGGAGCTTTCAATACTAACAATTTCAGCTCTTTTTGTTTTTTTTCTTTTTCTTTTTTTTTAATGAATATATACAGACCCTTTGTGATCAAAGCACAAAGTTTGGAATAAGAAACTGTCAAACATCCATTGAAATGTCATTCTTAAGGAAGACCCCAAAAGCAATTTATGTCAAAACTGTAAATATGAAAAGGTTGGGATTTACTCAGGTCAGGTCCATTTGTCACTCAACTTCAACAGTGTTCAAGGATTGGCAACAGTGGAGTTGTATCAATAATTGGAAAACAAAGACACAAAAAATATCTCCAGTATATTGAGCTGCTTCTCAGTAATAGACTAGGTGAAATCGTCTTGTTTGAGAACTGGTGACTGGTGGAGAGATATCAGAGTAGAGAAATAACTTTACACTTCCTACAGAAACTGCAGGAAGGAGAGTGTCCTTTTATTGCACAGGGCCTTCCTGCTAACACCTCAGTGCTTTTGTTTGAATGTGAAACCAAAATTCTCTTCATTAATTGTAGAAGGGGAGTTCTTAAGATTTATCTTAGCTCAAGTGTTTTGAGTCCTTCACACAGAGAAATATTGTACTTAGCACTCTTCGGGAGCAAGCCTTTATAAAGTTCTCCTATCTTTGTGACAATTAATGTTTACAAGCATTACAAATTACATTACAAATGTTTTCTTCTCCCCCCCTCACCTTTTTTTAATGCCACATCCAATTAACCCTTTTAGTTCTGCTTGCATCAGGTGATTTTTCCTTTGTCCAGATCTATTTTTACACTGAGATACATAATCAGAATAGCAGCTACATACACATTGTAGTCTACAAGCAGAACAGTAGCTAAGGTAATACACAAACCAAAGTACATTTCTCAGATTACCTTTCAGAAAAGACACCTACATCACAGGAAAATAAAGAAATAAATAAATAAAATTTGCTCCCTCAGAGACAGACACAGCAATAGAATTCAGGTCAGAGTAATCTAAAAGTCTGGTCAACTCTGAAAGCCACGAAGTAAACTCACTATACATAGGATTTACACGAAATAAAAAAGTAACAATCTATTCCCTTGCCCTTGGGTTCAGAAAAGCTTTCCATACCTTTCTCGGCATGGAAATCTTCATGTTCAAATGATTCAAGTAACTGTTGTCGTGCATGTCAGCATTAAAACAACTAATTACATAAATTCATATGCCAAACATATATTAGACATCAAATGCTACTGAAAAGCCCTAAGCACTCTTAACATTTTATTCAAGTGGTAAAGTAATTACACTTTAACGTTGAATTGAGGCAATCAGTAGAAATCCAAGTCACTTGCACAATTCTCACCACAATTCTCACTCCAGTTATGTTTTCTTTAGCATGCAGCTCCTCTCAAACTGGAATGAGACAACACTGGCATTTCACTGAGAGCAACATGTAAGTGATGAAAACAGGATTACGTTATCTAGGTTCCCAGATAGCAGATCACAAATTTGCAGTGGGGATCTCTCTAAGCCAGGAAAAGTCCTGTAGATTCAGCAGTCATCATTGAGAGCAAATTTAAAAACACACATCTCTGACCATACTTCTATTGCATTTGATGCAAGATCAAATTTAGATCAAATCTAGATTTATATGGCTTTTATAGATTCTGCCTCTTGATTAGTTCCACTATTTCTGATTTTTCCCCTTTAGATCTTGTTTATTTATACACACATATCTGCTACAAATGTATAGACATGCACATATGTGTGTATTTTTTATGTACTACTTGAATGTAAACATTTGTTAAAGGACATGCACAATCCCCCTTATGCTCTCCAACTGAACAGTAAGACTATTTCTGACTATTAGTTCTTCTAATCTGTTAATCTGAAATTTCATATGCAAGCTTTACCTGAGACGCGATGTGGGTAGCAAAAAATCATTCAGCTAATCAGACAGGAAGACATTCATATCCCTTTCAATGCATGGTATACTTAACAAAATGGAGAAGAAAGGAAAACACATCTCTGAAGTAATAAACGCTATGTGCTCAAAAATGATTCTGGACAGATGCAGCAGCACTATCTGCCCATAGCAGCTATACAAAACAGCAAAGTTTGGGGATTCCTTTAACTGTAATTTTCTAATGGAATCCTCTGCTGATCTTGGAAAAACACGTGTCACATCATCACCAAAAAAAACCACCCTAATTACCTTAAGAAAAACATCAACATAAATCAGAAAATGCAACATAAGAAAGAATCGAAGGTGGTAAATTTATTCCAGTAGTACTGAGAATCCATGAGATAAGTTAAGATGCTAGCACTGCTGTAAGACTAGTGTAACATATAATATATGTCCCACAAAAGATATCTTACACACCAGAAGGATGTCATGTGGCAGTTCATATCACTGAAGTCAACGATCAAACTAACCCACGTCATGGATATATACTTTTTACTCTGCACATTTATAGATCAATTTATAACATCTGTAAAATGTTTCTGCTTTGGCAATTAAAATGGATTACCTGCAGCACTGGTACTTCAGCCTTGTCTTCTGCATCTTCAAGAACTACATTTAAAGCATAAGCTGAAAGAAAAAGCAGACAGTTTTTCAAATTATAGGAGCTCGTTTTCATACTTGACAAAGCTCTGCAGCAAAATTATTTATACTTTTACATTAAATGATACTATTTTGATGATAACCGTAATCAATATTCTGTAAGAATCTGTGCTTTTACTACCTGGTAATTCTATTCCTGTGCATCGCTAGGAAAAAAAAAATCACTCTGATGTGAAGCCAATTTATCTTGGCTTCAAGGTAGGTAAATCCCATTAAATACAAACAAACAAAAAACCAACCACCAACCATATCTGTTCAGTTCAGTCATTCATTCATCTGACAGCAGCATAACATGCTGTCACACAGGGATCTGTACTCTTCCTTGTCTTTAGGCTGAAGTTTCGATTATCAAAGCTTCACTTGGAATCACAGATATGATACCTGTGATATGATGCAAAATTGTGTCAAATTTGAAGATGTTCATTTTGCATCTTGAATGCTCTCTCTGAACAAATTCAGCTGCTGATGTCTCAGCAACTTAGAGTGGTGAGGTCCTGGAAAAGGCTGCCCAGGGAGGTTGTGGATGCCCCATCCTTGGAGGTGTTCAAGGCCAGGTTGGATGGGGCCCTGAGCAACCTGTTCTAGTAAACGTGGAAGTTGGGTGGCCATGCCAGGCAGGGGGGTTGGAGCTTCATGATCCTTGAGGTCCCTTCCAACCCGGGTCATTCTGTGATTCTGTCTCAGAGATCCAAACTAATGTTTAATAAAGAAGAGACCCAAAAGAGCTAATTTACACAAACCTTGTATCATCTAAAACCTTTTCTACTGACACCACCCTACACACATACTGTTGGATTGCATCAGACAAAAATCATAATAAAGGATTTTATAATTTTTGGGTTGTTCTCTTGCTGATGTAGTCTAAGCAATTTGTCTCAGTTTGCTCACTAGTAAAGCAGTCATTCTATTTAACATATGAAAACCTTGCTAAGATCCCTTATAAGGATTCTTCTTCTTAAACATACTAAAGATATGCAAAATAAAGCTAATTGCTATCACTTGGAAGGCACTGAAGGTCCTATTAATCATGATCAAGTACATAATTTCCTTAAAAACTGAGAAAAACACAGCGTGTTCAAACGAAGTGCCTCACTGCAATTTTAAATTATTTACCATTTGAAACTGATTTCAAAGTGAATTACCAGCAACTCTCAATTCCTTAGGCTGGAAATTGGGAACATAGGCAAGGGAGAAGCTGCTTAAAGCCTGTGATGTTCCATCTCTGATTACCTGCAACACTCCGCTCTTCCAACTGGAGGCTGAATTTCACAAAATACCTTGGAGTTGTGTGACATGGTAGACTTACATTTACCACAGCCAAATTTCCAGACAACATTTAGCCAGGAAGAAGTGTACAAAATAGGAGCTGTGTGTGTCGCCCTAGTGTCGTCTTCATGGAATATTTTGCACTTCTATTTCAAAAGGGCACAGTAATTGTTTCACTCTTACTATTATACCCCTTGCTGACAGCATGTTCTGATCATCACCTTCCCTCACACAAACCAGATCCACATGTTCTACTAAACACAATCTGAACAATAAGAACAAAACAAAACACCTTTATTTTGGGAAATGCACTAATTACACGATATTAACATAAAGAATAATCACCCCATAAATTTGGCTTATTTGCAGAGCTGCGTGCAAGCAGAATTTTCACAATGTTCAGGTTTTATTATGCAGCTGAGGCACGGCATACAGAGACCTGAAACAGCCATGATTGACAGGAGATGCTGCCTCTCACCATAATATTAAATAACCCATGTCATACAGCTTCTAGGGTTTATAAAATATTAATGTACTCTCTATCCTTGAAACAGAACAAACAATACTCAGATAACCCTGGAAAAAAAAAGACCTCTTCCTATTACTTTTTGAGAGTCCATAAAACTCGTCAGGAAATTATTTTAATAACCAACTTCATCTTTGCATCACAGTCCCACTGAATACTTGAGGTTTGGGAGGACCTCTGATGATCACGTAATCCAGCTTCACCAGTCAAAGCATGGTAAACTGGAATAGACTGTGCAGGGTGTTATCTACCAATGGTTTGGAGTACTTCTTACAACACAGATAAATAATAATAAACTTATTGTCCTTCATGTGTTTGAAAATGGTTTTTCTGGGATTATTTTCCCATTGCCTTCATTGAAGTGACACAGATTCTTGACCTTTTTAAAGACAAGCATGATATTTGCTCTCTTTTAGTCAAGAAGTGGCCATCTATCAGGAGCTGCCATGCAGTGAGAATGTCAAGCTCTGTCAGCACTAGTAGATGCCTCCCATCAGGCCCCACAATTTCTGTATGTTCCACTTGCTTAAATGTTCCCCATAACTGGAACCCCTCCTTAAGTTCTCCTTGTTCCAGACCCTCCCACACATTTTACCACAACCCTGGCATTGCTGACAGATGGTCTTACCAGTAGAGACCAAAGAAAAGAAGATTTTGAGCTCCTCATTCTCTTCCACATCCTTTCTCACCATCTCACATCACCCATTTGGTAGCAAGCCCACTTTTTCCTTATTGTCTCTTTTGCTGTGGATACAGCTGTAGAAGCCCTTCTTGCCTTCCACATCCCTCACATTCAGCTGGACTTCTGTCTTCCTAAGCAAATAACTGCACACACAGCGTCCCTATGTTATTACCAGGGTGACCTGACCTTGTTTCTACCTCTCATGTAGTTTTTTTCTTTAAGTTTGAGTTTTATCAGGAATTGTTTCATCCATGTGGGCTTCCAGCCATCTCTGTCTGCCATCCTGTATGTGGGAATGGATCACTCTTGAGCTTGCAGGAGGTGAGCCCTGGAAATCAACCAGCTGTCCTGGACTACTTCCCACATCCATCTTTCTGTAGTGTTAAAGAGGGCAGAAGAACGAATAAGCCTGGTTAAAAATGATTGTTGTTGTAGCTGTCCTTACATATAAGGAAACGTCAACACTGACACGTACCATTTATTAAGCTGAAATCTGACAGTGATGAGTGTTCAGTCTCTCCATGTGCCATTATTCTTATTCTCAGTGGTTTCAGACACACAGCTTCCCACTCTTTTCCAATGGATAAACATACTGAAATGATTCTGTATCTTTTATGTTAAGTATTCCAGGAGTACGTGTAATTTTTCCTCAAGCTAATACATTTTGAAGATGAGACAAGAACTGTTCTGAGTATTTTTAACCTACTGAGGAACCATTCACTGAACAGACTGCCACCATGAAGCCTCAGGATTCTTCACTCAACAGCAACCACACTTTTCATTCAGGCAGAGCATATGAATTTATTTAGCAATGAGTGTGCCATAGTCCTTCCATAACCTTATCAGCAAATCTGTTATGTTCACACAACTTGATATGAGCAAAGCAGCCTTCAGAACATCACAGGTATGCACTTGTCGGGTAACAAGCCTATCAAGATGAAGTGTTCTGGCTATGCAATTTTATCTATCAGCCTGGAAAGAACTATCCTCTTCCAGAGATGTACTAAAAGGAAGGTGGAGCGTAAAGAACATTGTTAAGTCCAGCTGGTGTAATACCAACACAGGGGCAACATGGGTAGTTAGGAAACAGTGCCTAGGAGCCAGACACACAAGCACAAGGAGTGACAACCCATGTCTGGGAGCTTATAGACGCTATGTTAAAAAAAACAACAACAACAACAGAATAGTAACTTTTCATTTCCAAATATCACTACGAGTTCAGAAAAACACAGGCTATTTCTTTGAGCACAGAATTCCCTATGAAGCACACCAATCTCTGCAGCTGCAGGTTTGTATGCCAAAGCCAGAATGTCCATCAGTCCCTTTGAGTTTGTTGGTGCAAGACTAACCTCAAGTGGGCCACTGACTTCCCCAAGAGCACGTAAAATCTATTAAGAAGAATCATAGAATCATAGAATTACCCAGGTTGGAAAAGACCTTGAAGATCATCAAGTCCAACCACAGCCAACCAGTACCCTAACTCTAAAAACCCTCCACTAAATCATATCCCTGAGTACCACATCCAAACGGCTCTTAAACACATCCAGGGATGGCGATTCAACCACCTCCCTGGGGAGCCTATTCCAGTACCTAACTACTCTTTCTGTAAAGAAGTTCTTCCTAATATGCAACCCTGGTTGCATATTAGTTGCCCTGGTGCAACTTGAGGCCAGAAGGAAAGGATCACCTGGTAAAAGTTGTGGCCACCACCACGATGAAAAAGGCTACGGTATAAACTGTACAACTGCACAGAAACAAAGCTATCTGAAGAGAACAAAACAGCAAGACACTGAATTCTGTAATGCTGTATTTGTCACTTGGCAGTTTAATGCACTGTACACGTTGATTTCTGTTAGCACACATTCATAGTGGCAAAAGCAGCAAGAAGCTGAACATGTCAACTGCCAGCCCTCCCCTCCTTGCTGCTCACGAACTGAGGCAAAGTAAGAAAAGCAAAGAAACGTTAGGCAGAAAGCTCCTTCTTTCCATCAACCTCATCTTTATTTCCTTTGCAAGCAGAGAAAAAAATCAACTGAAAAAGCTGAGCAACGTTTCTGAATCAATTTCCACAAAAACTAGTAACTTAATCAGAGAATGATACATAAGCAGCTTCAATTGCTAATTATTTCTCTCAAGTGTCCCATTATTTCAACAGGAATTTTGGTGAGTTGGGAGACTTGCTTAAGGCACTAAAAAAAGGGATGGGGGGGGGGAAAGAAGGAAAAAAAAGATGAAAGGAAAAAAAAATCCAACTGTTTATTGTTTAGCAGCTGAACTGCAGGAATATGTGCCAACAACTAGGAAAGTGCAATAAGTACTGTGCCACTAAAATGCAATGCATTGTGTAACTCTAACGTTATAAAACCATATTAGAAATGTAGATGTAATCCCCTTCTTCAGTACAGCACCCTTTTAAGCATAAGCAGCTTTCAGATATCTGTGATTATATGTCCTTTAAATGCAAAGGATGTTAAAAACTGAATTATTTCTTTTGATTCTGTAGACAAAATCCATTTCAGCAGAAGGATCTCATGCCTGGCATCTTCCTCCTTGATGGTTTGATTCAGGTCTGCCTGAGCCCAGAGTCTTTCCAACCATCTCACCAGGCTGTGAGCTGACTTAAATGAGCTACAGAGTTAGGATTTTATGACTTCTATACCACAAATTTTACACTGGAACAGGTTGCCCGAGGAGGCTGTGGATGCCCCATCCCTGGAGGCATTCAAGGCCAGGCTGGATGTGGCTCTGGGCAGCCTGGTCTGGTGGTTGGTGACCCTGCACATAGCAGGGGGTTGAAACTCGATGACCATTGTGGTCCTTTTCAACCCAGGTCATTCTATGATTCTATGATAATAACAATAACAACCTGCAGTCAAATATGTTGTGCTCAGTAAACACAATACTTAAAATCTCCCTGCACTTCTAATCATAATTGAACGAAAAGCCTACTTTTGTTTTGGCTGGGGGTTCATTGTTTCCCCCCATGCCTTGAATTTTCAAAGAACATAAGTCTACCAATTGACATGATTCCAGAGAAAATCTGCACTGCCACTGTCAGTCAGAGAGACGGGATCTTTCACAATTAGACAGCATGAGAGCCGTAGGAGGCAAAATAAATTAGCTATGTGCATTTACATGCAAGTTTGTGTAAAGCTTCTCCATTGTTGCTACCTTAACATCATCAAGGACCCTGATGGAGACAGGTAAAATGAAGACTGGAGAGAAAGCAAGGGGAGGGAGTAGAGGAGGTGATGCAAGCAAATATCCAGCATCTGAAGCCTTTCATAAAATAAAAGCAACTCCATTTGTTTCCTTACTGCACTTCTTTAAGCTCATAAGTGAAGGAGGCAGCTGAATTCACCACTGTGAACCACTGAACAGCCAGAGCGAGCACCGCGTACACCCGTATCATCATAAAAAGGTGACCAGGAAAAGCCGTGAAAGAAAAAGCATCACCACTATTTCCTTCCAGTTGCCTGAATCCTATACAAACAAAATCATCGGAATACATTTTGCCATTCTGCAGGCTGCCACCTGCAAGCTGGATTTTCTACAGTGGCTTAACTGCTAACAGACATGCTGCTTTTCTTCTGTGAAACGTAGTCCAAATTATTCCTTCTCCACGAACAAAGTTGATGGTTCTGCAAATTTGCCAGCTGAAAAGCATATGGTATTTATTAAAGGAAGGACTTCAAAACCAAGTATTTCTTAAAGCAGAAGAAAGCCCTGGCACTACAAAAAGCTTCAGGTGGATAGGTTCTATAGCAAGATGTACTAAAGCAAAAATCCCAGCTGTTAGACTCCTGCCTTCTACCTGTATGTACCCACAAAAAAACACACCCATGCATAAACGCAAAGGGAAAATCGAAGCTGCCGTCCCCTGACTGTCAGAATCTGTCAGAAGTTATGGGTGCTATAGCACCGTAGCAGAACTACTCACTCTAAGAGTGAGATGCAGCGTTAGGAAGAGCAGAAAGGTATCAGGACTCCAAAACTCAGGCTACGTGGGTAAAAGGAGAAACGTTTTACAGCCAAAAAGCCGATCACCCTTTACTTTGCTGGAAAGGGGATGTGTCGATATGAGGCTTTGTTTTTCCTTCTCGCTGACACTCACCCAGTCGGCGTTCCCCCCCCCCCGCCCGCTCTCGGGCGCTATCTCTAACACGAGGACGAGCGGCCCCGCCGCGCACCCCGAAGCCAACCCCGGAGGGCGGGCAGCGCAGCGAGCAGCGGCCGCGGAGGGGACCCGCTCCCAC
Organism: Excalfactoria chinensis; assembly: GCF_039878825.1. Classification (NCBI taxonomy): domain Eukaryota; kingdom Metazoa; phylum Chordata; class Aves; order Galliformes; family Phasianidae; genus Excalfactoria; species Excalfactoria chinensis. The sequence continues at coordinate 163,831,009 of NC_092825.1, forward strand.
GCCCGGCCCGGCCCACAACAAAGTTCAGGGGAAGGGGCACCTCTCCTCCGCACGGGGCGTGACGGCGGGGCGAGAAAGTCGCCGCGACTCTGATATCCCCCCACGTCCGGCTCCGTCCCGCGCCCCTCTCCCACTTCCGCGGGAGCCGAGCGTCCCGGGTTCCCTCCCTTCGCCTCGCCATGGCGTCCCGCCTCGGGCCCCGCACACTCACCCCGGGTGCGGAGCGGCGGGAGGAGGAAGAAGACGAGGGCGCAAGCGGCCAAAAGGAGCCAGCGGCCGCGGCCGGGATCCCGAGACATCTTGGCTAGGGCCGCCGAGCCGCTCGGGGCGGGGGGAGGAGGAGCGGGGCGCGGAGCGCCCGCTGCCCGCCTCTGCCGCAGGAGCGCGGGCGAGCGGCCTCCGGCGGGTGGCGGTGCCGCCGCCAGCTCCCTCCTCTCCTCCCTCCCCCGCCGGGGCCGGCAGGACCGAGCGGCAGCGCCGGGAGGAGGCGGAGGGAAGGCGGAGTGCGGCCGCGGCGCCCTCTGGCGGGAGGCAGCGGCTCCGCTTCACGCAGCCCGAGGCAGCCGGGCCGTTGATCTCAACAAATCCTCGTTCATGGGATTTGTTCAGCTGCAGATCAATGAAAAAAAGATCAAAAGCATCAGCACTAGTTCACAAACAAAAAATGACCCCCTGTGGCTTGCGGAGTGAGGATAAAGAAACCGTCAGCACAAACATCGTGTTCCTGTGAAGAACTCCACAGGCTGACAGCTTGCTGGACATCCCCCCGACAGAAAGGAGCTGCCAGCCTTCAGACCCAGAGGAGCAAAGGAATGGCGAACATAACAGCAGGAAAAGGAGGAGAAAACAAGCAGTGTTCTTTCTCCTTCTGTAACAATCAGGTCTGTAATAATAACCAACCCAGTTATTCAGTACACAATGATGTCACTTGTAAGCCATAAATTTCCTCTTTTACAAACCAGTAAGCCCAACAGCATACTAGCTAACCTGAACTTTTCCTAGAAACTCTGCATCTTTTAGATCTACTGCATCAGTTTCCTGTCAGATCAAGCATTTGATACAATCCAGTAACTTAAGTAAGCCAGAGAAGTGATTCTGAAGATGAATGGAAATCTTTTCACCGTGATAAATGTTCACTCTCACTGCAAGTTCATCTGTATCGCTGTAACTTAGCAGAAGACTTCACACTTCCCTTTATATATCAATAGAAATATAACAGCCAGACTTGCTTGGGAAAATAGACTTGCTTGATCTGTTTGCAAACCCACTTTATATTACAGGATATTGAAGAGAAATGGATAACAGGACACAAGAGTGAGCAACTCCGATTCATTATTTGCCTTGCAGAAGAATTTCTTGTTGCTGATTATGTGACTGGCTTCAAGAATAATTAGTGTTATGCAAAAGAATCAGACACCTTCATAGTATATCTCTCTGTCCGATTATATGCATACGCTCATTACTAGGAAAAAGATGTGTCTAGCTATCCTTCCCTTTCTAAACCCATAACAATATATATATATAAAATGTGTGAACCTTCCTGCATATCACGTGTGTCTCAGTCGACTCTTTTTCTTTAGAAATTCCAGAAGCATTTCCTGCCCTTTCTCCTATTTCTCTGTTCTCCGCTGGTTTCCTTTATACTTGTCACAGAAATCTCAAAGAAATCACATCAGGTATGCATGAATAAAGTTAGACGTATTAAAATGATTTTGTCCTTTATCTTTCTTGCACATTGTTTCAGGCATTAAATTTAACTGACTGTATTTTACAATGTCCTTAGAATTGCTCTGTGGCTTTTCTATTCTCCCTGCAAAGTCACCCCGTTGGCTTCAGTCATTCTGTACCCCTCAGCTTTTGGAAGCTGCGTTGCCTTTGGTTTGCCTTGAGGAGATTATTTTTTTTAATGGAATAATTTGATTAGAAACTTACCTAGGTTCAGAACTAACTGTCTGAAATGTTTTAATGCCGTAAGACATTGACAGGATGGTTCCATTATAAATTAGTTTAGCCCAACATTTTTGAAAAGTTATAGCATAAACTCTTTCAGTATCTGTATCTGCTGACAAATAGCTGTCAGGTTAAAATTATGGGGAAACTGTGTTATTTTGATTTCTTGAGACTGTTGGGTGATGAGAGGAAGATGATTTATGCGTCTGTCTTTGTATTGCACGCAGTCAAGGAGAAACAAGGGTAACAATTCTACAGGCAAACGTAGAGGACTGAAGCCTTTCAGCCTTGATTATAAGCCATGGGCATATTGCCCACTCCTTTGGTCAAATGAACAGCTTGCCTAAAAGAACTGTCAGACTTCATACTCTTTCCTATTTTGTCTCCTGCTGCTTCCATCTGACACAGAATTGCCTGTACCAAACGTATCTGAGCCCGCTGTATTTTCTCTGCTGAAATACAGCTATTTGAAAATAAAAAACATTAGTCCTAAACTACTTGATAATCTCTTTTTATTAACATACAAAAATATACATTTTCAATTGAAAGAGTCAAAGTATGGTGAACATCAGGGGATTTAAGTAAGCAAAACCACATAGGGACAGAACGCCTCCATTTATTTTAAATAGCTTAGTGGCCATATTGACTACATTCCCCTTCTTGTATTCCTTCAGGAAAAGGAGTAGAATTGCTTTCCCCCTCCACTGTGCACTAAGTCATAGTGGCAGAGGGGAAATCAAGGTGAATTGCCGAAGGAATGTTGCAGCACATGGTCAAATAATATCTTCTGATTTAGTCTTAGCAACTTCTCTGCTATTTTGATGGGCTGTAAATAATGGTATTCATTCAAGCGTTGACTAAACTGCATCAGCTACTGGGATTACTGCCTCAACATGTCACGCTTCTCACAAATGTCTTCCACGTATTTTTGTATTACTTTAGTACATTTGCACTGCCAACTGTGAGTTCAGGAACAAAGAGCTGCTGTGCCATTCCAACATGGCAGCAACAAAAAAATAGAATAAGACATCTTCATAGCATCATGGTACATGCAGTTTAAAATACCTACTGAGTTCCTTAGATTGATACAGAGGAACAGTGTGTAGGAGAACAGTTTTTTTCCCATGATCATTACCAGCCAGGAACATTTCCCCATGTAGAGATAACACGAGGGAGTCCAAACCTCGTAGATCCCAAAAGAGCTTTTGACAATGACATCATAGTGTTACATTCTGTCCTGATATCTGAAGCTGCATAACACAGAATGATAAAATACAGCAGTTGCCTTCACACTGACAACTCTGGGCTACACAGGCAGCTGCTGGCTTTTTCAGCCACAAACAATTCCTGAGGGGGATGCACCTTAGTTTGCAGATGATACCAAGCTGGGGTAACAGTCAAAACCCTGCGGACAAAGCTGCCATTCAAAAGGCCTTAGACAAGCTTTAAAATGGAGTGCCTTGTGTAATTCAAGAAAAACAAATGCAGAATTCTGCAGCTGGGTCAGAATAACCTCATCTAATACCAGCAGGCTGGGGCTGACTGTCCAGGAAGCTCAGCTAGAAGAGGCATGGGAGTCCTTGTAGACAAGCTGAGCAATGCCCCTGTGTGGTAAAGAAGGCTGACTGTACAATAGACTCCATTAGTAAGTAGTGCAGTCATAAAGTCAAAAGAAGTAATTATTAGCCCTAGTCATTATTTGGAGGCAGCATCTGGAGCATTTTGTATAATGTGGGGCCTACCAGCTTAATACAGACTGATAAAGCAAAGTAAATCCATGGATGGCTGCTGAGTTGCTTAAGGGTGTGGAGTACACGGTATATCAGGCAAGTCAGGTAACACAGTTTGTTCAAGCTACAGGGGAAAAAGAAGACTGAAGTAAGACTAATTGCTGTCTGCAATTAGCTAGGTGGGAATCTAGAGATTTTGCTCAAAAAGTGCACAAGAGACCAGGTGGTCACAGCTTGAGGCGAAGAAAATTCTAAGTTGGTGCAAGAAGCAGGATCAGAAATTAGGCACTGACAGATTGGCCCAGGGAGGCTGAGTAATCTCCATGTCTGGAGACACTCAGAACTTATGGGGCAGAAGGGTGGACAATGCTATCTAAGTTCACAGGTAGCCCTGCTTCAAGTTAGGTGTTGCACTAGACCTGCAGAGGTCCTTCCCAACCAAAACTGTTATTCTAAAATAGCAGAGAGAATAAAAAGTGACATGGCATCCTTATGGCAGTTGCCTACAGATACAATCAGCCTATAATTTTGGGTTTGTAAACCACCTCCTAGCATTGAAGTTAGTATTTGCTGCCCTCTGAGATCTTCATTTGGGCAAAATAGTGGTTTAAAATGATTACATGGCAGAAGTGCCAGTCATTATTAAAGACAAAAGCCTAGAATCCTTAGAGTTGGAAGGAACTTTTAAAGGTTATCTAGTCAACTCACCTACAATGAACAGGAACACCACCTAGACCAGGTTGCCCAGGGCCTGATCCGGTCTCACCTTGAAATTCTCCAGGAACAGAGCAATTCTGAGCTGGCCATTCCTGCCTGATGACTTAATTCACCTAACCACCATCCCTTGAGATGAGCAAAACCATCTTCTTCATGCTCAGGAGAAAAAAAGACTGGTTGGGGGAAGAAGATGAGATGGTTCTGATTTCCACTGTGGCCATTGCTTGGAGACTGACTTGGACATTGCTCTACCATTAAACATTCTGAAACAACTGCAAAACAATTCTTCACTTATGCTTCAAATACAGCCTTAAAGTGGAATGATAATAATAATCAATCCAAATGCTATATTCCTTTTTACTTACTTATTCTGTCCCACACTAGTTAAAACCATATGAGTGGCCAATTTTCAGAAGGCATTATCTGTCTGTTGGCAGAATTAGACTAATAAAAAATGCTCGTAGTTATCTACAATTTGAATATTTTATTCTGTACAATACATTTAACCCAAGAAAAAAGAACACCTACTAGTAGCTAAAAGAGGTACTTGTCATATGCTTTATAACAGTAATATATTAAATTTGAAAGCGGTGTACATACAAATGTCTCCTGATCTGCAATAAATTTTGTACATAAAGATTAAAATCCAATTAGAAAGAATAAAGTCCTAAAACTAAACTACTTAAAGGAAACTTTTAATTTACAGAAGCATGCAACAGTATCCAGTATTACAACTACATCACCAATGGAAAACATTTCTTAACTCAGAAATAATTTTAAACTGATGTAAATGAGAATAAACTACACAGGTCTAAAACGTGCTTTCTACATACACGAACAACTTCATTACAGGTGGCTGGGACACAAACACACAAAAGCAGATTGGATGCAAAGCAGATCTTCCCATTTGCTGTAAAAAGATTCACAGAGAATCTGTAGATTAGCACTTGAAACAAGAGTTCCTTTAACTAAGCAACATCAGTTCTTGGTCAGAAATCCACTGCTCTTTAGAATAAGACAATGACTAACAAATAAATGAAGAAAAAAAACCCACAGCCATTACTTCTGAGCTTTTTGTTTGTTTTCACTTGCCTTACATAGTTATGCTACATGGAGAAAAGAAGCTGAGCCAGTCTGGTAAAATTTAAGATAGAAGGCATTTGAACTGTTGTTTAGTGAGGCTATAGTGCCCCCCAATGTCCACAAGCTATAGACAAGGTTGTTTACTGATTCAAGAGAAATGGAAAGCTAAACAAAATTATGGAATGCTTACTAATTTCATATTTCTTTTGTCCCAGTTAGAATTCTCTGTAAAATGATACTAGCAGAGCTCAGGTAGAGTCAGACAAGCTGTCAAAACACATTTACCAGCAGTTCCTATATTCCTTGTTGCTTTAGTTTCATCACCTTTTGAGCCCACAGAATTTGAATCTCTCAGTGTATTCCAAACACTGTAGGCACTTTACTGTAACACTATGGAAATCAGGTCTCCTGCATGACAATCCATTTTTTATCCTTTGAATCTTGAATTCAATCTATGTTCAAAGGCCAATTCAAATGAGTTCATTGCTTTGGAAAAGTCCACCAGGAGATCATCAATGACAGCTAAATACATTCATCTCATTTGCATTTTGAATTTTGCTCTATCTTTATAACTATCTTCATAAAAATCACCAATAAATGTAAATACAAGAAGCTACATATAACTAATCATATTTACACAAGTGTCCAAATAGTCTTATTAGAAATACAGATCTTTGAACATGATGCTCTGATAAAGTTTTTCAAATAGAATCATAGAATCACTCAGGTTGGAAAAGACCTTCATGATCATCAAGTCCAACTACAACCCAACCATACTAACCTAACTGACAACCCTCCCCTAAATCACGTCCCTGAGCACCACATCCAAATGGTTTTTAAACACGTCCAGCGATGGTGAATCAACCACCTTCCCCAGGCAGCCAAATCCAGTGCTTAACAACCCTTTCTGTAAAGAACTTTTTCCTGATATCCAACCTAAACCTGCCCTGGTGTAACTTAAGGCCATCTCCCCTCATCCTGTCACCTGTCACCAGTGAGAAGAGACCAACCCCAACATTACTTCATTTGTGCTTACTAGTCATTCTGACAGCTAAGGATTTACTATTTTGTCTTTACCACTGATTCATAACTGAATCTTTTGTTGACTCAACATATAAAGAAGTCTTCATAGTCTCTTGATGTCTGGAATACACTCAATATTTCTTAATCAATCATATTCTATTAAAAATAAATAAATCATTTTTTGAGTCCTGGATGTATTATCTTTGAGACATTTTTGACGGAGGAAGAAAGCAATCAGAGCTGGTAGAGTACTTACTCAGTGTGCTGATTCTTAACTTTCAATATATAATACTCTATCCAGTGGATTTTTGTGGTTTATAAATAAGGACAATTTGAAGTTTGGAATTCACAGAATCATAGAATGACCCAGGTTGGAAGGGACCTCAAGGATCATGAAGCCTCAACCCCCGACCACAGGCAGGGCCACCAACCTCCCCATTCAATACCAGACCAGGCTGCCCAGGGCCCCATCCATCCTGGCTTTGAACACTTCCAGGAACGGGGCATCCACAGCCTCTCTGGGCAGCCTGTGCCAGCACCTCACCACTTCCATAGTAAAGAACTTCCCCCTGACATCCAACCTGAATCTTCCCTCCTTCAACTTAAAACCATTTCCCCTTGTCCTGCTGTTATCTACCCTTTCAAAGAGTTGTTTCTCAAAATACATGAACAGTTTTCTGTGACAGAATTCTTGACAGAGTAAATCAGCTACTATGACTAAATATAGCCACAGACATGCTATAAATGCTGGAAGAAAATCTTGCAGTTCTCCATTTCTTTGTAGCAAATGTTTGCTTTGTGACAATGACAGCAGAGAAATAATGTATCTAATAGTGCATTCTTAGGAAAAAAAAAAAAATAAAAATATTGGACATGTCTAAGTATAGATGTACACAGTATTATGCCCACACACTTTGAAAGATTATTACACAGAAAGATTAACTACAGATACAATAAGGGCTAGTTCTTTCCAATCATGCTTACTGTAAACTGTAGTGTAGCTGTACTTGGTTAACTACCCTTCTGCACTGCTTAGTCAGTATATGTTCAGCAAACTACTGAAAAATTACTTTGTTAGTATAAAGAACACTGATGTTTGGCTGTTTTCTTGGTCTTGTTCACATAAAATCAAAATCTGGACCGTCTTTGAAGTGGTTGGGGTATTTTCTAATGGAAAAAAAGAAGTCTGGATTAATGTCAGAAACTCATAGCAAGTACATGTCATGCTAATATCGCAGGTGTTATTTTTAAAACCTTGTACCAAAGCTGAAAGCACAAGGAATCTGCATAATCCCTGCACATCTCATTAGCACTGAATCATACAAAGGATACATAATGATTTGGCAGCATATTGCCAGATGGTTTGCTATCAGATCAAGTAGTAATAACTTGGCTTCTTTTTCTTCATTAACATCCCTCCCAAATGGTCATTATAACCACTTTTACTTCTCTGTTTTTAAAATAACATTCAGTCCCTGACTGGTTGAAAAAAACTTCTGTTCTTTCAATTTATACTGACTCTCTGCTTTGCAATCTTTTCACATTTCCCAAGCATTTATTCATTGCACTTAGACACTAGAGAGCTTATGCAATCAAATTCTGTATTTACATAAAAACTGATCAACTCTTCACTCCTTCCCATTAGAGATGTGCAGCTGGTCACTATGTGAAATTTGTTTTGCACCATAATCTGATCATCTTCTCTCATGCTCAAAACACTTCTTGTGTCCAAGCAACGGGAAAATAAAAGGTTATGAGGGAAATGCAAACAGGCAATCACTCAAGTTAAAGTATTTGGGATTCATGAATACTTAAGGCTTATTATTATTTGAATGCTTTTGAACCCAGTTTTACAGCTTACCACACTGTAGTAAGTTTGAAGTACAAAGCAAATAGTTTTATTGTTCTTTTTCCTGAAGTCTCTACATTTTCCAGTAGGACGATCCAGCTGAATAAATGAAAACATTAAAACATCTATACATTTAAGTGAATAAAACTGAAAAGTTTACAATAACCTTGGTACTATAACTTCTAATTTACCTTCTCCTTCATTGCATTCTTTAGGTTCACTGTTTTAAAACCCAAAGAGACATTAATGGTAGTTTCCCAGCCATCAAATGAAACATTTGCAATCACTTAAGTTTTAAAGAACTCACATTGATCCCGGAAGAAAGGCCTGCTCCATTTTAATCCAAGTTTTACTGAGCACAAAAAGAAAAAAGATCACAGAAAGCCATGAATTCTGGCTATAGGACTATTCTTGTGTGTTAAAACCTCATACAGAGCATCAGGAAAATAAAGCACCACTGCATTGGCTACACTGGGATTTGGATCCATGCTATGCTATGTGTTAAAGTATGCTAAAACATGGGCAGAGCCATGGAGTCATATGAGAGTTTTCAGTGAAGTTTATTTACCTTACCCCAGAAGCAGCAGATTTTGCTTAAGCTGGATATTCCCCACACTAGGGATGCTCTGAAGAATGCAGCTCAGCTGTCAGCCTTGAGAAAGTAGTACCAACCGGTGGCTGTGCCTCAAGCTGATTACACTGTCACCTCAGTGACATATCCGCTTCATTCTTTCTTTCTCCAGTGTAAGTATGTAGATCAAAGCATTAACAAAGATAATGCTACAGAACATTATCACTAATACTTCACATACAGAGGAGACAAAAGGCCAAATGAAAACACATAGTTATTTACAAGCATAATATGTTACTTATTGCTTCATATAGTTGAATAATGTTTGGCATTTCCTAATACAATGTATATGATGTAATAATATATGCATATATTTCATGTTATAATGTAATATTAATGTGAAAATATATATGCCTGCAAATCCCTACGGCATTTTACGTATTACTCTCATCTGCTCCACTCAAGTTGCAAAGTGTTCACGTACATGATAGTAAACATCAAACACTATTAACACAGTGATATGAAAATAAATGTTAAAAAAAAGAAGAGCTGCAGTACAGTCCAGTCCAGGAAGGGAAACTATTGGATCTATGTCATATTTCTGGAGAACTGTGACCTAATAGGAATATCAGTCTGTCTTAGGGAGAAGTGAGACAAACATGAAAGCCCTACAGCAACAGTACAGATACCTATCTACTTCTAGTGGAATGTACAGATGTTGCCTGCCTGCCTATTCCAGGATGGGCTTTCCTGTTTTCTGCTTCATTTATAATATGAAGATTACATACAGGAGCAGTACTGGGACAGTAGAGGCAGCACTCTTTGTACATCTTAGTTTTCAGGGCCTTGGAAACACAGCAGAAATCCTAGGAACTCGATAGATTCCTGTGTTGTGTTCTGTGGTACTTTTGGCCGTCCACAGGGTCATTAGCTAGTCTTCTTTGAGTAATGCCTTATAATGGAAATATTCCTTACATATACAGTGACATCATTCTAACTACACCACAGGAAAGTTTACCAACATTAGGCCTTGCGTAACAGATGAAATCACCTTGTTCCCAAATGAGATTCTGTTCAGTAACACACATCAGTGCCTTTAGTTCTGGTAGATGCCACAATATAGAACAACCAGCACTGAATACGAAAATCATTCTTTAAGGGCCTGATCAACTACTATTTTAAAACATTGTCTGTGCTGATGAAGACCAGATTGCTTTTTTCCAAGTCAGAGTGTGGACATGTTTAAAGAAACCCTTAACTGTCACAGCCATGAGAGCACCTCCACAACTGAGGAACAAAGGAAAATCCACACAACACATACTATGGTCACCAAGTCACCTCCTCACTTACTGTAAGCCAAGCACCCGAGTAGATAAAACAGATGTTGATCAGCCCACCCATATATTCTGTCTGTGCAAGGCATCCTTCAAAAGCTGAAAACATTGGTCAGCTATTTCTGCGGTCTGCTGGCAAGCTGCAAAAGCCAGCGCAATGCAAAAATACAAGGGTTGAAATACAGAGTATCCACGTGCATGAACCCAACGTCTCACTGAACAATAAGAATGTGAACAGCAGGAGCTTTCTCTTCCCTTCCAGCAGCATTAGGATCCCAGTTTACTTCACAGGTAGCACAGGGAACAACAGTGAAGCGTTTTCCCCATCAGAGCCCACAGTCATTCAGCAAGTGCTGATCTAACAAAGGGAGGGCGCAGCACTCTGGTTATCCTCAGATCCTAAACTCACAAGCATTGCAACAAAAGCCCTGGAGGAAATGAATTACAACAGTATCCTCCCCTACTCCAGGGTAGTTAAAGTGTCTTTACATAACCCATGCTATCTCTAGGTAGAAAGGGGAGACACATGAGAAGAAAGAACCAAGGCTTTTAATGGCTTGTATTTTCCTCTACTTTGTTTATTAACCCTTCTCTACAGCCCTTGGTAAATCACAGTTTTAGTGATTGCAGCCCTGCTGGCTACTTACAAAGCAACACAGTCTAGCCAGGTAGACAAAAATCTTCTCACCATCAGACCTAACAAATGCATCAGCCTTTGCCAATCAATGTGATTTTATTTCTTGATAGCTCATTGACCTGGTACTTGTAGGCTTTCATCAGCAGTGTTATTACTCACGGCACCAGTCAGACTTGTTTCCCCACACAGTGCTCTCCTGATGGCACACGGGCTGTGCTCACAGGCCCACGTCTCCAGCCTCTGGGGCACAAAGTGCAGAACAGCTGGCCCAGCCTCAGTGAGAACCATGGATAGACGCCTTACCACTTCTGCTCACCGCTTACATCCCCCCTACTTCCCCAGCACCACGCAGCCTTCCATAGCAGCATGGATACCAAGACTCTGTCAATACACGCTACTGCTTCAGGCCAAGAAAAACTTCATTCTTTTACTGGCATCCCGATGCTCTGAAGCCAAAGCTCACTTATTGCACCCCACAGCACTGCATTAAGCCACCGGATAGATGGTGCCAGCAAAACAACTTCCAAATTCACTGTCGAGCTCAACATTTTTTCTCCCTTTAGAGACCAGCTGCAAATCTGGGCGAACAGTCAAGATTTTCATCTTTCTATTCAAGGACAAACAACTTACAGCAAAGGATGAAAAAGAAAAAGGAATGTTTGGTATCTACTTCTTCCATCTTTCTCCTCAGCGCCCTGCGAGCAGAAACAGACGCTCTGCCCCCACCACCCCGAGGGACCCAACAGCCACAAGCGCCCCCGACCCGCGCTCCCCATCTATCCCCCGCCTCTCACATCTGGCCACGCCCCTTCCGCGTGGCCACGCCCCTTTCCCGCCCCCTCCCCTCGCTCTCCTCTCTGAGTCGGCGGCGTCGGCAGTCGCCGTGACAACAGTCGACGTCACGGGGTTCCGGTGTCGCTGATTGGTCGGAATTGTTCGAGAACGCCGCCGAAAGCGGAAGCGGAAGCCGCACGTGGAGCCGGTGAGTGGTTGCCGCAGTTTCTGGAAACTTCGCCTCATTGTCATATTTAAAGCGGCGGCGCCGGCTGCCCGCCTCTGCCTGCCGGCCGCCTCTGCCTACCATCCGCTAGCAGCGCGACCGGGGCGGCGGTGCCGGCAGCGGGTTGGGCGAGGGGGTCTGTTGGCGGCGGTAGGGCCATGGCGGTGGTGGGATTCGATCTGGGTTTCCAGAGCTGCTACATCGCAGTGGCGCGGGCCGGCGGCATCGAGACGGTGGCCAACGAGTTCAGCGACCGCTGCACGCCGTGAGTGAGGGGAGAGGGGAGGGAGCTCCTGGGGGGCCGCTGCCTTCCCGTGGTTCGTGGCCGTTCGGGTTCACCCGTTAGTTTGCTTTAGTATAGACGGATCGGGAGCGGGGCGGTTTGAATGGAAAGCCGAGTGTCTCCCGGTCGGAGTTCGGGGCCGGGAGCGGCGGTACTGCTGGGACAGCCGCCTTGTGCGGAGGGGTAACGGGGAGGAGAGGGGAGCGGGGGAGCTCCGCTGCTGCTCGGAACGCGGTCTGTCTGCTTTAGCGCCGAGCTGAGCGCTCCCTTGTGCCTTTCAGGTCGGTGGTTTCGTTCGGCTCCAAAAACAGAGCTATCGGCGTCTCGGCCAAAAACCAGGTGGGTTCCTTACAGCTGGCTGCGATTGGGAAACTGATGGCCGGGCGGCTCACGTACCGGGGGTGCATGGAGAGCTGCTGGGCTGGAGCTGAAATCGAGTAGTTGTCGTTGTTACCTCTGTCAGAGGAGTTGGGCTCGGTGAGCTTTACAGGTCCTTTTGAACTCGGGGTATTGTATGATAGAGAAATGATGTGCTGTAGTGCCGTGTTGCTTTCAGAGGAACACAGGTGGTTCTGCTGGAACTTCCCTGCTCGCTGGTTCTTTAACGGTAATATTTTCCAGTAGAACGTGCTCATTTCCTGCCAACCTAAGCATCGGGTTTGTGTTCTCTGTGCTTCTCTATAGCTTTCTCCTGCATCTGAAGGAAAGTGTTTGCTGTGTGGAGATGTTTAAAATAAGGTGGGAAGTAGAAATGTTAGTTGAGCTTTCCTAAAGCTGTGTAGCTACTTCACTACCTTTGCCTTTGCTGGTAGGTAAATGCCTGTGTGTTTTTCGAAAGTATAATGTTTAAAGTATAAATAACTTGGTTTTCTTGCTTGGAACAGTTCTGGTAGGTACAGAAAGAAACACTGAGTGCTTTCTCCACTGGGGTAGTATTTCTGTGTGTTAGAATATAGCTTTCCTCGTAGTGTTTCAGAATAGCTAAATATAGCTGTTAAATAAATCCTCAGGTATTGTCAAGCCCTGTATCTGTTGTGTAACTGCAGCTGGTAAGGGACTGTGGAGCCTGCAGCTCTGCTGGTCTGTGCGGATCTCAGTGGTGAAAGGACTGCAGCGTGTTTCCATGGAGAGTGCATTGGAAGGGACTTTCTTCTCTGTAACAGCTCCCTTAGTTTTTGAAAGCCGAGGAAATATGAATAGCTTACACATTCACAAACACGTGTGCTCCTTCAGTTCCGGGTTAATATTTGAAGTGGTACTGTCACTGCATACATTTATGTTCCTTCTTTAGTTAAACTTCATTGTAGCATCGCTTTTGTTTTCTTACTATGTGCATTTACTCAGAAACTAGTAAGATTCACTTGTGTGCAAAAATGAGTCATTAATCAAAACAGAAGGGATCTAAATCCTGTGTGGAAGCTGTTGAGAGTATTTCATTGTTGTTTTCTGATGAAATGCTGCTAAAAACTCGAAGTACGCTGAAACAGAAGGAGATACTGACTTACAAAATTGTATTTAAAGGGATATATTTGGGATGAATGCCAGTGAGTTCGGATGACTCGAGGCAACCATTAACTTATGTTAATATATTGCATCTTGTGTGCTGGTTGTCTACCAGTTGAAACTAAATGATTTTGCCAGAAAAGAAAAGCATGTGGTACATTAAATGATAAAAGATGCAGAGCATTTGTTCCTCTTGCTGAGGCAGTTCATTTTGGCTGGCTGCCTGTCAGGCACATTGTTTCTTTCTTAGATGTGGAAGTTCTTCATGTGAACGACTCGGGAGTTGTATTTTCTGTGCCTTAGAACATAGCAGCTGCTTAAATCAAGAAATACAACAATTCCTTTCATTTGAAGTTACTAATTAAGAACTTTTTTTCTAAAGTAAGAAACTCACCAGTCAGCAGTGGGACTGTATGCAGGAGCTTATGAGCATAGTCAGAGTCGATCTCCTTTAAGAGCTGCTGTTGGAGTGTATCTTTGGAGTTTGTTTCCTCTTAGGTAACCCTGGCAGCCTGGAGATGAGAGCAGTATATTAGTTAACAGACCATAATTCTCTGCTTTCTTAATTGTGACTAAGCAGGAAGATATTGAAATGTGCTGCAGATCTAATGGCATACAATTACTCTAAAAATATCTGAAGATTGTTCCTTGGAAGAGGCTGTGAGTGTTATTCTAAATTAGGCCGTAAAAGCCACCAGAGTGTTTGTGCTTCTCTGCCAGCTACGTAGAAATTATTTTTGCTTCTATGTTGTTCCTTAGTACATTTATTATTTGACTTAGTACCATTTAATCTGTTGGTGTCTGCCTAAAGTTTCTTGAGCAATGTGCTTCCACAGCTTCTCTCCAGTAGAGTAGGTTTCATTCTACTTTGAGGTACTTGTTGTATCTCTTAGGGTAGCCTAGCTGCCTGCTTTCTGTTCTGCATTGCAATCCTAATAAAGAACATTTCTGTAGTTTGATTGCTTCTGTGGGGCTCTTGTGCTGCAGTTCAGTATGTACTTTAAGCATGGTACCAGTGTAATGTCATGCTTCTCTCTGCTGTTTGTGCCTTTTGGTCTGGTGCAAGGATTGGAGTCACTGCTAGGTGAGCACAAGGAGGGAGCTCACCCTGTTTTAGAGTAGCTCAGGGGAAAAGTATTGAAATGAACAGGGAGCCTGATGCCAATAACTGAAGATACAGGTGCGTGTGTGTGTGCTCAGTGTAGTGGTGTCTCAAGTGAACCACTGGGGGTGAGGCTACTGGTGACTGAGTGCCAGTTACAGGCCTGGCAAACACGTGGAAAACAGGCTTTTGATGACTTGAATCACATCTAGATTGGATGAGTAAAGTAGTAGGCACTGTAAATCATATTACTTACTGATCGCTTGGAGGTTTTGGAGATATTCATGTAATGCTTATAGTACTTAATATATTATCTTCTGTATCATGTAGCTCTTTTACCCTTTTCTTAATGTAGTGATGAGCTGTTACAAAATACCAGGTAGTAATTACAGGAATTACAGAAACAGATGTGACAAGTGAACAGTTGTCTTGAAGTGTGACTGATGCTTGGGGCATACAGGGCAACACTGAACACTGCAGGTTGATGAAGGATAGATGTGTAAATGTCTTGTGTTTTTTTACAGCAAATTACTCATGCCCACAACACAGTATCTAACTTCAAGAGGTTCCATGGCCGTGCATTTAACGATCCGTTTGTTCAGAAGGAAAAGGAAAAGTTGAGTTATGATTTGGTTCCTATGAAGAATGGTGGAGTTGGAGTAAAGGTATGCTTGGAATATGACATTTTCTTTTTTGTAGTTGCACGGAAGTTTGTTTCAGCACTTACTCAAGGAAATTCAGGCTTCATTTAAGTAGCCTAAAGGTTTTCTTTAACCATTCTTTTGAAGAGGAGCCCTTGTGTGAATAGCCAGCTTCCACATTTAAGTGGTGCATGCTAAATATCAAAATAAGATTTGTTCGCAATAATTGTGGAAATCTGAGCTTCTCTGCTAGCAAATAGTGCATCCAGCTCAAACATAACAGCTGAGGATATTAAGGTGATTTGGAGATTGCGTGGCTGTGCTTATAAGTATTAAGCTTTTTGTCAGTCGTGTGTGGAATGCTCTGTAACAGTATAATCACTTGGTTACATACTCCCTGGTAAGTAGCATGACCTCTAGAACCTTGGTTGTAAATAAGTGATGTGTTTTTAGAGCACTGTCTGGTGTCCTCTAAGATGCTTGCAACAGTAACTGCCTGTCTTGTACAACTACTCCAGCTCCAGTCCTGCATACACTACCAGTAGTTTGCTGATGTGTCAGCATTTCCTGTGATAGGTGTCCTTAATGTTGATTCATTTATTGACTTATACCAAAAATACTAATATCAAAGCCTTGTGAAATTCACTTGATGCTACTTCACTGGTGACAATCCTGGCTTAGTTAGGGATGTGTGTTAGGCTTGATGCTTTGCTCCATACTTTGAACTGATGCATCAAAACTTAGGCATAAATTCATTCATTAGCAAGGTCTGATCTACAAGAGAAGTCAAACATTATAAAAGAGGAGGTGCCTTCTCTTGTGCTGACTGTGACTGGTGATGTTAACAGATGCATTCCAGACAGAAATTGAAGTGCATGTTGGAGTGCTTTACTGTAAATGAAAGTCTAGTAGTGAGTGAAGAGTGTTGCTTATCTTTTATTTGGTTTTAGTCTATTTACACAACAAATGAGTAGATTTTTTTGGTTATGTTTTTCCAACTTAACTGTGGTAAAAATAAAATGTAGTAGATTCAATATGTCATAAAATTGGTAAGATGGATATTTAGAGAACAATTTTTCTTCTAAAATTGAAATGTTCTGGATTTTTTTTTTTCCCATTTCTAATGAGGATGAAATCAGTTACTCTTTCAAGAACTGATTTTTAACATGTTCCTTCACTTAAATGGCATTTATACTATTACACAGAAAACCAGTGATTCAAAAATCCTTTTCATAAGGGAACAGTAAGAGAATAAACTTTTGCTGAGCTCTATCCTTTTCCTTGGCTTAGGTGCATAATCTGTCCTGCAGTTGTTCCAGCTCTTCCCTCTAGAGAGACTGCTAATGTTTGAGCAGGCTTATAAAAATGTCAGGGGAAAACTGCAGGTAGTTCTGGAGTTTTCTGTAGTTGGTAGCAATTGGCTATTTCAACTGATTTTGACATAATACTATGTGGCTGTGCCTTATTTGTGTTTTAGACTCAGTCACTTTCAAAGTCACTAACTCTCAGCTGTTACTTTCATCCATAGTGTTTGTATGGTTCTCAGTACTTTAATTTTGAACATGGAATTATTGCTTCTGTGGACACTGAACTGGCAAATTAAATTGTAAATTCTAGTTCATTATAGAACAAATTAAGCATGTCAAGGCTGGAAGAGTATTAGTCAACAGTGTACCAAAACACCTATTAACTGTCAGTAATTCTTCTCATTGATATGGAATTACTTTTCCTGCTTTTTTTCTATCCAGGTCATGTACATGGATGAGGAGCACATCTTCAGTGTGGAACAGATTTCAGCGATGTTATTGACGAAATTAAAGGAGACTGCAGAGAGTAACCTGAAAAAGCCAGTAACAGACTGTGTTATTTCTGTAAGTAATTGTAGTGCGCAGGAACATTGTCCTTTAACTTCAGCTATTGAGGGCATTTTGTTCTTTTTCCCTGTATGTGAATAGAAACATCAGATAAGCACTTAGAAAGGGGTTAATCCTAACTAACTTTAAAGCTCTTGACTTAAAGAAATCCCAGGGCTGCTTCCATATTTCATTTCCTGAGCCCCTTCATGAACTCATTTTCTTGGGAAGTATCTGAACACAAAGAACACCTTTGGAATCCAGATGTGTACCATTCTGTAACTTTATCCCATGGCTACACACTCAGAGTACTTGCTAAAGATGCTTTTATTTATCAGAATTTGCCATCTGGCAGTTGAAATTAATAACTTCAGTTCATTTGTCAATTTATGACTGCACAAGAAAATGACCTCAGAACAAGAAAAGTCATTCTACTGCAAAACCTGAATACAAAATGGTATCTGCCTCTCTGCCTTCACTTACAACTCAACGTAGACTCATTCAAAGAGTATCTGGAAGTGTTTTAGTTTGTTATTTTTAGAGGAGTTTATCCACTTGGTAATTAATCTGAAAAAGTTTATGTCCTCTAATGATGTAGTTTCAATCTCCAGGGATATCACAGGTCTCTGTCCAAAAAGCTGGTGACAGAGATCTGCAGGAGATTTTCAACAGCATAATCATAGAATCACAAGGTTGAAAAGAACCTGCAGGATCATCTAGTCCAATTGTCTTCCTGTTAGTGTTGATACCACAAAGGACAAGAGGTTCCTTCAGAACCTCTTGCTAATTATTGTCCAAAATAATTTTGGCTAAAGGAGATTCTTTATTAATTATAACTTTTTTGTTGTTTTTGCATCTCTCGCATCTCCATTACAGTACTGCATTTTTATTTTGCTTCCTTGGATAGTAAATATCTACCAGTTGTGCCCGAGGTTATTCCATGTTTCTTTCTCCATAAAAAAGTCTCATATTTTGCAGCAGTCATTAATGTTCCTGACACTTGTATACAAATAATATTTGCTTCTTGCTAGTGTATGATTGTATAAACTATCTGATGTTTAATTCCATCTCAGTCTGACCAAGTAGAATATTAAGTCCTGGTTCAGCAAAGTACTTGCAGTGGGTGTTGTCCTTGAACACGAGGAATAGATACCATTTATGTGAGCATTTTCAAATAGGTGGTGTGCTGTCTCATGTTCTGAGGCTAACTTTCTTTTCTCACCTGCTTTCTTCAGGTTCCATCATTTTTCACTGATGCTGAAAGGAGGTCTGTTCTGGATGCAGCTCAGATTGTTGGATTAAACTGTCTTAGATTAATGAATGACATGACAGCTGGTATGTACAGTAGAACAACAGTTTCATCAGATTTCATGTATTGGTAGCAGATGCATCTAGTTACTCTGGGAAACTGGGCTGCTTTAAAAATAGGACTTGTTTCAAGTGTTCTAAACACTTTATTTTAGTCTTTTATCTTAATGTCTTCTGTGTGAAAGTGTACATGAGATGAAGCCTTAGTGGTAGTTCTCCCCCTGAGTACTTAGACCAGGCACACGCTGCAATGCCGACTTGTCCACGTAGTATCCAGGTGTCCTGGAAGAAAACACAGTTCTTGGCACTCTTAAAGGAAATTAATTGCTGATTAATTGTTGACACTTAATTTCAGAGCTCTTGTCAGTATAACTGTGGTTTTAAAATGAAAAATTGAGCAATTGGTCTCCTTCGCTTGTGTTTTCAAGACTAAAAATGTGTTAGTACAACCACGAGCTTTTAGTCTTTTCTTGAAGCAAGTGTTCATGTCCCAAGTCTTCATGTGTATCTTGCTGGAACCTGGGGTGAGGGCACTGTTCCGTGTTTTTAAATGAGTTAATGATTAGCATTTGTTTCCTGGGAGAAAAGCTGGGAAGAATTGTACCAGGGATCAATTAATTTTCTTCTCTCCACATTAGTCCAATAAACTGAGAAGAGTTTGCTCAATGGGTGGACATTCCATGCTGGTATTTTCTGTGAACTCCACTGGATTCATGTCTTTAAATGAATTGCTTTTTAAGGATTTAATAAACTTTAACATGTATTGGTAGAGTGGTATCTTAAAGAATAATTTTCAGATGATTATTCTGTATGGTAAAGTACAGATCTTTAGAGACTTTGCCAATGGGATGAACTGTTTGCAGAAATGCAGATGTTCTGTTTTCTTAGCAGCACCAGCAGATTAGGTTTCCTGTGTAGTGTAACATAGTATTTCTCATTTTATTGTCCTTACTTTATAAGGCTTGTAGTACTATTCAGCTTTTTCTAGTTTTAAATGCTATGATCTTTGATAATATCTGTGGAGAAGGGATGCTGAGGTGTGGTAGAGCAGAGGAGAAAGTGTTGCCTATTTTTTTTTTCTAATGAAGGACAAAGCTTGCTGTGATTTATTAAGTCCTACTCATAAAATCTGGCTTGGCAATGAAGGTAACTTGTTTAACATGCTCAGAAATACATTGTGTTAGTTTGTTTAGTCATGTTGTAGTCGAATTTAAGTCTCAAGGTTATAGCACTTCAATATATTCAGTGAAATAAGAGTTTCTTTTGAATTAAGCATCTCTTAATGACTGAGCTGTGGGAGTGATTAATGAGTGCTGGTACCAGTGTTTTGTTCTTTTTTTGTTAAGACCCCTCATGAATCTACAGTGATAAGAATGAGTGTACCAGCTGTAGGGGAACTTCACTAGATACTGGAATCCATAAATCCTAAGTCTCTGCTCAGTGGGAATCCAGGCTGTCCTTGTTCTAGATAGTTTTGTTTTGTTGTGGTCAGGCAAGCCAGTCCCTCCTTCCTAATATAAGGCTGTCACTGTGACTGTGACACACTGCTCTTGAGAGCATGTTTTTCCTGCCTTCTTTAGCACCTTCACTAATGCTTTAATTCTCTCTTGATAATCTGGCCAGTAGCCTGACCTCCAGCTTAGAATTTCTTCATCATGTGCAAATGAATGTTCTTCTATATTCCATCTCATCAGAATTGGAGCCTTTCCTATGTGACTGTGTAGAATAAACCATTCAGTTTTTCTTCAGTTATGCGTCAACCTTCTGCCTAGCTGCAACACTGCTATAGATCCAGGACTCTGCAGCAAAACTGTTAATGTTCTGTCCTCTGATGTGATCACCATACACTTGCATGCCACATTAGCTTCTGTTCTACTCTTTGCAATCTGTCCCTGCCTGGTACTATGCGTAGACCGAAATTCTTCATTTTAAAGCCTCTTTTGGCCGTTCATAGCATTCTCAGACATAATTTTCATGCCTGGGAGATATTCCTTTGTAAATCAAATGCTACATCCTTGATTACTATGAGAAGCTAAAAGGTGAACTGTTAAGAAGCAGATGGATTGAAATCAGTACTTAAAAGAGGGTCATTGATTCTTGGTTTTACGTGCTTAGATGTTGAGGGGTAGAGTATATACACGACTGAGGAAGGTTGTTTTTTTTTTTCAACTCAGATCCTTCAGTGTATAATGGAATAAACCTTCCATGTGGATAAAACCTTGCATAGGCAGTTTCATCTTGTTGCTCTTGATCCTATAGCTTAATGTTTACAGGATATGATGGCATACAGGTGGAGACTCAATAGAGATTATACTGATATCTAATATTTTCTTATGCAGTGGCTCTGAATTATGGAATTTATAAACAAGACCTTCCAGCTCCTGAAGAGAAGCCACGAATAGTCGTATTTGTTGATATGGGACATTCTGCATTTCAAGTATCCGCCTGCGCATTCAACAAGAGTAAACTGAAGGTAGTAAGATTAATTGAAATTAAACCTGTCTTTACATAGAAACCTGTCTTTACATAGAAAGTGGCAAAGAGATATAAAAGGTATAGACTTTTCAGTATCTATCATTAGTATGGTTTTTGATAAAGGCTGGAGGCTGCTTTGCAATACACCCATATAAGGTATACAGTACAAATACCATCATCCAAGCTAAGTGGATGGATTAAAATTGTGAATACTTAGGATTGTCACCTACTTACTTCAAATTGCTTTCCACTTTTACAGTGGAAATAACCTTTACAGATGTGGCTGATTTGAATACTTAAGCCTGTGCATAGAAATGTAGGCTGGCTTGTCCCTTGCCTTTTTTTGAAACAAAGCCTTGCCAGTATTGGATAACTTCTACTTTGGTTGTTTTGTGTTAGACTGAATAATTATGTTCTTTCAAACCAGGTACTGGGCACAGCATTTGACCCTTTCTTAGGTGGAAGGAACTTTGATGGCAAGTTAGTAGACTACTTTTGTGCAGAAATAAAAGCAAAGTACAAACTGGATCCAAAATCAAAAGTTCGAGCTCTTCTTCGTCTGTATCAGGAATGTGAGAAGCTGAAGAAACTAATGAGTTCAAATAGCACAGACATTCCCCTGAACATTGAGTGTTTCATGAATGACACTGATGTATCTGGGAAAATGAACAGGTGAGCACTATGGGAGATATCTAAGATATATGGCCCCCAAGCAGCTGCATAACCAAGTGTTTATTTCCATTTCAATAGAAACTTAGCTGTGCTAATATTATTTGCAAGTCCTAAGTAGTTGTGGCTCTTCTAAGTTGGAATAATGAAGGCTGAGATATAATGCTCAGCTACCAGAGCAGTGTTTCAGTGTAATAATGTGTGTATAGGAACCTTGGATGCTTTCTGTAGATGGCACAGTTTTAAAATCTACAGTCTGCAAACCAGGGCAGGGAGGTTGGCTTTGCATATATTTAGGTCCACAGCATATTTTAAATAACCTAGATCTCCTGTTGTTCTTAAGATAGCAACAGTTCAAGTTTTCTTTTCCCCTCCTGTTCTTACTGAACTGTGGGTATTGGAAAGAAATGAAGGACAGAAGTGGTACCATGGGGGTGACTTGATTATGACTGGAATGTCAATGAAGCCTGTTACATGGGCTCATGGGCACAACTAATTTCTAGTCAGTCCTTTAAGTACTGTCAAAGGAGAGGGTTGTGTGCTTGGTTGTTTGTTGGGTTTTTTTCCCCATTATTTAAGAAACAGGTAAAGTCCCTTTTTTGTAAAGGGAGTATGAGTTTTTTTTTTCTACTCCAATCTGTAACCTGTGCTGAGAGTCATACACGCGACACCTGCCCAAACAGTACCTTTATCTTACTGTGCTACTTTGATAGCAGCATAGGAAAATCTGTATGCAGCTGTTCATGTACTGCCTTGTCTCTGGCTGTCAATTTAACCTACTCACAGGGACTTTGCTTTAAGGCTTTTTGCCTTAAAGTGTAGTTAAGAAACCTGATCAGAATCAGTTAAGAAAAAGCAGGCCAGGAGATCTTAGTGGTGGAATGGGCATAGTTTGGTTTAACACACTTCTTTCCTTAGGTCTCAGTTTGAAGAACTGTGTGCTGACCTGCTGCAAAGGATAGAGATGCCTCTGCTTTCATTAATGGAACAAACGCAACTGAAAGTGGAAGATGTGACTGCTGTAGAGATTGTTGGAGGAGCAACCCGCATTCCTGCTGTCAAAGAGAGGATTGCTAAATTCTTTGGCAAAGATGTCAGTACAACGCTGAATGCAGATGAAGCCATAGCTAGAGGCTGTGCTCTGCAGGTACAGTACTGGCAGCACTTGGAAAAAGTGAAAAATTACATTTCCTGAGAAATGGCTGAAGTGGTCCCTTAAAGGTGTTCAAAAGAACATGTGCTCTCTGAGTCTTCTAATAAGACTCTTTTGCTGTGCGGTTGTTTAAAGTGCTGCTGTTGGGTGTGTTCTGTAAACAGCTGGCTCTTCTCTTCAGAAGAACAAACTATTTAATGAGAGGAATGTAATAGTCACTGACAAGCTGAGAGTGTTTTTATCAATGAAGTGTGCGAGAGTATCTATGAAGAGCCAAAAACGCTACAGGTTTGCATTTTATGGTATCAAGTATGCTTCTGATAGCATGAAACTGGCTTTATTCTGTTACCTTCCCCCCTGCCATCAGTAAGTTATTTTTACAGATTATAAGGAACTGTAGCTTATAGGCAAACCATTCATTCTGTCATTTTTTTCCTGCTTTATGCATTCTATTATTGCACTTACTTTTCTTTATCCTATTTCACCAATTGCTTTCCATTACTGGCAGTCAGCTGTCTGCACAGGCAGAAGCAGGATGTGTAAAGCAAAGGCTTCTTTCAGGGCTAAGTAATGCAGAACTTCTGTTCTTTTACTGTTCTGCTGTTCCTTTAGTCTGCTGCCTTTTTCACAAGCTGCAGTAAGAATAATGCTGAAAGTGGTTCTAATCCAAACAATGTGAACATATTTGTATAGTTTTTTCTTACTACACTCTACTGAAATCAAGCAGTTCACCTATTATAGTCATGGCAGATCTCATTTTCTTGTTTACAGATGCTTAAATTTCCTGGGGGCAAGTACCAGAGTAGTTAGGCAACTATAAAGTAAGTGTGTGTTTTCTCTTCTAGTGTGCAATTCTTTCTCCAGCTTTTAAAGTGAGAGAATTCTCTGTGACAGATGCTACACCATTCCCAATCTCTCTGTTGTGGAACACAGAAGCAGAGGACACTGAAGGGTAGGTAGCTCAAACTGCTGTTCTTTGGAGCTGTCAACTTTTCAGTTCAATATTCTGGGTTGCATTTAAAGCAGGATCTCTGCATTCTGATGCAGAACGTCTGTAGATCGTGTACCAGAGAGGGCTGGTGGGGAGGGGGGGTTGTTGCAAAGGCATGGGTTAAATTTTAGTAATGATTATTCTTATATATTAAAAAAAATTTTTTTGAAAGGTAACGTTGAGCTGCCAACTAATATGTTGTCTTGCGTTACTCTTATCTGTTAGCTTTTGAAATGTAAAGTGAACAAGAAAAACTTTTCTTTGGCTTTTCTATTGCAAGTTTCTGCTAACACCTATCCAGATTCCTTGTTTCAAGAGGGACATTGTACACTATGTAAACATTGTGAACTTGCATGGATACTGTTTATCTGGCTGAAAACCAGAAGCAAGGATTTAACTTCTATGGTCTCTTAAGAGCAATTCCTTGCAGTTGCAGCATCTCAAGACTCTGACCTATGTTATTAATGGCAATGTGCATGAAGGAAGTAGTTCTTCCTGTTCAGGATGTTGAAAGATCTGAAATTAACTTCTGGGGAATCTGGAGTGCTAGAGGGACTTTTCAATTTAATTTTTTTTCCCCTACAAGCTCTTTGCAGTTTAGGTTTTTCTTTTGTCTTTAATCTCACGGAAATGCAGGACCTACTTGCTCCCTCTCAGCCTTCCAGGAGCAAACTGGATTCATGTTCTAGGTGAAGTTCTTGTTTTCTCACCCTGAATTTGTAGATGGGTTCTTCTATAGTTAGGAGTTGGGATTTAGAATCAATTAGAATCAGACAGGCATATGACAGTAGACAGAACTGAGACAAAGAACATGATTAAAGCTGGCTGTCTTTGTCATATCAAGGAATGAATAATAATCAGGTGTCAGGGTTTTCAAATGAGCCACAGAAGTTAAGTGAGTAAGGTAGTAATGGGGCTGTCATTTGCTTTTTGTGGCTAAGTGAGGAAGGCTGCAAAGCATAATTTCAGTTATGCTATTCCAGGCTCAACAGTTACCCTAAACTTTGGGAGAAAAACAAATGCTGGAAGTCTACTGATTGTCACCGAATTGCCACCTATACCTGAACTTGTCTTCTGAGACTCAGAATGGGCTGAATAGGTTTTTTTTTTTTCTGGTTACAGTACACAACAGTAATTCTCTTCTTTGCAGTATGGCTGTGAAGCCTCTTTGAATTTTTCAAGAGGTCAAATACGCCAAAGCACAGCGATGTTTCTCTGAAGATTTCTGATGCTAAATCAGTCTTTCACCTCAGTATTGGACTTGATGATCTTTAAGGTCTTTTCTGACCTGAGCAATTCTATGATTCTATATTCTGCTAAGTGATGTTTTCTTCTAATTGTAGGGTTCATGAGGTGTTCAGCAGAAATCATGCAGCACCTTTCTCCAAAGTTCTTACCTTCTATAGGAAAGGTCCATTTGAGTTAGAAGCTTTTTATTCTGATCCTAATGGAGTCCCATATCCAGAGTCAAAAATTGGTAAGTAATTGTACTGGAAATGTTGCTGTCTAACATTGTTTAATATCAGCGTTGGTCTTAAATCTACTCTGTAATAATAGTATTCATACTGCTGTACTTTTCAGTCTCTGGAGGACTCAGTTATTAACAAATATCTAATTCCATAGATGGATCAATTCCAAATATGATTAGCTTCAGAAGTTGTTTTAGTCTGAAGAAATGAAGGGAACTGTAACAGTACACCCAGGACTAGAATGAGACTATTTTTGTGAGAGAACTTCTTAACATGTTTTCTTTTCTACTAAAGCATCCTTATGAGTACTTGAAAAATATCTCCTATATGTAGAAAACTTAAGTGTGAATTAAACAGAAGCACTGAAACCATAGAGTGAAATTGACTTACTGCGTGTTGCGTTTTCCTCTTCTTTCTGGATGTCATGTAAGGCTGTTTAAATTTGAATTTCCTCAGCATTAAATAGTAGCAGCTTCAAGGCTAAGGTGTTGATTTTAATTGTGTTGGCAGCAAGAGCAAGTCTTTTCTCCTTTTTGACAAATTAAAACATTGACTATCTTATGTTTATAATGCAGTTAAAAAAGGATGTTTGCATGGTAAAATCAAGCTGGGAGTTCTTACAAAAGTCAAGTAACTGCTTGGTTTTGTTTAAAAGCTTAACAGTTACTGCACGTGGACCTCAGTATTTTTAGGGTGGTAGAAGCAATGACAAGATCTTACTAAAAATCTCTTACTAAAAGATTTATTTTGTTTTTGTTTTCTTTTTTTGTCTTACCCTTGAGTTATCGACTGGTTAGGTATTTCATAGTACAGCTGTTCTGTTGGTTAACAGTATGCTTGGATGATAGCTACGCTGGAATTACAATGTTAAAGATAAACTTCATAAATATTCTTGAAATGGTTGGGAGAATACATAGGTCTAAAACATTGTAATCTGACTTACCGGTTCTTCAGCTACTATATCATGTACTACAAAGTCACCTGTAACAGTTATTTCAACAGGAAAAATCAGTTAATTTTCCCTGTGTTGAAGTGAGTTCTGTGGTTGGTTCACAGTGAGTCACAAAGTTCAAATTCCACTTCTTAGAAACAAGCACAATATTTTGTAGTCAGAGAAACAGCGACTTCCTTTCACGTTAACTCTGCCTTTAAAGGCCAGTCATGCAGTTTGTGCCAGTGAAATCTCTATGGCTTTCACAAATGAGATGGCAACTTCTGTACAGCAAACTAAGCATGGATTTTCAAAAATCTGATTGGCTTCAGCTTACTCGCCGATTAAGTCTTTGCTCAGAACAGAGTTGTTAGTAGCTCATATGAGTGAATCAGGAGTTTTGATGAGACCACTAAAGGAGGACAGGTCACAACTTCGGTATTATTGGATTTACCCAGTCGGGGATTATATTCTTTGGCCTGTTAAGTAAGCTGATAAAAGCTGATATACAGGAAGATCAGATCTACTGATGAAGTGATGCATGTGAGCATGTGCATATCCAGTCTGTGAGAATGTCAGTGAAGCAGAGTAAGTCTCCAGGTCACTGTTTTGGTGATGTACATAGAACAGTGGGCAGAAAAACAAACCTGCTCTTAAATGAGTATCAGAAGTCTCACTCTTCATATGCTCTCCCTAGAGTAAAATGGCTGCCTTTATGTGGATGTTAGAAGCTGAAAGGGAAAAATGCATTATTATTTTATTACACTTCTAGAAATCCTGTTCCTGTGTTGGACAACTAAAAAGGCATGCACCACAGTATTTCTGTTGGGCAAAATCTTTCTAGTTTTTGTTCATCCCATCGTAGTATCACTGATACCACAAGCAAAGGGAGAGTGAGCTTTTACTTTTATACTGATTCGGTATTACTAATGACAGGAGAATCTGCCCTCTGATGAAAAAAGTTTTCCATCTACGTTTAGAAGGTGAAGTTGATAGAGCAATAACGCATCTATTGTTTTTCCACAGTATTTGTTTAATTTGGGAACCATGCAATTAGCACAGATATTGGTGGGGTCAAATACTTAGAAAGTATCTGGTATTGAAGAAGAAAGCATTGTTCCTGTCCTGTAATGTTACTTAGTCTATTACACTCAGTGAGTACAGTTTCTTTTCACTTCAGGTAGGTATGTTATCCAGAATGTGGCAGCTCAGAAAGATGGAGAGAAGTCTAAAGTTAAAGTGAAAGTCCGTGTCAATACTCACGGCATTTTCAGCGTATCCACTGCATCCATGGTAGAACCAGTTAAAAGTGAAGATAGCGAGGATGTTGGTGTTGAGACTGAATTGGAAACTCAGGACCAGATGCCCGCTGAAAATTCAAGCGATGTGAGTTGGCCTTTATTGTGTGTGAATATCCTTACTGATGAAACTGTTCTGCTGGTACATATTTGGGAAGAGAAGTACCTTCTGAGGAGGTAAAATGAGGTTAATTCTGAGATGTGTACAGTTATTAGTAAGATGTCTTCATAAGAAAAGGAGAAAATCAGTGCCATCCTGAAAAACTGCATGGATTTCAAAGTCAGTTATCAGGCAACATGTGACATGGGAGTAGGTGGGTTCCATGAGGGTGGGATTGCTTATGGTTGTCACAGTTATCAGTGTTCCAGGTAGGAGAACTTGGTTTATATTGATGCTGTTAGTCTCAACAAGAATTGTGCCTAATGCTTTGTATTAGAGAAGTTTTGAAACCTTGTGAAAGGGAAAATTGAATCCTTTTCTACAGCATGGAAGGGTAGGGGAGCAATGGGGAGTAATGCAACACTGTTACGGTGGACTTTGTGTTAATTTTTTTTTAAGGAAAAACCTTAAAAAGCTATGATTTGATAAATTAAAAGCCACTTTTTGTAAAAGAAGGTGGTAGAATGCACACACGCGAGTATTGTATTGCCAGCCTGGCACTGGTAGCATTTTTACACCTGGTCCTGGTCTCTGTTAGTTAAAGCGTGTGTATTTGCGTGTGCACAGAATACTTTGTAGGGCACTTGGTACCGTATGTGTGTCAGAAGTGGTGCCCTATGACTTCGGATAAATTCCAGTGCACATGCCTTCTACATCCTTTGTGCCTGGGCTTTCATTTCAGAAAAATAACCAGCAAGAGAACAGTGAGGCTGGAACACAGTCCCAGGTACAAACTGATGGTCAGCAAACGTCACAGTCTCCCCCTTCATCAGAACCTCCCTCTGAAGAAAACAAAATCCCAGATGTCAAGAAAGTGAGTGACCCTTTAACTCTGTTGAAAATGTTATACTCTGATGGTGGCATTTAAAATGATAACATTCCAGGAGAAAAGTGAAGAACTTGGTACTCAAAACCCTTTTTTATACTTTCATACATTTTTATCTTTTAACTGTCAAAAATGATCTGTATATCTTGTGATTTTCATGACAAAATTTTGCAGAGTTCCTGCTAGATGCGGGTCTCTCTACCTTTGCCTCTCTTTACATGGAGTTGTGCAGCTAATTTGTTTGGAAAGCAGATATTTCCAACCTATTTAACAACTGTTAGAGGCCAAAGTTATTACATCTGCTGAGAGAAGCTTGAATTGGGAATTTATAAACTGAAGGGGAGATAATCGATGCATAGAATATGTGCCTGCGTGGTATTGCTAGTAGCTTGCTCTTTGATCTGTGTGAGATGAGAAATGTTTTAGATTAAAATCTTGCTGCTGTCAGCATCACCAGTGAAGTGCTAAGTTATAGATGGGTGCTTCTGGAAAACCTGCAGATAAATGATAAATCTGGGAAATGTCCTTCCTCTGTTGCTCAGTACTGTCTATGAAATACTATAGGCAGGCTGGGATAGCGGGCGGACTTCCTTGAAAGGACAAATGCCTTGCAAGTACACTTTGAAAATTCTCCAAGAACGCAACCTCCATTCTTCCTTATGGATGTTTCTATCATGGCATTAATTCATCAGTCAGGAATGTTATCTTATTTCTCTTCTCTCCAACTTAGACAAGTGAAAAGAAAGGTGATCAGCCTCCAGAAGCTAAAAAACCCAAGATAAAAGTGAAGAATGTGGAACTGCCTATTGAAGCTAACTTGGTTTGGCAGTTAGGAAAAGATCTCCTCAATATGTATATTGAAACAGAGGTGAGTTTATGTGGTTTGGACTGCTTTTTTAATTGCAGTTTTTAACAATTGCTCAGCTTTTCAGAGCAACCTCTGATCTTTTATATAGAGTGTAGACTCAACTAATTGAATGGGCTTATAATACTCTAACACATAACTGACAAATGCTAGTAAGTGCTGTGCTGAGGTTGTGTTTATAACAGTAGTACCAGAGCATTGATCTGTAGAATAAGATCAATGCCATTCCAATAAGATCAAGCCATTGCAATCTAGAAAATGATGCGCTGTTTCCTCAGGTGAGTCCACTGCAGCTTTGAGAATGCCAGAAGCTTTAGCTCACACTGCTTCTGTGTTCTATAGCAGCTGTGATTTACAGAACACTGTTTGAACATAAGTATTCAATGGAAGTGTTTTACGTGATCTCACAGGGTAAGATGATTATGCAAGACAAACTGGAAAAAGAAAGAAATGATGCCAAGAATGCAGTGGAAGAATATGTGTATGAGTTCAGGGACAAACTGTCTGGACCGTATGAGAAATTTGTTTGTGAAAAGGTAGGTTATAGTTTGAGGAGTTTCCCTGAAAACACTAATAATAACTATTCTGTATTCCTTTGTCTAACTTTATTCATCATATACTTGTCATGGAAATGGGTATAGATCTTAATTCATTTGTATGATCATAAAATCTTTGAGTGGCTTGGTTGGAAGGGTCCTCAAGGATTATCAGTTCTGACCCCTGTGCCGTAGGAAAGGTTGCCAGCCACTAGATAGGTAATCGTTCAGGTTGCCCAAAACATCTAGCCTGGCCTTAAACACCTCCAGGCACTGAACCATCCACGATCTCTCTGGGCTTGTGGTTCCAGCACCTCCCCAGTCAGTTAAAAAGCAAATCAGAAACTTCCTAATGTCTAATATAGATTTCCCTCTCTTTTAATTTAAAACCATTCCCCCTTGTTCTGCCATATCTACCTGTGCAAAAAGCTGATTTCCTTTGTGTTGAAAACTCCTTTTAATTGCTGGAAGGCTGCAATGAGGTCTCTCCCACATCCTTCTCTTCTCCACGCTGAACAAGCCCAGTTCCTTCAGCCCGTCTTTAGCTTATGACTGATACTGATGCAGAACTGAAGTTCTCAGGGTTAATAAGTAGTGCATATCCCTGAGTACTTGACTCCATTGACTCCTTTTGCAACAAAATCCTTTTTTGCTTCTAAATAAAGATGGTGAATAGAAAGGGAAGCTTTAAATGAGTTAAAACCGTAGCTCAAGCATTGGTCTAGATCCAAGCAAGTAACCATTGATGCTGCCAATGTTGTAGATACATGTTTCCCAGTTAGAATCTGATGGGATTTAGTTGACTTAATTAGATAAAGGCTACAACAGGAATTTAGTTCTTGTCCTCCTGCGTAAACTCTTGTATTTATCTGTATTATTTATTTATTGTACTTATCTGTATTTACATTTCTACGAGAGAAGCGTAATCAATTGTTGCTTGTTTTGATGTTTGACATGTCAATATAATTCAACACAGGATCTGCAAGGCTTCTCTGCACTCCTAACAGAGACAGAAGGCTGGCTGTATGAAGAGGGTGAGGATGAAGCTAAGCAGGTGTACGTGGACAAACTAGAGGATTTAAAGGTAGGTCTGTTAGGATGGAAAACAACCCAAAATGCAAACTTTCCAAAATACCACAAGAAACAACGTTGATGAATGTTAATGAAATGCATAACACACACAAATTGCTTTTTCTAGAAATTAGGTACTCCAATTGAAATGCGTTATCAAGAAGCAGAGGAGCGACCAAAGCTATTAGAAGAACTAGGACACAGACTGCAGTATTATGCTGCGATAGCTGGGGAATTCAGGAATAAAGTAAGTGGCCTGAAAGAACCTTTTTGTTTAATACCACATAGGGTTTCATGGAGGCCCACCAGCTGGTGGTGGTTCCGTATTTGTGCAATACTTTACTGTTATATAGGTTATATATATATATAATGCAACAAATGAGTCTCAGTACACAATAAAACCTCACAGTGTGTTGTATCTTCAGTTGCTTGATGCTTCTGGATGTTTTCAAGCCAAAAAAAAAAAGTACTTTGACAAAGGGGGGAGAAGGTCAGGCTGTGGTCTAATTCTTGACCTCTGGAAATGCAATCTAATTTCTTCAAAGGTGTGTTCTTCCATTCTTGTTCCCAGAAGAACTGGGTATTATGTAGTGGTGTGAAACCTTACTGTGAAAGTGACTCAGGATACACTAAAGCATCCAACGCTTTCATATACATGTTTCTTCTTTGGCACCATTGTTTAAAGATGACTTTCTAGATACGCATGCCTGCCATTGGTAAACTTAGTCCTTGAGTATCAGCTTTAGAATTTTAATAGGGCAGCTCAAAACACTCAAAATTACTTAGATTGAGTCTCACGAGATAAATTCTTATATACTTGAAGCCATGTGTTATAAGACTATAATTATGACTTGAAATTATGCAGTACTATTACAGTCTTAAACATACTGCGTTCAGTGAAATTAGTTATTTCACGTACATTGAATCCATGTTTGAATTCTCAGCCTGAGTCGCAGGTCATGTTGTAGTGCAGGTCCTTTTGTTAACAATTATGTAACTGCTTCTGTGGCATCAAAAGGAATGTTCCTGAAGTTGAGAGGTGTTTTTAAGCAGCCTTGTTAAGAACACTGTATTATTTTGCGACTTCTTTGTGAAGTCTGTATTCCCTCTGTGAGCCAGCTTTCCTATTTAAATACTGGACAACAGGAAACTTACTTGAATTTCTGCATTCTCATGTCTCTTGCTGTAACAGATGCAGATTTTGCCTAGCTGTGTATTTTGAAACTTGGTAAAGATGATGATAAATTGTAAATAATTGGGGTATTCTTGTCGGTAACTTTATGCTGTCACTGACTTCATGATTTGACTTTATTAACTAATGTGAAACATTTATTTGTGCAGGATGAAAAATACATCCATATTGATGAAATGGAAATGATGAAAGTAGAGAAGTGTGTGAGTGAAGTGATAGAATGGATGAACAGTGCTGTGAGTGCACAGGCTAAGAAGAGCTTAGATCAGGATCCAGCTGTGCGTTCCTTTGAAATTAAGGCAAAGCTTCAAGTAAGTACCAAAAGAAATTAATATTGGAGGCTATTCTTTTAAAAAAAATAAAAAGTAAAAATTGAGAGCCAGACTGACTTGTTTTGTTTCTCCTCTAAATTCTTCCTTTTCATATTTCATCGTACTTTTCCAATATTCCTGAAGGGTGGTTAGAAAATATAAACTAAATGTGGTTTGGCAGGAAGCAAAGGAGCTGCGCTACCCTGTTTGCAATTCTGTGGAGCTGTTGGTGTTCTACTGAAAGGCAGTTGGAGTTTTTATTGGAAAGTACAAGGTGGTCTTCAGGGAAAACCCCACAGCCATGTATTAAACTCAAAAACAGAAAATCTTTGCTTGCAGAACTTCAAGATGTAGATCAGTTTATTTCAGAGTACAGTGTGTACTCATTGCTTTGGTATGGGGGAAATGAAGAAGCAAGTTTGAAGCAACATTTTAGGCATGGAACTCTTCATGTGTCCTTAATACGTGCTCTGACCACATCTTTTTCTCCTCTCTTTCAGGAGTTGAACAATGTCTGTGAGCCCATTGTGACACAACCAAAACCAAAAGTTGACTCTCCTAAGGAAGAAAACCCATTAAATGAACAGGGCGATTATAAAACTGAAGACATGGGAGAAGATGACAAAAGTGCAGACATGCTTCAACAAAATGGTGAATGTCATCCAGGTGATCAAAACGCTGTTAACATGGATTTGGACTGAATCGCTGCACTTGATGAAACAACTTGCTTCCCATGACAGAAGATATTTTTGCTGTTGTACATGATGACGGGATTGGGAATGCATTGTTTGGGGAACTATTTATATTTTTTTCTTAAAACTTGTCTGGAATATGTTGTGTTATGGGAGGAAGGAATAGTAATAGTGTTGGTCGTGACTATCCTAAAAGGAAAATTGCCTTGGTAACTTTCAGATTCCTGTGGAATTGTGAGTTCATACTAAGCTTCTGTGCAGTATTTAACCATTTGCATCACTGAAGATGAAGAGAAGCACTTGCTCTGAAATATACTGCTCCTTCAAAAGGTTGTATTTGAAACCTTCGTAGGCATTTGTAGATGCCAAGGTAGTTTTCTTTCATCTGGACATCTGATTGGGTATGTCAGTAAAAGCCAGTGTCTGTCCCGTTGGTAAGGACTTCGCACAATGAGATTTTCTGTTCTGAGGTTTTTGATTATTGCAGTCCAAAGCATTTATCAGATAATAAGATGATGGAATGTGTTAGTAGCATGCAGAAACGCTTACGTTTCGTCTCTTGCTAAACAATACATTTTTCATGTGGGGTGCTTAAAATGAAGGAAATGCTATTTCTGTTAGTGTTATTGTGAAGCCTTTTAATTGGCTTTAAAATAAAGTTCATTTTACTGGTATTTTCTGACTTGTGGGATTTAGCTGTTTCTTGGTGTTTGTGATGTGTTCTCCTTTTCTACTACTGGTGACAGATAATGAAGGCTGTGACTTTGTTCATGCACAAGTTATTAAAAAAAGGAGGGTAACAGTATAGAAATGGCATGGCTTAGTGATGGCACTTGTGAGGTCATTTTGATGTTGGACTTGATGATCTTGAGGGTCTTTTCTGGCCTAAATGGCTTTGCGTCCTTGGGAACAGTTGCACAGGGAGTTGAAAGCATTACCCTGTAAGCATAGGTTAAAACTTTGAACACAGAATCCCACATTAGACTCAACCTCTACTAGGGAATCAGGCAGCTAAAGTTGGGAGGTAAGAGGTTTTAATTTTGGGGATTATATTCCCAAAGGTGCAACCTGTATTGGTGTGCTGGGGCATAGACTCCATGTCACTGGATGCTGAACGGTCAGTGTCACTAATGATGTATCTTTTGGATAGAGTTTGTGTAGCAGGAGCATTTTATCTGCAGTAACAAAACTAAAGTAGGTCTTTTCTTCCATTGGAGCTACTGGAGTGGGAATACAGGCACAGGACATGACTGGTACTTCCTAGAGCAAGCCAATCTTGCTTGTGTCTGGTAGTTTGTTGTTTTTTTTCTGGTAATGAGAACTGTTAGCCAGACCCTAGGGCTTGTCCCAGCCAGGAAGAGGAGCAATACTGCAGCTTCACCTGGGAGTGACCAATTTTCAGCACAGATAATAAGCAACTGCATGATCAAAATGCAGGTCCCTGTTACAGCCTTCTGTTAGCAGCACGTCCTTTACCTATAAGGATCTGCTGGATAACTGTACAGTAATACAACACTTAGGTTCTTCCCCATCCTTTTGCTACAGCAAAAGAAAAATGTAGTCAGATTTCAAAATCCAGTTTTAAGTGTGGAAGATGAAGTGTATTGCTGAAGCCAGTGTAATGGTAGCATCAAGGGTTAACAGGCTCCTGCTTACTAGTTCATTACTTGCTGAAATGGAAAGTGTTGCTCTGGCAGCATTAAGATACCAGAACTTTCATTGCAAAACCAGTAGGATGCCACAGCAGGAAACAGCCTGATCAGAGAAATGCTTTGTGAAGACATTTTAAATAGAATTCTGACAGAACATTGAGTCCTGGATCTACAAAAAGCAGCTTTGCTGGCCCTGGAGTGAATTATCATGCGTTCTGTTACCTCTAGAGAAGGTACTGCTCTATTTTTCTTCTAATGAACCTTCATAAAAGGAGTCTGTGCTGAGAACAGACAAATGTGTTTTCTCATGGATTGCTGGAACACGTTTCGTAGCAGCTGATAGCGGTTGATCCCTGATGATTAAATGGCTTATTTAAATACTTGCTGTTTCTGCTTTAGTCTGGGGTAGAAAAAGAAAATGAAGGCAGAAATCAGTGATTTAAATATTCTGCTTCTCCCTTCCTCTAATTTAGTGAATATCTTGCTTTCTCATTTATCTTTCACCAGACACATGTGCACAAGCCACTTGTTTTCTCTTTCATCTCAACATCAGCAATACGGAGGTGAGGGTGTTTGGTTTCCTTTGTGCTGCAGGGCACTGAAACAACACTGAGCAGTGCAAGGAGTAGATAGCTGATCAGGTTAATCTTAGTGACACGGTGATTAATTGACCTCACCCTGGCACTGATCGCACAGACGTCTGAATCTTTATATTTTTCCATCTGAAGGAAGAGAAGTTTAGAAAACCTTTTGATGGAACATCGTAGTGTATTCCTTCTCATTTTTCACTTGTAATGCTACTCTCTAAGATTTCCTATTATACAAACTTAAAACTGTTTTTTCTCTTCTGGCATTCCTAACAGTATTCACTGTATTCTGTCTGAGATAATGGTTTTCTCAAGCCATCTCCTAGACTTTTTTTTTAGGTATTTACTTCTTTTCAAGATGCTAGAAATGTCTGAACAATACAGACTTGGATTTCCGGATGAAGTTTAACAAAAGCAAGTGTAGAGTCTTGCATCTAGGTAGAAATAATTGCATGCACCAGTACAGGTTGGGGGAAGACCTGCTGGAGAGGAGCTCTGCTGAGAGGGACCTGGGTGTCCTGGTGGACGACAGGTTGGCCATGAGCCAGCAGTGTGCCCTTGTAGCCAAAAAGGCCAATGGCATTCTGGGGTGCATTAAAAAGAGCGTAGCCAGCAGGTCGAGGGAGGTGATCCTCCCCCTCTACTCTGCCCTGGTGAGGCCTCATCTGGAATACTGTGTCCAGTTCTGGGCTCCCCAGTACAAAAAAGACAGGGATCTCTTGGAAAGAGTCCAGCGGAGGGCCACAAAGATGGTGAAGGGCCTGGAGCATCTCCCCTATGAGGAGAGACTTAGGGAACTGGGTCTGTTTAGGCTTGAGAAAAGAAGGCTGAGAGGGGACTTGATCCAGGTTTATAAATACCTGAAGTGTGGGAGCCATAGTGGCGAGGCTGGTCTGTTTTCAGTAGTACGTGGGGACAGGACTAGGGGAAATGGGCTGAAACTTCAGCATAGGAAGTTCCGCACGAATGTGCGCAAGAACTTCTTTACAGTGAGGGTGACGGAGCACTGGAACAGGCTGCCCAGGGAGGTGGTGGAGTCTCCTTCTCTGGAGATATTCAAGACCCTCCTGGACGCCTACCTGTGCAATGTGGTGTAGGGAGCCTGCTTTGGCAGGGGGGTTGGACTCGATGATCTCTAGAGGTCCCTTCCAACCCCTACAATTCTGTGATTCTTACCTAGAAATCTGTGCGTGATGTAGAGAAAGTCAAATCTGCTCTAAAAATGTTTTCTGTTTGCATTCCTAAACACTCAAAGAACTTACTCAGACTACCTTATTGGATCGCTATTAACCTTAGTTAAGTGTATAAGCGTGCCTTTCATGCTGACATAAGATCTGTGAATTAACTCTATTGTTAAGATGAAGTTTATAAGCTCATGTGGCACAAATTGCCTCAAATTCAATCTCCCTGTAATCGCTTCATATGATTCCAAGTAATGTGAAATACACGAAACTGACAGAATTGTTATATTTTACTTTACTAGTAAGAGCTTTAATCAACAGTATAAGAGCCAGGTAAATTAACATGAGGTCTCCAATTTGTTCTGTTTATCTATTGTATATCTGCTGATAAAGGTTTGTTCTAACACATTTTAATGAACTAATAGCACTTGAACCTGTAGCAAGTCTATTTTAATACTTGATCGGGTGTCTTCCCCTCAATGAGATGTTCTATTATTTACTGCCTCTTTCATTTTTGCAATAGATCTTGCTTTCTATG
The DNA here is from genome assembly GCF_039878825.1 of Excalfactoria chinensis. Lineage (NCBI taxonomy): Eukaryota > Metazoa > Chordata > Aves > Galliformes > Phasianidae > Excalfactoria > Excalfactoria chinensis. The sequence goes on from NC_092825.1 coordinate 163,868,190, forward strand.
TGGATGTACATCACAAAAAATGAAGTCAAACTGAAATCTCTCTGGAATAACAGATACATGTACTGCATAGATAATGGATATTGGTTTATCAGTTGTAAACCCTCAAGCCCATAGCGGGGGGGGTTGGAGCTTGGTGATCCTTGAGGTCCCTTCCAACCCAAGCCATTCTGTGATCCATTCTATTATGCTGTGTTAATCTGTTGAATATCATGTTTATTTGTGTTTATTCTGCACAAAGTAGAACTGCTTCCTTTACCTGAAACTGAAGCACTGGTTTCCTCTAAACACTGGGACTCTGGTCTGAGTAGCTGACTTGTAGCCCCAAGATCTTCCTTCTAGCACCAGGCGAATGGACTGTCTTTGGGGCTACACTGGCATTTCGTAGGGGACACTGGGGTGTTCAGCCTGGCTGAAGCTTCCTGGTGGATAACATCTCATCTTCAGCTTTTGAGAAGCCTTAAAATCTGGTCTCTGGTCCTTCTGGCTGAAGGAATTTGATTTTAAGTGTTGATTAACCATATTCTTCCTTCTCTGATAGTAAGATGCTTATGAGGAAGATAGAAAGTTCAGAAGAATTATTTTAGGGTTTGACAAAACCCAGCCTGCAGGACGGCAACCTCTGCATTTGTGTGTCACCTCAAATCTACTACAGCAGAGGCAGAGCAGCATGTGTGTGCCCAGGCTTCTGTCAGGAACCCTGGGACAGCATCACTATCTTGTGCTATGTATCTCTCACACCTGCTGTACCAGACTGCCAGCTGTGGTGGGTGGCTTTAAAGACAGAGCTCAGAATACAGATTCTGATCTTGGGATTGACCTGCAGAGAAATGGGATGGAAAGGGATTCTCCAAAGGGATGTTTGGAAAGTAAACCCTACTGTGTGGAGGGGCTGGGAACGCGTGTTACATCTATGGCTGATGTTGAAACTGTCTGCTTGTTTCCAGGAGATGAACCTCCAGGTAGGACCAGATGTAGCTGGATGACTGTAGAGTAAAAATGGCCTTTGACGCTGTCCGCCACAGCATCACTGTGGAGAAGCTGGCTGCCCATGCTCTGCTGGATGAAGCACTGGCTGGATGGCCAGGCTCAAAGAGTTGTGGTTGGTGGAGTGGAATCCAGTTGGTGGCTGGTCATGAGTGGTGTCTCCTAGGGCTTGGTACTGGAGATGCTTCTATTTAACATCTTTATTAATGATCTTGATGAGGGGATTGAGTGCACCCTCAGTAAGTCTGCAGATGATACCAAATTGGGTGGGAGTGTTGATCTGCCTGAGGGGAGAAGGGCACTGCAGAGGGACCTGGATAGACTGGATCAGTGGCTAAGGTTAACTGTATGAGTTTCAATAGGGCCAAGTGTCAGGTCCTACATTTTGGTCACAACAACCCCAGGCAATCCTACAGGCTTTTGTGGCTGGAAAGCTGCCTGATGGAAAGGGGCCTTGGTGTGCTGATGGACAGTCAGCTGAATATGAGCCAGCAGTGTGCACAGGTGGCCAAGAAGGCCAATGGCATCCTGGCTTGTATCAGGAATAGTGTGGTGAGCAGGACTAGGGAAGTCATCCTGCCCCTGTACTTGGCATTGGTGAGGCCTCACCTCGAGTACTGTGTCCAGTTTTGGGCACCTCAGTACAGAAAGGACATGGAGGTGCTGGAGCAGGTCCAGAGAGGGGCAACGAGGCTTGTGAAGGGCTTGGAAAGGAAAATCAGCCCTATGAGGAGAGGCTGAGGGGACTGGGGCTGTTTAGTTCAGGGAAAAGGAGGCTGAGGGGAGACCTTATTGCTCTTTTCCAGTACCTAAAAGGTGCTTACAGCAAGAGCAGGGTAAATCTCTTCTCACTTGTGACAGGATGAGGGGACACAGCCTCAAGTTGCACCTGCACTTTCTTATGTGCTTGCCAATGACCCTTATCTGCAGCAATAGAGGGCAGATCTGTATTACTGAATTTGATGCACAAAAGCATGCAGCTAAAAATTATTTTCCGTAGTGCCATTGCAAAGTGCTTTCTGTGGAGTCAGACACAAAACCTAGTACTGAAACCCAAGTAACATCCCTGCATCGGGAACATTTTAGTGCCACAAAGCATTAAAATAGGTTTCACACAGTTCGAGCTATTTACCATGTCAGTAAATAGCTTGCACTAAAATGCATGGGGCCCTGTGACATGAGATAATACTGAGATTTTGCTCGGTCCTTACCTCCTACTGCATCCCAGGTAGGTTTGTCAGCATTTAGCCAATGGGCCATTAAATTGTTTTACTTGAAATGCTACACAGGGACTAACTTGGCTGTACTGACAAGAAGCCACTGCATAACCAAGCACAAATTGATGAGACTGTACAAGAGAAGAAAAGAGATTAACAGGGAGGAGAGGATTTTGATTTGATTGGTTTTCTTTATATACAGCCACAAATCAGGAGCAGAACTGTGCTTGTTTAAATCCTTATTTTCTCCTAAAGTCCTTATTTTCTCTTATCATGTTTGCTCAGGCACGCATGAACAGAGTGCCTCTAACAGTTTGTGTGGGAAGCCACCCGTAGCATATCTACAGGCTGTTTAAATAGATGTAAATTGCATCGTACACATCATACAGATGTCTGAGGAACCTGAAAAGGAGATGCATGTCTGCAGTATCACTGTGTGCCAGCACCAGCAGGCAAGCTCATGGATCAGGCCCTGCTGCACAGGCTGCAGAGACTGCAAGAACCTGCTGAAAAGCAAATTGCAATGCCAAAATATTCCTCGGTATTTTTTCTGATGTTCCTTTCACAAAGACTTTGGAAAGTTGCAGTATTTTCCCAACTAACACCCCAACACAAAACTATTGTTTATCGAGTATTCATCTGTTGTGCTCTCGTTAAATGATGAATCTGAAATGCAGTCTCGAGTGGACCGCTTTGCCAAGAGGGCTATGCTTTATGGAATGTGATGGAGCTCATCTGCCTGTCCTGGACCAAAGAGGCAGACAAGGCTGGGCTGGTTTGGGCATGGCTGCTGGTTTGTCCTCACTGTCCTCATGCATGTGTTCCTTGCTCAGGGATGTCACTTTACAAACAGTAAATAGGCTTCTGATTTTTATTTCCACGTTTAGATAAAATGATCTATATATTCATTTTCTTTTAGAAAGAAAGAAGGCTGGAGAAGCATCCCAGAATGGCCAGAAGCTCATTATAAGCTTTTTCTTTCAGATTCAGTCCCACTCCCAACATTTTCCAGTTTGTTGAAGCCAATATATTTGTTTTCAGCAAATGAATGCTTTATGATGACAACTCCTTGTGTGGGGAAGATGCCTCCTGGTACCTCCTGGGGCTCAGAAGGGAAGCCTGGGAATCACTGTTGGTTTTGTGTCCAAACAGTGTGGTGGTAAAATAACTTGTTTTATTCTTTATGAGTATCAAAATACAGAGTTTAGAGCTTCATTTAAAACAATATCACTTTGTGCAGATAAATCATCTCAATTATGTGCGCTCTTTACTACTTACAAAGAATTCTTTTGTCCCCCTGAAGAGCCCCACTGTACCTAAAAGAACACTCAGGCCTGCTCAAGGATATATTTGCTTTATCAATGTGCTTCTCCAACCACAGATGCAGTGTTCACATACAGTTAGTTCAAACATCCAGCTGTAGCCACTTCCCCTCGGAGGGAGGGATGATGTAGAAATAACTCTGACCAAATTCTTCCTGTTGGCACCTACAGCACTTTTTGTCTGTGTATTTATTCACTGATCATTTCAGCCTTAACAGTCTATAGCTGTTAACCTATGCCTGTGCCCATTCCAGATCATGTCATTCAGTACCACCTCTGCCCTTTCCCATCTCCAGGAATGGTGATCTCACCACCTCTCTGGGCAGCCTGCTGCAGTGCATCACTTGTTTCTGTACTCAGTGCAACAAGCTTTGTATGAGATGCTGTTGTAAAAACAGTGTGTGTTGCCTGTGATCTAGTACACACTGACATAGATAACCTGATTTTCAGAGACGTGTCTGTCTTGCACACATATGCATGCCTGTGTGAAAGCAAGGAGACAGGTAAATCAGCTAAGATAAGTGAAATCCATCATCCAGGGAGAGTGCTGTTTTCAGCCAGCTCATTGGCCCAGATCTGATCAAGCACTTGGGATTTCTGGAGGACCCCTCCGTAAGCAGGACAGCTGCTGGCATTTTCTCTTGTCCTTGTGAGAGGCAGGGCAGGTCGGCCCTGGTGTTACAGTGCAGGACATGGACCTTCCTACAGCCCCAGGCTCTGCAAGTGAGCAGGGGATGAACATGAGGAACTCAGTGGGCAGACCCTTCCCAGCTGCCCCCTGCCCACCAGGCAGGGCTAGTGCTCCTCATGGACAGCCTGGGCCCACCCAGCCATGCAGGCAGCTCCCTGGGCCTGTGCTGCAGCTCTACTCAGCTTTATTTTTATTCTTCTTCCAGAATATGCAGTAACCATTTATTCCTGAGGCGTGTGAGTCTGACTAATCCTTCAGGGGTGTCTCAGGGGACGACCATCCCACAGAAAAGCATGGCTCCCTGCAGTATGAACTCCCACCAGGTACATCTGGCTCTGGGGCAAGGCTCATACAGTGCTGGGGAAGACCCAATATTGTATAATTTAGATGTTTTCTTCCAGAAGTTAGCAAACTGCGTACCTGTCCTTAAGGCATACCTGCTGCTGTGACTCCATCTCAGCATGTGTCCATCTCAGCCTCCTGTCACCATCCTGAAAGTCCAAGCTCTTTGCTGCACGCTTCAGCAGCAGCACCTGCAGAGCTGTAACAGATACACTAAGAATTGCACCTGTCTCCACTGCTATCAAAAACCACTTGGTTGCTTCCTCTCCAGGAGCATTGGTGAGCTTCAATAGCTGCTTTCCCATTTCAAAATCCCACCGTTTAATTGCCTTTAAAAAGAAAGATAAGACGCAGAAAATGTGGAGTCTGGAAAGAAGCTCAAACTTTCTGTCCCCATCTTCCTGCCCCTTTTACTTGTGGAATAGCATGGAAAAGTCACCATCACTGAGATCTCAGATATCTCAGCAGAGTTACAATGAGGGATGGAGGATGAGTTTGAGTGGGCTTTTGTACTTAAGTCCTATTAGATTATCTGGGTGGGTGCATGGCTGCTTGGGTCAGCCCAGACACTGTTGGGAGTCACAGGAGGGGACAACCAGTGGCTCATCTGCAGGACCTGCCCCTACCCTGCAGAACTGTGCTGGAGCCACAGCTCCAGTTTCATCGCTACTGGAGCCATTCACCCCAGGGAAAGCCCGGGGCAGGCCCTGCACAGACACAGTTCAATGGGAAAGGGAGCAGCACAAACAAGAAAACTGCAGTCTTGGCAGCAGCTGCCTGGAAGACGGCTGGGATGTGCAGCTAAATATCTGGCAGAGAAGTGGGCATTAAAAACCAACAGGAGAACGTTGGATTAAGCATGTTCTCCACTTATGATCTTCCCAAGGAAAATGAAGTTTCCGAGACTGAAAAGCAGTGCATTTAGTAGTCAGCCGATGAAGGAGGGTGGTAGGTGTCTTTGTGACAGTGTCAGCTATTTCGGCTAGCTTTACGTCTGCCTGCTGTCTGCTGGATGAAACCATAGACAGCGCGGTAGCAGCTTTGTCTGCAATTACCACATTTAGGCTGGAAAAAAGAAATAACCTTTTTGACATTTATTGGGTCTGCAGTGTAGATGGGCCATTAACCTTGTGCACACTTCTTATACCATATAGGTAATAATATTTGACTAAGTCGCAGCATTGCAGTTAAGTGATGGCTGCACTTTGCACTGAGCTTACTGCTCTGGTATATCCTCACAAGAAGCGATTTAGGATAACAAAGCAGCATGACTTGTTCTTCTGAGCACACGGGGGCTGGAACTGGAAGGGAAATACTCCAGGTTTCAAGTTTTCACATTCCCTATGAAAATGGTGGTTTAAAAGACGTGGTATTCTTCTGCCTAGGCAGCAAACAGGATCCCTTAGTAAGTAAAACAAAAGGACCTTAGCCTCATTGTAAGTGCTGTTCTGGCTGACGGTATAGGACAGCTTAAGGGAAAAGAATATAAGAAATATTGCACCAATAGTTAATTCGCTCTTTTTCCAACAATTCAGCTAAGACAAGAGAAAGCAAATATATGGGTTTAAAGATGGTTGCTATAGAAACTAGAAGAGATTTTATAGTTGCTTCTGAAAGTTACGGAGACTCTGATTGATAAGACAGTTGTATTCAAAGAGTCACTATGGAAACCCAAGGTGACCTGGAGGAGATGTGACTCCCCGCGCTCTGCTCCTGGGGGCAGATGAAGACAGGCAGGAGGAAGGGCTGGGCTGGTAATAAAGCGCAGCACTGCAAAGTGCCACAGAACTCACTGCCGTGCAAGAGACGCTCAGCATCTCACGCTTCAAACTTGTGAGAGTGCTGATCTCTGTAGAGGTGAAATGTAGACACCTACCTACCTCTGAAGGGTTTTCTTCTCATTGAAATCAATAGGAGCCCTGCTGTTGACTTCCCGAGAGCAAAGGAGATTTTAGAAACCTTCCTGTGTCTTCAGCCCATCAAAGCAAGGGAGCACATTTGCACGTCTCCCACCGAGCTCAGTGTTTAGCAGCTGCTTGTGCTTTGCTGAAACGGAGCCATGGAGCTGCTGAGCACTTCAGGCTTTCACTAACAAGAGCTGTGCCTGCACCATGGCCCCACACACAGGAAAGAAAGCAAACTGAATACACGAGTTATTTTCTTGCAGATTGGTTACAAGAGGAATTCTCAGCTCCAGCCTAGACGTACACATCTAAATCATTTAGAAAACTGTTTGATTCACACCATCAACATCACCCACAAGTGAACAAATTATACAGCTATTAATCAGTCTGAGATTTTAGTCTTGTACGATTTCCAGTGAGATAAAAAGAACCAGTTGGCAGATTGAGAAAAAAACTCCTATATTTCTGTGATTTCTCCAAGTTTCCAGTGCCAGCGTGCAGTCAGGAAGGGATAAAGTGGCTGGAGACTGGCTGAGGATGCACAGGTTCCTCACAACCCTTTCAGCTGGGTTAGCAGCCAGCATTGGCCAGAGCAGTCAGGATCCAGTCCAATACAACAGTGCTAATGCCCTTTCAACTCAGCCTTGATGTGTTTCTAAACTCCCCCTCTCTCTAGTAGAGAACCTGGCTGTGCTTGTACTGTATGGAATCCTTCAAACAGCAAGAAAAAAAAAGAACACAAAAAACTGAATACTGCTCCTGCTCCCACCATCAAAGGACACGTTCAACCTTCAGGCTACTGCCACTACTGCTGGTGGAGCCGCAGCAACACGGAATGGCTGCAGGCCTGGAAACAGGGAGGGTAGATTGGATGCACGTTATCTTGAACAAAGCTCATGCTGGTTTTAAAGATCAGCAAAATTGTTACCTATTACTAAAGCTGTCGAGTCATGGCTGGAGGTAGGAATCACTGCTCTAATGGAGCCATAATAATTCCACTACAAAGAATGAGAGAAAGAGAAGGAAATTTAATAAAAGATGTGCTCGCAGGAAGGTGCAGCCTCCGGAGCTGTTTTCTGTTCTGTTTTTGTGTCTGTTGAAAGGAAACACAGAGGTGAATAAATAAGAACAAGTCAAGCTCTTTCAATGGGCCCGTGTGGTGTAAATGTGTGACAGAGCCTTCCATCCTCAGCGCTCCTGCCCACATTCCTGCTTCTCAAATGCTTCTCAGAAATATATTTTTTACCCATATAACTCAATCTCTACTCAACATTCCAGTAAGAAAATGTCACAACAGAAGAGATAACGGTGCCCTCAAGATGACCCCTTGGAGGACTTTCAGCCTTAGGCAGCTGTTTCCACGTTCTGGGAAAACAGGGCAGCAAACGAGGTTCTGCAACAAACTGGGACTCACTTTCCAGGCTGTACCTCAAGAGGACCTGCACCCTTGGAGCTCTCCAGAGGAGCAGGAGATGCCTGAGCACTGACCTCCACAGTAGTGCGAGAAACTCTGGCTCTTTTAAGTGAGACCTGAGGCCCTGAACAAACAGTGACCAACCCAAACAGGGCCCTAATATGCTTCTCCACAGGTTCTCCACCAGCCTGACAAAAGAAGGGTTGGTTTCTGTTCTCTGGTTACAAGTAATAGGACTTGAAGAAATGGCCTCACATTGTTTCGTGGAAGGTTTAGATTGAAAAAATAAGAAGCATTTCTTGATGGAGATTGCGATCAAGCATTGGAACAGGCTGTGAAGGGCAGCAGTGGAGTTCCCATCCCTGGAGGTATATAAGAGTGGTGTGGACGTGGCACTAAGAGGCATGGCTTAGAGATGAGACTCAGAAAAGTCAGGTTAATGGTTGAATTTGATGATCTTGAAGACCTTTTCCAACCTAAAATATTCTATGATTCCATGATTTTATGATAGGCTTGAGTGTTTATTCAACTTGAGGTTTGGTGTAAATGGTACTACTGGAATGAATCCCAGCCACTGATGGCGAGAGAGCATGAAACACAGCTAAAGCTTTTTGAGAAGCTGCCTCCAAACTATTTCTCACTGCCTGATAATACAGTGACACAGCTAATTGTCCAACCTAGATGATTCTGTGATGGGAAGCACTTCTTCACTGGTGCTGGGAAGGCTCAGCAAGGTACTTTTATGTTACACTTATCACCCTTTTCTTTCAGACTGAAGAGGTCTCAAACATCCCTCCTATAAGCACACACTGCAAAACATCCCAGTTTGCACAGACTCCCCTGGGCCTCAGCAACCTCTTTCAAGAGGCGTAAGTTGTCTCGTACCGTCTGCACCTCCAAGTTACATTTTGAAACTTGTCCAAGGAGATGATAAAACTCCCCCTCCTCCTCCCACCGTCGGATTTTAAAGAAAATCACCCAAATGATTATGATGGCAGCAAAGCAGCATTTTGAGAAAACACTCGATGAAACCGTCAAAAGCAAAGGGATCTGAAATCCTAAAGCTCTCAACACCGTGGGACGTGTTTTGCTTCTGGGTCCAATCCTTCAGCTCTCAGAAATGTGACAAGTAACTGAGAGCTTTATAGCTCTCTGCTGGGGACTAGCATAAATTAGCCAGTGGGTAGTGGAGGAATAAGTTGAGCCGGCCAGTTGTTGACGTCGGGCTTCTCAAAGAAGCATGCACAGACAGTAAACACCATAAACTGGCTTCCTTGTGAAAAGGGAAATATTCATCTGGTCGCATGTCTCTGCTGCTGTCATGCCTCCAGTTTTAGGGCAAACACAAATAAACCAGAGCACAAATAGAATGGGTGATCCTCACCAGAGCTGGTCTGTTCAATGAGCATCACTTAGCCTGCCAACGGTACAGGAAAAAAAAAAGAGAAGAAAGCTAATTCACAAGAATTTTATTAGCATTCAATCTAAGCAACACGAAAGATCTTTTCACCTGTTTTTGCACTGTGTTTGAAACATAAATGCTTTCCTTGGGAGTTCTCCCACAGAGGACATAAACCAAATACTGACATAGTCCTAAAAACAAAAGAAACAGACGAGAAGTATTTTGCAGGAAAACTCATTTCCCCCTCAAAGGCAGGTTTGAACAAATAAGGATGCAGGGATTTGGCACAAATATAATGGGGCAGTGTTTAGCAGATGGCCAATTCATGTTGTAGATACTCATTATCAAAGGACCAGTGATTACAGCAGTGAGAGCTGAAGGCACACATCAGCTCCACAAAGCTGCTCAGCAATTTGCAAAGGCAGAACCCAGAGTACCCATAAAAACAACAAATTCATGAGAGCCATTGGTTTTCAAACAACCAGCAGCGCCAGTCTCAGCCTTCAGAGCAAGACACAAACTGTCCCATGCACTGTTAATTCACAGGAAGGCCAGATCCTGTGGGTTGCTGGGAATTGCACACCTGCCATTCAAGCGCGGCCCCATCTGGACACTGGAAAGAGAAGGACTTGAGCTGCCCTTGAGCCTTTGGGTTGACCTTACTCAGATCATAAGTCAATGTTTCAATGTTCATGGTAGCATTCAGGTCATCAAGAGCATCACTAAGTACAGGTAGACCCTAGTGTCTTCAAACCTTATATGTCACCAAAACTCAGCTGCATTAAAGTGTGTGCTGAAACATCCCCTTCAGTGTAGCTCCACAATGACATGTATTACAAGGCTGATTGATTTATCATCTCACTTAGCTAACCTTCTGTTTGGCAAAGGTCCCATCTTTACTCATGTTTACAAATGAATAATGTTAAGCTTCCCAATAGCTTAAGCGCTTTTGTTTGCAATACTACCACTTCAAATGCACCGTCCTTTGTAGGTACTCAATATTTATCTTCCTAGTACCTGGCAATAAGATATGAAACATGCACAGTGACTTGTTAAATATAAAAGGTGCAGGAAAGTGTATGTTTTGTTTAACAAAATGAGTAGTTATAAATATTTTGTTGCAACAGCAAACTGTTTCATACCATACTGGGTGGTTAACAGGGATATTTTATCACATTGGGTCCCACTCTACTTTTTCACCTGACAAAGTGACAGGGGCAGGATTAAACCTATCCCTAGTTGACTTCCCTGAGACAGTGAAGCTGGACTCAGGGACTGGGATCAAACCACATCACCAGGCTGTGTGGATGGTAATTAATCCATGAGTTTGACCTCCACACTGTGTGTAATGTATACATATGTATTATGCCTTAGTTGAAAGGTGCTTCTGTAACATTCTGAAATCAAAACAATTTGTCTTTCTCTGAGAGATGTAACACATTTCCCCCCAGAATCGCCCACAGGATAAATAAATGAGTGGCCAGGCATGAGGAATTGTTGGGGTCACCTGGCTAAGATGGGTAGCCAGTCAGTTGCAATGGGCATTTCTGGGTACCAAATATTTTGAAGGCAGATTCTCAACAAGCATTAGCTACCTTTCACATTCACTCACCATACTACAACCCCATACTACTATTTACATCCATCTTCAAACTAAATAATCACCTAAACACATCATAAAATGGAATCATAGAATCACTTACATTAGAAAAGAGTTGCAAGATCATCAAGTCCAATTGTCAACCTGGCTTACTGCCTTCCATCACTAAATCATGTCCCTTAGTGCCACATCTGCACATCTATTAAATACCTCTGGGGATGGGGGATTGTTCCAGTGCTTGACCACACTCTAAATTCTGCCTAATACTAAACCAAACCTCCTCTGAAGCGACTTGAAACCATTTCTTTGAGTTCTGTCACTTGTCACCTGAGAAAAGAGATTGACACTCTCTTCACTGCAACTTCTTGTCCAGGTAGTTGTAGAGAGCATAGATCTTCCATTGGCCTCCTCTTCTACAGAGACACGGTTAATTAAAATCCAGATTATAACAAAAAGAGATAGAGTAACTTGTTCAGTGATACAGTTTTCTAGTGGGTGATTGTGGAAGAAGTATGAGATAGGTCTACTGTTGTTGTCTGGGCCAGAGAGGTGCAATGGTGTAAATGGTGACACATAAAAGAGGGAGGACAGTGTGCTGATGCATTAAAGGGACTGGTAACAAGAGCAGCCACGCTCACCAGTGTTTACCATTTCAGGCTCAAAGTAAGAGGCTGGACTTCTTGGTTGTCTTCTAGACAACAAAAGAGGCTGATGCCATCCCTACGCTCCATGGAATGACAAGATGCTGCTGCCAAGCCTGGGCTCAATATGTGTTTACCCTCTGACACCTCTAAAGAAAACATACACTTCGCTGAGATTAAAGGCAAGCATTATGAGACCTCCATTAGGCTGAGCACAGTGTAGACTGCATTCTATTAAAGATACGGAGAAAGAAGGGTCATTGTGCTTAGTCAGGATGACCTCTTTGCTTATCCCATGTAACTGACAAATCAATTATTCCACAATATATTTTCTTGCCAGTGGGGCTGACCTTTGTCTCTGGCCTTAAAGTCTGATTGCTGGAGTCAAGTGTGGTAACACGGACCTATATAATTTTTCCTTGGTTACTCATTTGAATCTCATTTATAATATATAATATATATTATTATATATATATATTATATATATTATATATAATATATAATATAACATAAACTATAGAGCAGAGCCAGGCTTTAACAAACTGGGCTCTTATTTTTCAGGCATTTTAACATTCTTGTTCACTTATGTGTTATGTAGACTTGCGTACTTCTTCATTACCTGCTTAAGCTTCTCTACACCCTTTGATTTATAGCCCTTATTTTCCAGCTCCTGACAGTAGAAGAAACATAACATTGCTGAAAATGATTCCATATGATTTGCTTAAAGATCGTTTATTAATCATAGAACAGCCTGGGTTGAAAAGGAGCAACCCCCCTGAATAATAACTATGTTAACGTGAGCCTACAGTTATGGACAATTTTATCTAGAAATACAATGATTTTCTTAAATCCACACTGAGTTCATTATTCCAGCAGTCCAGAAATCCAGCTCTGCATTGGTACCTTGGGATGGATCCTGTCACCTGACTTGGAGAAACTGTGACAGCTGAGTTTAATCTCTTGTGCTGTTTGCAGCCTAACTATACTGCTTAATAAAATGCAGATCTGCTTGGCTACTGCTCAGTCAGTTGGATACAGTGGCATTTTTGCTGTTAAATAATGAAAGAAAACAAAAGCCAGGAAATAATGCCAGGGCTTTCTCTGTACTGGAAAACAAATTATGGTAAGTTCAGGCTCCTTAGAAATATAGCTATTGTGGAAACAAACATAGTTTGCAGCTGGTGAGGCACAAGGAAGGCAAACTGCTTTAAAAATGTTATGGATCTGGTTAAATTTTGGACCTGGTGTGTACAAAGTGTAGACGTGGGACAATTATTTTGGCTACCCAAAAGTGACCCTCCTGTCACATCCAGGATGGAAACCTTCCTCACGACTCTGATCAAAACAGTCTATCTGAAAGGTACTCAGAGCAGGGAAATCAAGATTCTGGCTGTCAGGTTGGATGTAGATGTTCTTGTCATCCAGTTACTGGTCTAGACGGGAGGGGTAATGTGTTTGAGAGCATGTCTGAGCAGGGGAGGTGGCAAGTGCTGTTTGCTGTCCACCTGGGCAATGGATTGTGCAGAAAGGAAGGCAGCAATTTCCTTTCTGATCTGATCTATCACAGTGGAGCCTAGGCAAACCCATCCAGAGAGCTCTTGCTTTGGGTCCTGTGAGGCCACAGGTCTTGGCCTTCTGTTACAGGCCCCACATGCTGAGGGTGCACTTGGGGCTCATCCCAACAGCACTGAAGGCAGACAAGAAGCAGGAACACCCAGCTAGGAATAGAGGCTGATACATCACCCCTTCCCCTTCACCCAGAGCCTCAGCAAGCACCTCCCAGTCCCATGACTCCAGCCCCCAGTCCCATAGCAGCAAGAGAAGAATTTGTCACCTAACTACAAACACTTTGGGTGCCGAGGAAAGAAATAGCGCTGTTTGTTCTGCTGTGCCACATCCCCCTCTGCACAGGCTGCTCAGCCTACAGCCACCTCTCCTTCTCTGTGGGTGCCTGCTTTCCTCCTCCAGCAGAAAAGATCTTTCCATTTTGAGGGCTACTGCCTCCTTCCCCATTATTGAAGAAGCTGGAATTCCAATCCCTGAGCAGAGCTCCCATTTCCTTCTCTTGTCCTATGCTGTTCCTTCCTCCAGAGAGCAGGAATCATACTGACAAAGAGTCAATCTATAACCAGCAAAAAGCACACTTGGCCAGCATCCATAGGCTGGACAGGCACTCTTAGAAAGCTTCCATCTCTCTGCCTCGGCCTGGAGCAGCTACGGGCATCCCTCTGGCCCAGGAGGGCTGGAGCAGCACAGGTGCCTCTTGCACCGCTTAAGCCAGTCCTGCCCAGTGCACTCAGTCACTGGGAATGCTGAGTTTGGCTCTGTCTGGATGTTTGTACCCATTGTTGAGCCTGAAGACCCCAGAGCAGCCTTCCTGATTTGCCTGAGCTGCTTGTGCTCAGACCATGCTGTTAGAGCCTGTCAGCCCAAGGCATCAGTAAAACACGGACATTTCAGAGTCAGTGAAGGACTGCTATTATATAAACCTTAAATACACCTTAAGTTCCACTTCAAGCTGACCAGATACGATGATCACTGAGAAGAATGTGCCAAATGGAAGTATTAAATAGAAACACAATGCACAGTGCAAACAAAAAGTTATCCCTGCTCCAGCATTTGTCTCCAATCAACATGCGATTCTGTCCATTTGTATGGTGATACCAGCACACATCTTTCTGATCCGTGCCACAGTGAGAAAACAAAACCAGTTTCCCTGACAAAGTCATACCTGGAATGCAGAATTCAGTCTCTGAAGATGTTCCAGAGTCTTTTGTTGCTCAGCTTTGCAAAGTAACAAAAGAAAGCAGGTGCTGGAAAAAAAGCATCACCCACAGCGCTATTAGTCACGCAGGCAGTAATGCTGTGTAATGAATAATTTAGGTGCCTGGAGTGCATGCTTCTAGAAGGGGCAGGTCTGCATCAATTAGCAGACTTCTTTTGCCTTTTCCTATTGTTTTCTTAAACAATGTACAGTTTCCATACAAAGGAGGCCCCATCTATACCTGCCTCCTGAATGAAAACCTTTCCTGCGCCTATTGAAGATGTTGAGGTTTCAACACTGAACTCGAAGGGCGCACCCTCTTTTTAACCCACCCTTCTTCACATTGCAAGCTAAGGATTCCAATATCTGCTGGGAACTTTCTACATTCCTTAAATTGTATGTGGTCCCCAGTAAAATCTAATATGATACTTGACAAAGTATTTCTGTGCCTCTGCAGTCATCCAGGGGAAGTGCATCTGACTATCCTTTCCCTCCCTTTGTTCGGATCACCAGACATGGTGTTTGCTGGAAGTGCTCCGGGTACCACTATTTATTCAGCAGAATGACAGACACTTTTGTATTTCCACAGAGCTGTGTTCATCAATAATTTACTGCATAGATAATGCTCCTTGAGCAGTAATAACCAAGAACAGACTGCTGGTAAGCAAAGGAACAAGCAGCACTTCATTATCAGTACTTAGTCCGGATAGCATCATCCAAGGATGAATTCATATCAGTGCTGTCATATTGTTGGCACTGTACAACCAGCCTAGAGCCAGAGCTGACTGGGTAACCTGAACTCTGGGCAGGTCCTGCAAGAGGTGTGAGAGCAGCCAATGGACCTGCCACGCACTTGTGTTGAGAGAATGAAAGCTTTGGGAAGGCTGTCAAGGAGAGCAGAAGGAACAGATGCAAGTCTGCTTTGAACCTTTCCACCTGGAGGAGCGGCCCAAGTAGAGCTATACAGACATCTCCGGAGAGCCCATCTCCATCAGCTTCAACCATGGCTTCCTACCAACAGGTAGGACCTTCAGCTGGCCTCCCCAGCCCTGCCCAGCCCTTTTTTGCCCCACCGCCACTGGAGAAAGGAGAGGAAGCTCCGGGTTCTCATTTCCAAGTGCATGAGGAGGGAGAGGAATCTCCCCTGCACTGAGAGATCTCAGCCAGATGTTACTTCAGCTCTGTTGAAACGCCATATTGCAGCCATCCAAGCCTTGGCCGCTTCTCCTGCTGGGGGAGTCTCTGGCTGGCTCCTGGCAGCTCTTTCTTGTACATCCAGACTGTGGCAAAGCACAAGGATGATCAGACAGACTCCGCACGCCAGCAGCCACAGTGCATATTTATGCAATCATCATCTTAAGAGCATGCAATGCTTAGCATTTATATCGAGTTTTGCCTCCTGACTTGCAGGCACACATTAAAATTCTCACTCTGCTCCTGAATACCAATATCTACTATCTGTCTTCCCTTCTCTCTCACTCAGCTTTCCTGAAAGGGAATAAATAACACCTGTTTGATGAGAGAGGTGTTTCTTTATTCAGAGCAATCAGATATAGAAATCTGTTACTCGTACCATGCACGCTCAGGTGCCGCGCAGCCCTAAGTATTGTCATTCCCCTGTATTCTTCTTGTGTCCCCACAGAGACCCGGCTCTGCTCAGAAGACAAATCAGCCCACATGCATGGATAGAGATTTCCTCTGGTTAATTCAATCTAGTGTTTATCCTACACCTGTCTGTCTGTAGCTGCTGCCAGAGCTTGCTCATCCTATAAGCTTTTCTTTGCTTCAGGCAATCCTGCAGACTCCAGCATCCCAATTCTCCATCTAAAAGTGTTACCTGCCACCCACATACCCTTGTATTTTATTCTCCATCCCTTGGAAGCAAATCTCAGACAGAAGAAAGAGTTTTCTCTCAGCTTCATGGGTTCACTGTTGGCTTGTGGCCTGGCTGGCACAGGCAGGTGTCTGGAAATGACTCATCTGAGCAGCAGACTTTGGTTCGTCTCACAATGAAGGTGGAAGGTTTGGGTGCTCTGCCAGGGCAGATCTGCCTGTTGCAGAGCCAAGAACTAGGGCTGTTTGAAGTTTGAATTACACAGACACTCAGGTATGTTTTTGTCTGGTTCATACCCCTCTCCTCTGCTGTCCTTCCCATGCCTCCTCCAGCAGGTAATGGATAGCCATCTTGCCTCCTCTTGTGCCCTAAGAAGGTATCCTGCCAACCCAGAGAGATGTCACTGACGGTGCCAGAGTCCTTCAAATGAGTATGGAAAGATACTTAGGGCAGGTTTAAAATAGTAGGTCTTTCTGGAAGGGCAGAGGGAGCTCCAGCACAAAAGCTCTCTGATGACCCCCTTTGTTCACCCACCAGCTCCCTCCTGGCTCTGTTCTGGACAGCTGTGATCAGCTCTCTCCCAGATGGTGCCTGGGGATGGCTTAATGGATAGTCCAAAGGAAGACCATTTCCAAAAAGGACCAGGGACATGATTGCACTTTATTCGTCTCCTACTTTCCTATACAGTCCTTCAACACCATTTTAGCAGGCTCTCACATAGCCCCACATGCCCCTTTGCCACACTACAGCACTATGTTCTCCACTACTGCCTTCGTGTTACTGCATACACTTAGAACTGCAAAAATCTTCCACAAACAGTAACCATGTCTTATGATTTAGAGGAACTGTATGGGGCCCAGGTGACACATGGGGCCCAGTGCTATGTAGCAGATAAGCAGCCAGCCTGCTCCAGAAGAAACAAGTCTAAAGCAGAGGAGGTAGGAGACTGCGTCCCTTGTCCATGAAACCAAGGATCAGTCCCTACTCTTCATTTATTCAGTATGAAAGATATGAGAGAAGAGACAGAAAACTAGGACATGGCTGCAATTTTAGACGTGTTGGCTGGTAGGGACCTCTGGACCAAACTCTGGCTCAAAGTAGGGGTGCTACCAAATCTAGACCTTGATGCTGTCCAGCCAAGTGCTGAAAATCTCCAAGGATGGGGATTCCCCTCTCTGGAGAAATGCACTGATAGTGTCGCACTACTCTCATGGTGAAGTTCTTATGTTCCACCCAGAAGTCACAGGCCACAGCTCCTGGCTGTTGTCCCTGCTTTTATTGTCTGGCATTACCAAGAAGAGACTGGCTGTAAGGTCTCTGCAGCAGCCCTTCAGGCAGTGGTAGGCTGCCTTAGGCACACGCAGCTTAGCCCTTAGCCTCCTTAGTCACCCAACTCTCCTCCTAGGCTGTGTGCTATAGACTCTGACCACCTTGATAACCCTCTGCTGGACCATCTGTGAATGCTCCACAGTTCTTTTGAACCTGGTGGCCCCAGATTGGATTTTATCCAATATGATCCTGCAGCTTTTACTCAGATAGATGCCAGCTCTCTTCATCTGACTACCTTCTCTTTCCCATCCTTCCCATGGGGTTTAAAACTCTCTGTACCACCTGTGGAGATTCTTTCTTGCTCTTCTTTCCACTGTTTAGCACAGCACACAGCACAGGCACAGAAAAGGTCAGGAAATCTAAAGGTGTCACACTGCACACCTCTACAAAGCAATATTATCTCTCCCCCTATAGCCCTGACCACTTGAAAAAGCTTGACCTAAAATGTTAGGTTGCTCACGCATCAAGAGCACACTCTGTCATGTTCACTAGAATTGTCTTATTTCTGTTTCCTCCTTTACCATATTGCATATAATCCTTATATTTGTGTGTTTCCTATATACCCATTACATACATTTCATCTGTAAACTCCTACAGTGTAGCTTATCACTTTCTGGGTGTGTGGAGTCACAGGCTCAGTGGGAACCTGGTCAGAGTCAGGGCTCCCGCATGTCACAGCAGTTGTTGCTAACAGGAGCATATTTAATCCTGAGAGCAACAGAGCGATGCCCTGGTTGGGGCTTTCCAGCATCTACCCGGCTAAATCTTGTGGAAAAGACAGATAAGAGCTGATTTGAGAGAGAAAGAAAACTGTAGTACAGGGTGATAAAATGCAATCCTGGGAAAGTCATTTTCAGCTGACAGCCATCCCCATGCTGGGAGATTACAGAAAAAAACTGGTTTTGCCAGAAGAGGAGTCTGTGATTTCCAGAATGTTAGTAATCAAACTCATTGTGTAACAGAGAATAATATGCGTGTAGCTCAGATCCCTATAATCAGGAAACAGCTTGTTTTTTCCACAGCCCAGCATGCAGAAAAAAAATGGGAACGTCACTCATACACACTTGAGCGTAGATGACAACAGGCAGAACATGAACAATCGCTGCCTCTTGTAAATCATGCCTGCAAGCATCCTTAGGAAATGGAGCAATGGGGCAGTGATGCATATGGCAGCTGGTGCTTCAGGTTACCTGCAGCACAATGTCAGTGTATGTGGGCTGGAGATGGTGGGGGCTGCCTGGTTTGTGTGTTCCTGAGATCTTTGTGTTATCTTTCACAGCCACAGAGTGAGAATTATTTCTCCTGACACCCCAGCAGTGGGGGGAGGGAGTGGGGAATGCTGCACATGACTGCCGCGTTGAGCTGGTGGCATGAAATACATGCACAAAGCTGCAAGCAGGCCAGAAATTCTTCAGTCCTAAGCTCTTTTCAGGACTTGAATTTGTGTCACATCCCCAGAAAGGCAGTTAGAAGGGACTGCTGTGACTGAGATGGAGTGGTGTCAGGCAGTCGTATTTTATCTGCAATGGAGTGCTTTACTGTGCTGTCTTAAGTGGCACAAAGAGCTCACGAGATAAAACAAGGCAGGAGAGCAGGGATGCATGCCCTGCTCTGCTTCTTTATTGCCGTGGAGGGGGAAGTTACAGACAGCAAAGGGAAAAGGGGAAGCATCTGCTGTTGGCAGCTGAAAACATGTTGGCCATTGGGTCTGGCTGCTGCCACTTGCTGAGGCAGTCAACCACAACAAGGGCCAGAAAGAGCCAGACTCAGATCTGGGTGTGAACACCTTGGGGTGTCGTGACCTAAAGGATTATCCACCCTCTATGGAGATTACAGCAGGGAGTTTGTAAGGTGCTGTAATACACAAGTGCACAAAGGCTCTATCGCTCAGATTTCCCTGTCACAGGTTATTCCAAATTCCAACTGTCAAGTATACCTATGATTAATGAAGGAAGTAGGCATCAAGCTAACACGAATTATTACCCTGAATGCAAATCTCTCTCTCAATATTACAGGTTACTATAAACTTAGAAGTAGTAAAGTAACAAATATACATATGAATGATTACTGATATTTGTATTTCTGTTTTCCATACTAATTTTAGCCATTCAGGTGACAAGGTTGTTGAATTTTTCCTTACTGATGGTACCTCCAGAAAGTCCCCAGTTCTTATCTACACAGGGAGGCCTTTATGGATCATATGTATGGCTTCCATGGTCTGGTCAATGCAGTATTCTTTGCACCCCACGCACCCTGCTACATTGTGAAAATGGACAACAAGGAACTGGTACTACAGAAGATGGGAGGGTCACAGAGACCATGTCTGCTCCATAAGCTCCTTGCCAACATCTGTCTGCGCCATGTGCTTCTTCCTCCCTTTACAGTCTCTTCTCTCACCCGTGAGCCTTTCAATACTTATGCTTAGAAACAGAACAAGCTTTCCTCTTGCAACCACTGCTCCAGGGAAAAGTTAATGGCAGAAATATGAGCTCCAAAGAAACAACTGGTCTAACAAACACAGTCCCCAAACTTCATTTGCTGCAAAACCTGCTTTCATGCGCAAAAATGCATGTGTTGGGAAGTGAAGCAAGGCTCCTCAATGGAGCATCTTTGTGGGAGAGTGTGGGACAGAGAAAGCCATTACCTTGCAAATAAGTAAACAAGCTTGGTAGCTACTTGTGACAGAGGTAAACAGGCATGAGGCACCTGGTTGGTACATGTGAGCAAGGGGTTGTTGCACGGGTATAAAAGGTCGTAAGCAGCTACAATGAAGGTCTTCCTTCTGCACCAACAATGCAGTCTGCAGTCCGTGACTCTCCTGCTACAAGAGAGTACTGTAGTATGTGGGAAAAAAAATGGTGGCTTTGAATCATTGACGCATAAACAGCCACTGATCTATGATGATTCCTACCAGCAAACGAGGCTCTGCATGACTGAATCCACACCCATCTGTTTTTCAGTTTGGGAACCACAGATAGCATGGCCCCACAGCACAGCCACCTCTTTGCCCCCCACATGGCACAAATCCTGTGTGGGGCTCAGCATGTCTGATCCTGGGCTGGCGGACATGGCTGATGGAGCTTCTTGTGTCCCTGACTCTTCTCAGCCAAAAATAAATAAATAAGCAAGTTCTAACCCATAGATGTATTCAAGGGAAAACAAGTTGCAAAAGAAAATGAGCATAGCTTATAACCATTGGAATTAGTGGATTTTTTGTTGTTCATTAGATTGACTGGGAGAGCTGTAAAAGAGACATTGGCACTGTTAGA
Source organism: Excalfactoria chinensis (assembly GCF_039878825.1). Taxonomy (NCBI): domain Eukaryota; kingdom Metazoa; phylum Chordata; class Aves; order Galliformes; family Phasianidae; genus Excalfactoria; species Excalfactoria chinensis. The sequence continues at coordinate 163,888,903 of NC_092825.1, forward strand.
AGGACATCCCACAGCTGCTTCTCCACAAGTCCAGTCTATGTGGAGAAGGAATGCAAGTGCTCTGGTGGGTTTCCTGTTGCATGATACTGCAGGAAAGAACCCCAAGCCCCTCATTCTGGTGTTTAACTCGTGGCATTAAGCCTAGTTCTTGAGAAATCATAGAAAAGATTATTTTCCTAAGTACCCAAAAGGGAGATGTTAATCCTCACTTCAGAATAGATGAACTAAATTCAAGGGCTGGAGGTGCAAAAATCTTGGTGGTTATTTATTGTCAGGTTGAAAAAATGACATCCTTCTGACTTTGGCACTGAATATCACCCCAGTTAGGGGATTTAAATATCTGTCTGTGCACCTTCGTGGAGCCACTTTAAGATCAAAATAAAAGAGCAGAAAGCTGGTCCAATATTAATCTTTTTAGTGTCAGGAAGTGAACCAAACAGCATAAGCCACAGGAGCACCCACCAGGAGCTGCATTTGCCTGTTTCTACAGTGCTTCAAAGGCATAGCAGGGCGAGGAGAATGGTCTGCTTCAAGCAAAGAACCCCAAAGCAATTTCTTTCTCTATAGACATCAGAAATCCTTACAGATTTGATGTTTTGAGAAAAAGAGAAGACTGGTTACAGAGTCTCTTATGCATACTTTCCTTTCATCCCTGTGCAGCAGTCTTCATTCTCCGGCTCTTCAGTGTGATCTTATGCAGTGTAATGCTTCCACCTGAATAATTTACGAGGCAAAAGCACTCAAAGTATGAAAACATCTGCAGAAAGACAGTCTTCACTGGGCTGCTGCAAGGTACCTTTGTGTTCTTATTTCCCTAGGAAAGTACATCCTCCAACAAACGTGGTGTAGGGAGCCTGCTTTGGCAGGTGGGTTGGACTCGATGATCTCTAGAGGTCCCTTCCAACCCCTACAATTCTGTGATTCTGTGAAATATACGTCAGGTAAGTGAAATACGAAGAGTATTTTTGCATTTCATTTGGATTTCCAAGGAACTGAGTTACTCTTTGCCTGAATCTAAAGAACATGGGGAAAATATCTGGCAAAAAGCATGTAAAATAACTTCAGATGAAGTAGGCAGTATTTATGACAACTTAGCAGCTAACAAAATTAATGTTATAAGGGAACACTTCACCATACCCAAATGATCTACATGGCATATTCTTACTGGAGCTGTTCACACCATCTGAACTCTTTATTTTTACTCAAATGAGTTTGAAATAGAAGTAGAAAATAGAACAGAAAATACAAACTTTTTAATGCATCGTTTTTCGTTTTGATATTTGTAGAGAATGCCAGTGATCTACTTAGCATAGTTTGTCCACAGTTTTCAGGCTCGCCAGTGGCTGGTGATTATTGCAACCCTACTAAACAAAGCATCATTAGTGCTGCTGTTGGCTAATATTACATTTCGCTTCTATAAGTCTCCCATCACACAGAAATGACACAGAAATGGAGACACTTAGGATATCCCTTAGTTGGGTGGCAGGCCCTGGCCTGCTATTCGCTCCTAATGAACTTGTTGCTTTCAAGGAGTTGTCATTCTATTTGTACCATACAAAATACAGGTACAGTCTTTTTTTTGTACATGTATATACCACAGTCACTCCTCTAAGAAAGGAAGAGCCTGAAAAGTGAGCAAAACCACCACTTACAATTTGCTTATAAGAGTGCTTAGATATTTCTTAATGCACTGAGGAATACAAATCAATCCCCCCCAGACAACTCTATCCATCCAACCAGGACCCCAATGCTGAATGCAAGTGCTGATGGACATCTTCAGGGGCTTGATTATCCAAAGTGCTACGAAACCACAAATTCCATTGTCACAGGTATGTAACAGCTTTGAAGACTGTGCTACTTGTATTTAACGTTTCAGTGGAGATTTAGCAACTTAACTTAATGAAACCAACTCTTTGGGTTTCATTTGTATTCCAAAGGCAAACACTGTCCCAGTTTTGGGAAGAGACAAGCAGGACAGCAAGATGCTGAAAGTGCCCTGAGCTGCAGTGGGTGATGAGGATGTGCTGGGAACTCAAATGCTTTGATAGCTCTGTGGGAATGAAGGGGTCACACCGGGAGACCTCTGGGAAAAGGGGTGGGAGAAGGGAAACCCAATGTCATCATCAAAGAAAAGAGAAACAAGACATCAGCAACAGTCCTGCATCTCTGAGCAGGTCACAGCCAAGGTGCTCTGTTTCCCTCTACTGGTAAAACCTCAAGATTATTTTATTATTATTACTCTCTAGAATTCTGGGTGTTGGTTTTTTTTTTGCTGGAGCTTTTCTGCTAGAAGTGTATGTGTGCCACAGTGTGCTGCGCGTGCCTGTGCACTGTGCTGAACAGCGCCTGTGGGAACGTTCAGGTTTCTTGTTTCCTTCCAAATCTCCCTCAGCTCTATCCCTCTTTACAGAGCTCGGCCATGCAGCCAGCTCCGTTTAATGCTGTTGACTTCAGCAGAGTTGGGCACGAATCTAAATTATTAAGAAATATTTCAAGGTGATTTATGTGTATTTGGGAAGGTGTCGTTGATTTCTCAGCATGAAAGCAATGCCACAACACTAACACTATTCTTAGGCAGTCTAACACTTCTTTTACAGAACTGCTGCTACTTGGTTGTGTTCAGAAGACAGAACAGAGATTCTGTTGTAGGAAAGTCTCAAGATTACGAGCTGGTAGGAAGATGAGGTCATTGTACACATGGCACTGAATGCACTATCTAGATATTTTAATTGCTCAGTCAGACCACACGGCCCACAGCCAGCTGCAGTAAGACCTCATGCGTGATCCTCTGCTTCCCATTGCCAAAGAAAATATCAGTGTTCACAACCATTAGAGGTCTTTAGAAGTAAGCAAAATTAATCTGGGAAGGAGCTTTCTGAGCTTTCGCAGGCACCATCTTATAGAGACATAGGTCTCCCAGCTTACCCACTATCTTAGGGTCTTCCAGGGTGTATCTTCCTTTTCACACGACATCCCCAACAGTAGAGATTTCCCATGTCCCGCTACCAGGGGCAGCATTTTACACTGGGAATGCCTTTGAGTTTTTTCCACATGTGATAAAAACAAATGGAGAATTTTATCTCTAGGAGAAATAAGTGACTGTTACACTTACTTGCAAGTGCTTTTCTTGGAAAGTCCAATCGTTCATGCTCACGTACTTCAGTTTAACATGACTGTTAGATTATTTGAGCTGTTGAGCATGTCTGGTCACAAAGTATGTCGTAACTAATTTCAGAAAGCCCTGGGCAGGCTGGCAGAGCCTAGGAGTGCAACCAGAGGTATTGCCATACAGACTGTTGGGTCATACAGTGAGTAGACATTGAAATTAATTTACCATTAAAGAAAGTGATGGGATGAGAGGAAACAGAATGCTTTTGGACAAATTGCTCTGCTTCTGTTGCTCTAACACTCCACTTCTTGAATTTACTCTGTAAATGTAGTCAAGAAAACGCATGCTTCATTGAAACCCTAAAACCTGGCTGTGTTGGAAAGTTGTTCATCCTATGTATTAGGTCTGCAAATTCAGTAAATGTTAGAGGAGGAGCTTGTTTCTATTCTATATCACTGGTGGAAAATAGCTGCTTAATTCAGCCTAATCTCTACTACTCAAGATAATAGGATTCCAGGGACATTACTCTCAGATTAGCTGGAAAACCGTGACTGCCTGCAATAACTGTGGGCAAAATTTAACTCCCTTCTGCACTGTTGTTAATGTGCAAGAAGGCGTGAGCTCACATAGATGAGCCAATCTCTGTTTGATTTGCAAGACAAGCCATTAAAAAGAAAAAACAATCATTTCATAGTAAACCGAGCACAATTAACCGGCTTCTGGGGAAGATCAACATTTTTCCAGGGACAGTTCTGAAAGCAGAAAAGGACCATGGCAGCAAAACCACATAAATTAGAAACTCCAAGGAACACAGTGCGAGAGAGAATGGATCTTTTTGTTAACCCTCAGCAAATGATATGAAAGTGAGCAATTTTCAGATCTCTGCCATTTGGAAATGAGAGAACTGAGTGATGCTGGATCATACATCCCATGACTTAACAATTTTTCAACACTCTTTTACATGTTTTGCTTGGCTGGATGCCTTCCTTTTTTTACTTTGGTCCATAATGAACATAAATGCCTTAAGCGTGACAGTAAGGCTGGTCTCTTTCCTCACTCCCCCTCTTTTGGGGGTCAAACATTCACACAGTGTGATCAGATCTATGTAACAAAGAGGGAAAGGAAGAACCAGGGCTTTTCCATTTCACATCATGTAACCCCAAACATCTTGTGAGTATAGTTTCTGGAGTTGGAATCCCTGAAAAGAAGCACAGGACAGCAGTGATACTTTGAATACGTATGCAGCAGATTAAAACCTTTCTTCTCTCTGCATATTTTTTTGTTTCATTAATGCTTCTGCATTTCAGTGCATGGAATTTTTATGTAGATTCCAATGTAGATCAGCAAAAAGTTGAGTTTGCAGTTAAACGGTATCACAAGTCAGCAAGACTTAATGGGTGGATGTATTGAGAATCTTATGATCTTGTTCTCATTTTTGCACAGATATTCTATGTATTTGGATCTAAGTTCCGATGTCTGTGTTTCCATGACAGAAGAAAGGCAGAACTACTTATCCCCATCTGTGCTTAGAGATAATGGGGGAAAAGACTAAATAGAAGCTAGTGTTTATATATATGCAATAAAGAGCCACTAACAGCAGAAGAGCTGAACTACCCTAGGGGAGGTCTGTAGAGTTGGCCAGGACCAGCACACATGGCAGGCATCAGCAACCCTTGGTCTAAATCCTCAGCATGCAATGTGCCCAATGGGGTTTCTCCGGACTGTTTTGTACCTTGTCACTGATACCCATCAACTGTCACCAGTTCCTTTTAAACCATCATTTCACTCTCCAGAACTGGTTTGGGATGCTCATCTGCCTCTTCCTGCCCACTCTTGATCCTGGGCTTTTGCTCCAGGCAGGTTTGCCAGGCGGGTTCCTCATGCTGCTGTGGGGTAGCAAGAGGCCCTGTGCAGGATGAGTGGCTGAAGTACTCCTGCCAGTATACACACTCATTGGATGAGTTAATCTTTGACAATTACAGTCTGGTACACGGCCTAATTAGTTTTGCACCTTGTAGTTGTAAGTTCATTTACTGTGTGTTTCCCTATGCTGCCAATGAAAACATCGCACAAGTCAGCTGAAAGCTCACTAAATTCCAGACACATAACTTCTTTTTCCCTCCCCCTCCTCACAAGGCCTATCGCCCAGAAGAGATGTGGGTTAATTTGACAGAATGTCTTTGACAAATGGGTTTATCTGTTACTCATTTTCACACTTACGAAGTTTTTATTCATTTCAGACTTTTATTTTCCAGAAGCTGAAGTTTAAAAAATGATCATATTATTCGTTGTTCCGTCTTTGTTTTTTTCTTTCAGTAAAAATGGTCTATAAATCAGGAGCTACCTTGTTGAATAAATAGAAATATTCTGTTTTGAACACTTACAAGAAGCAGTAATATAAGTGGGTTTGCTGTTGGTCTTTGTGGGAGCAATAAGAAATTATGAAGGTTTGGCTGGCTCTTGTCTGGAGAGCTCGAGCAGGACTGGTATGAGTGGAGGAGCAAAACCCAACTGGAGCCTCTCTGCCAAACGTTTGCATCACATCATGCACCAAAAACCCAAACTGTTTTATGCACGCAGAGTGCACGACAAACTGACAGCAGGGTGGCTGCTGGAATTGCTTTGGGACAGGCAAGAATACTCCCTTGTGGTTGTGGCTAATATAGCAGCAAGGAGAAGGGGTTTGGACAGGAAAATAGCAAATTGTTGCTGTGTTCAACAGCCTTCTGGGACCTCTAGCAGACCAGAAGTGAATACTTTCATACTGGATCTTACCCGATGGCTTTACAATAGAAGTAACGCTATATAAACACACAGCATGCTGCAAACTCCAGCTTGGTAGCGTGGGTGAGAGAGATGTTTCTGAGTTAATTTTTCATAGGAGAAAACAGAGATTCGTGTTCTTCAGCTATGACAGACCTTGTGTGGATGAGATGAGTCTACAGCAGTGTCTGCCAACAATCCCACCCCAGAAAGCATTCACTACAAGAGGGACACGATGATAACCTTTTGCAGACAATGAGTATTAGAGAACACGCTTTTCATCATGGAATCCTTAGTTTGGAAACGACCTCTAAGATCATTTAGTCCAACCATCCAGCCTCCACCAATACTACTCACTAACCATGTCCCTCAGTGCCACATCTAAATGTTCCTTGAACACCTGCAGGGGCGCTGATTCCACCACCTCCCTGTGCCAGTGCCTGACCACTCTTTTGGAAAAGATTTCCTAATGCCTAACCTGAACCTCTCCTGGTACAGCCTGAGGCCATTCCCTCTCATCCTATCACTGTTACTTGTGAGAAGAGGTGTTTATCATTGCAAACCCAGATTTGGAAAAAGAAGTCATCAAATAAAAACGTTAGGAGATAGATGGAGAAAATGTCACATTTTTTTCAGACCACAGGAATTTGTCACCATGGAGACCCTCTTGTTTTCTTTGAAAATGTCTCAGATCTTATGGATGGAGCATATGTGATAGAAGTAAAACAGTGTCATCAAGAATTCACATTAAACATTTTAGAAGGAAGTTTCTGAGCAGCGACCAACTTTGACAGACTGTTCATGCAGCAAAGATATGCTGACAATCTTTTCCTTAAGAGCTTTTTCTTTCTAATGTAAAGCAACTAAAGATTTTATTTTCTAAACTGGATTATTTTTAAGGAACTTATGATACATACGGCTGAAAGACTTCATTATTTTGTTGTAGTTTTGTACAATGAAATGCTCTTCCTAATGAGAAGCATAGTAGCATAGAAGTTGTAAGAGATGTAATCTGGTTTTAGGCCTAGCAATGAATTGAACTCCTGTAGCCATACAGCCCAAGTTATAGAAATGGTGCCCACTCATCCTTCCACGTTTTACATTGAATGGGTTTTGCAGTCAGACGTAATTGCAGAGCAGAAAAGGCATCTCTTCTCCTACCACAACGCATAAGAAGATAGGATGGAGCATAAAGTCAGAATAAATACCCAATGTGCTTAGGCTAATCTAAGGGAAGGGAAACTGAGTATTTACCCTTAATCAGGATCAGATTTGTCCTGCTGGGCCGTGTGGTAGTAATCTCCGTGGAGATGCATTTAGCAAGGATGGCAGTGAGAACTACAGTCCTGGGGCCAGGAGAAGGCAACTAATCGGAGCTACTAAAGGGCTTCAGCTTCACAGAACTGCAAATGCTCTATTGAGGACAATTCAGAAAACTTGAGCTGAAAATGTAGAAAAAATGGTGCTTAGGGTACATAGATGCTGGAAAATCATGAGCTCAGAAATTCCTGCAGCTAAAAGCTGTCCTATGAAATTCATCAGACGAAAGCAACGGTTTCTGCCATTTCACGAGGCCATCTTCATAATAGTTGGTAATCATGTGGTACTGGGAATAGTGAGTGATTCCATTTGCATTTCTTTAATGAGTTGATTTTTGTGTTCTACCCGCTGAGCTACGATACTAGAAACAGTAGTTCTATCTGACATGAGTTGAAAGCCTTTAAGAGGGAATATACTCTCTTTTATTGGTGCTGAACCTTCTTACAGTGTGTTTGTACACATTTATTTGTGTTGATGATAACATTTGGGCTATTGCAGCCTGTGCTCTGGGTTTTCAGGCAGCAAACATATGCTGCCTATAGCATATAAGTATGTATATATATATATATATAATAAAGTCTATTTCAGTATTTTGAAAATATCTGTAGGCATTGGTTCTCTGTTGTCCTCTTGTCTTCACCGTGTCTTTGCCAGGGTCTCTGATAATTTGGTCATTTTTGCACCTGCAGATAACTCTGTTAATAAATAAATGACCACAGAGTTCTTTCAGATTTTTCCAGGTAAAGAAGCACGAATCTCAGCTGCTTCATCCATAGCAGTGCAAAGAACTACCCTTATGTCCACAAAGAACTTGGGTAAGGGATACTGTTTTCACTGGGTTGTTTAGATCTCATCCATAACATCATAACACAAATGTGTCACTGGCCAAAGAGATTGTCAAGTTTGGGAACTGAGAAGGACTTCATTTCTTGATGTGGCCAGATTCAAAATGACTCAACCTGTTACAGAGCCTCTCTCCTCTGAGCTAGATGCCTTCATTTCTAGTCAAAGCTCATTTGCAGCCAGCTTCCTGTTCAGAGTAACTCTCTTCTCCACTTGACATTTATGCTTTGTATTTGTTCCACTTAAGATGCTCCCTGAAGATGATGTTAGGGAATTGTACGCTGTATTCCAGACAATGTCTCAGTATGGGTTTGTAAAAGGGTGTTACTTTCAGGGGCTGCACCTTGGTAATCTTTACCCTGTACTGACTGCGGAGTATCCTTTGCTCTAAGAGACATTAGCCATGTTTTTGTTACTTTGCTTTTCACTTTCTAATTCAGCTTGATGTTTGGCAATACTACTTAGCCAACAAGAGATGGCCTGCTCTGCTGATTATATCATCCTTTCACTCTAAGTAGACTCTGTCCTTGTTTCCCACGTTATTTTAAATGATAAATGGTCATCCAGTTGATCTTGAAAACCTTCCCCCTCAGCTTAGTGCACAAACTTAGCATAGTTAATGCATATAGTTTATGTATCTTTATAGTATGGGTATGCTTAGCCCTTTTCACAGACAAACATTTTAATTCATTAAATTGTTAAGTAACATTCTTTGCTTTGTCCAAACTTGTCCTTTTGGAATTAGTGTAACTATTACTCATAAAATGCCTCATGTTCATTAATCCCCCCAGAATCAGATTAATCAGTTCAAAGATATTTTCTGTTCCCATCTATCCTCCCTACTTTCAAAAACCACTGTCTGGTAAAAAAGTCTGTTGACTTGCAGATCAGGGAAAATATATTTCTAAGTATTTTTAGCGTTTTTGTTCCAGACTATCACAAAGAAGTCAGAGGTGTAGGAGATGAGGGTGATATCAGCTGTTCTGTTGTGGCTCAGAGCAGAATAACTGAGCTTTGTATCATCAAAAAATAATTAGCTATAATACACTGTTACCTTCTAATATTGGTGTAATTGCCCGTGTGAATAGTCAAATTCATTCTCAGAAACTTGAAGTGGTTCGTGCTCTATCACTTTGCTTGGCATTTTGCAGAAGGTGCTGGGATCTCAAAGAGATAAAACAGTTTTGACATCAATGTTACCAATAACAGAATCATGAAATCACAGAATGGCTTGGGTTGGAAGGAACCTTTAAGATTGTGTAGTCCAACCCCCTTCTATAGGCAGGGGCACCTCCCTCTAGACCAGGTTGCTCAAAGCCTCACACACCTGGCCTTGAAAGCTTACAGGGAAGGGGCATCTACAACCTCTCCGAGCTACCTGCTCCAGTGTCTCATCAACCTCACAGTAAAGAAGTTCGTCCTGATATCTAGTCTACCCTCTTCCAGTTTAAAGCCATTTTCCCTCATCCTGTTGCTACGTGCCCTTATAAAAAGTCCCAGGTACTGAAAGGCTGCTATAAGGTCACCCTGGAGCCTTCTCTTCTGCAGGCCATAGAGCCCCAGCTCTCTCAGCCTGTCCCCATAAGGGAGGTGCTCCAGCCCTCTGATCATCTTAGTGGCCCTCCTCTGGACCTGCTCCAACAGCTCCATGTCCTTCTTGTGCTGCAGGCTCCAGAACTGGACACAGTACTCCAAGTGGGGTCTCACAAGAGCAGAGTAGAGGGGCAGAATCACCTCCCTCAACGTGCTAGTCACGCTTCTCTTGATGCAGCCCAGGATATGGTTGGCCTTCTGGGCTGCAAGTGCATATGGTGAGTCTTTCATCAACCAACATCGCCAAATTCTTCTCCTCAGGGCTGTTCTCAAGCCATTCTCTGCCCATCCTGTATTTGTGCTTGGGATTGCCCCTACCCAGGTGCAGGACCTTGCATTTGATCCTTCAGATCAGACCAAAGTCACCACTGACTTGCTTGCATGGTTCCCACAACAACCTGCCAAGTGAGAGGAATGTCCATGGGATCTAGTCAGCTTCAGGTTGAAGAAACGCAGGCACAAACACATCACAGATTCTCTTCTTACTATGACATGACACCCACAGAGGCTCTAAGGAAGCACCTGGCACCCAGATCTCATCTGCATACAGCTGACTTGAAATAATAATATTTTGTTTTACTTTTAAGTGAGGCCAGAGAGAAGCAGAAGTTCCCCAGTCTAGTAGACTGGAGAAATGCTGGGGAGGTCAAGGCACTGAAAGGCACTGGTGGGTGAGAAGTCCCTGGGTCCCCGCAGAACCTGAGCTGGTTGGTAGATCTGCAGTAAAGGAAAGGTGTAGGACCCTAGGTTTCTGTCCTTCAGCTCACTGTGGAGATTCCCATCAGGGCAGCTGTAGAAAACCACTGGCTTGGGGAATATTTGTGTGGTTCACAATCCCCATGGATAGCATCCCACTCCAGCAATGAGCAGGCTGCCTCAAAGGAGTGTCACTTACAGACGGGGCTCACGGGTGAGCAGTTGGTCTCCTGAGGGTCTCGTGGAGGTGGCATGTCACAGGATGACTGCTGTGGTACCCTGTGGGTACTGATTCTAGGACAGGTTGCAAGATTTCCAACACCACAGCTCTCTGTTCCTGAGGTGGGTGGCAGTGACAGCTGTGTCTGTGTGAGTCATCCTCTGTGCGCATTAACAGGGCTCTGCAGGCTTGACGGCACTTGCTTAGCTGGCACGCCTGGTGAAAAGGACCTCAAAACTGGGATGTCTAGATGACAAATCAGAGCCTGGTCCTATCCTGAGAAGGTGATGGTGGGACATCTGCAGCTGATCTGAGGAGTGCCCACGGCTGTGCATGGTGTGTGGTGAGCGTGGCTACCCTCAGATAGTGAATGTGGCCACAAATGACATGACTCAGCAGTCACCAGAATGTGGCAAGTCATGAAGCACCAACAAACTTCACAGCGCAGACTGTTAGAAGTATCTGGCTGAGTACATGGATGGATGTGGCTGTCAAAGGAAAAATATGAGGTGCTGTTAGGAGAAAGCAGCAAACCAGTTCATCAGTGTAGGGAGAGTCTCTGGGTGACATTTTCATAACATTCACAGACTTTTAAAAATGCAGGAGAATTAAACCATCATTTGAAACTGCCCTCCTGAGATTTCCCTTGAATGTAATATATTTCAATTACAGTGTATTCTAAATTCCCATGATGATATACAATCTGCAGAGACTTGCAATGTGTGCTGGTTGAAATCTGAGCTAAATTAATAAAATCTTAAAAAAATAAAAAATAAAAAGAGAGAGAGAGAGAGAAATAATCTACTTGGCTGCAAATGCCTCAAGGAATGATGAGCAGAAAAGACACAGAATAACTGGGGAATGATTTTGAAAGCAATACTTGCAGGCCAATTGCTCAGAGCCAGTGCCAGAAAATAAGGCAAGACTTCTTTTATTAAACATGATTGCTGTGACCTTCTCTGGTTAACCTACAGAAGAAAAAATGAGCTATGCACTGTGTATGATTTGTTGTTATTACAGCTGGGCTGTTTTTCAGTGAACTTGTAGAAGCTGGAATGTTTATTTTGATTTACTTTCAGTTTATTTCCTTCTTTTTTTATTTTTATTTTATTTTATTTTTTTTCAAAAGAGCAGAAGCAAATGAAACGTCTTCTAACATACATGTAGCCTTCTCTGAGCACTGTGGCTGCAACCCCCTCCTCTCAGCTCCTTTCTATCTGTGAGCATCACGGCCATGCCTGTTCCTACCTCCCTCCTTCCAGGGGCACTGAGTGCTGTTTCCCTGAGAGCCGGGCTTGACACTGCACTGACCTTTGGACAAGGGCTGGCAGGGTGAGCTTCCTCTTCTCTGTCCTCTCCTGGGGCAAGCACCAACAATGTTTCCTGGAGATCACATAAATGAGATAGAGGACAGCAAGTTAATGTAACTATGCGCAGCAGAGTCAAGAGGGCCCCACTGTGCTTGAGATGCATGCTAGCACAGTTCCCGGCGTACCGCAGGGATACAGATCTGCCATGAGACCACAGGAACAAGGAGAGTGCAACTGTGTGTGTGCTTCTGTATTCTTGTCAGCCTGAAGTGTTGTGCAGAGGCACAGTAACGTATGCAGTGTAATCAAGAGTGTAAGAAAGCCCCCACAGACCCAGTGAGCTAATTGTGGCTTAGGTCATTTTCTATATGCTTTCCAAGATGTCCGCCTATACTTAATTAAAATGCCTAATACGTCTCATTTAGCTCGGAAGGTAATGCAGGAGGGAGGTTATTAGTCTGGTGCCTGAGATATTGGCAGTGTTGATTTTTGCATGGATTGGAGTTCAGCGAGCTTTCATTTTCTGAAAAATAAAGTCATCAATAAGACCTAATCACATGATTATTTTAAGGAAGAATCAAATTACTAAAACAAAAAAACCCACATCTGAAATCATAAGATCTCACTGATTCATCTTCCTGTGTCATTGCCTCAGCTCTCATTTTGGGGAAAATTCGCTTTTGACTTGAATTGAACACAGTTATTTAAAGAGTATTCGTTGGAAGGAACTTCTGGAAGTTGTCTGGTTCAACCTACTTGCTAAAGCAGGCTCAGCCAGTGCAGGACAATGTCCATGTGCAGAGACGTGCATAATTGGGCTTTGAATATCTCCAAGGATGGAAACCCAGAACCCCTGTGAGCAACCTGTTCCAAATTCTGTCATTCTCATAATTTATAGATGGATGGAAGGAAGGAAGGAAGGAAGGAAGGAAGGAAGGAAGGAAGGAAGGAAGGAAGGAAGGAAGGAAGGAAGGAAGGAAGGAAGGAAGGAAGGAAGGAAGGAAGGAAGGAAGGAAGGAAGGAAGGAAGGAAGGAAGGAAGGAAGGAAGGAAGGAAGGAAGGAAGGAAGGAAGGAAGAAAAAAATGCAGAAATGCAGTATGGTCATCCAAAGATTTTGAAGATTTTGGCTGGTCCTGTCTAGCCTTGGGGCTGTATGTTGCACGTGAAGCAGAATGAATATGAGGTGCATAGAGTGTCTATTGGATGTCTGCAAGAAAAATGAATTTTACACCATCAGTGCTCATGGCCAGCTTAAGCATAAAATGAGCTTAAAATGTAAGTGCTGGATGAGGAGGGAAGCTTTGCTGTGGGGAGACTGAGTTTCAAGTGGTTTCAAGTGGTATTGGTCAGTGAATAGCCATGTGCCCCTAGAGGACAAGTGGCAGGGAGCCAGGAGTGGTGAGCTGTGCCGGTGGTGTGTCACCATGAGGACCACATCCATGTGCTTGGTGCCAAGTGCTGTTTGGCAAACAGGATGGATGCTGTGTGTAAATAAATGAGCTACATAAAACACGTAGAGTTCATGCACCAAAAATTGATGGTTAGAACCCTGGTGATGCTAAATGCCAGCTGCTTCACAGCCAATGGGGCTGCAGTGTCTGTTGTCTCTGGTAGGAATCAGTCATGATTTGTGGGGCACCTGTAACCTCGTTTAAACCACCCTGACTCCAGGAACACAATGAAGAGCACAGCTAGACAAGTTCAGATGGAGACACTTTGTGTTTCATGGCCACTTGCTTTGTAACAGAGACTTTTCTGGTGCCCTTCTGACCATAGGCCCACTGGTGAGTCTGTGCACCCAAGCATCGGTGTACCAAGGTGAGAACAAAAATCGCAGCTGTCATGCCATTAGCAATAGGGTTGCTGCCATCTGTTGGTCAAAATCACGTGGGGAACGGGAAGAGTCCTTAAGGGACAATGCCATCTAAGGTGCAGGTCTAACGAAAAAGGCTACTTTGCAATGCAGGTCTGATGTGATCATGTTTTGCAAATGGAGAGGGAGCCACAAAATGATACGCCTGCATTATGGCATTGCATTGTTGCTGTCCTGCATACCAGCTTAAGCTGTTTGCTGAAGTGCTAGCTAAAGTTCTGTGTTTTGAGAAAATGTGATGTGAATTTAAAGCTCTAGAATAATGTTTGTAAATCTTTGGATGTAACTGTTGGATAATAAGTGCCAATATACTTCAGAGACTGCTTTACTGCACAGGAAACAAGGACGTGCTTACAGAAAACATGAGATGTGGCGTAGTATCTAGACCTCAAAAAACCCTATTGCAGACTAGGTCTGTGGGTGTTCCCACCTACAGACTTCTCTCTGTAGCCACTGCTTCTTTAAATGTGATGCTTTAACATCACACTTTTCAGCACACATCTCTGATTCCACATTTCCCTGTTCTGAAATAAACATTTTCCCCTATAAGTGATGGTCCCATGGGCTGTGTCGAACTGACCTGGGCTCTGCAGAATGGTGCCCCTGGGGACCTCTATGTGGCCTCCAAGGACCCCACCAGCCATTCTCCCAGGCTCTTGACAGCCACCTTCTGGGTACCAAAACTTTGGCTGTGGGTGTACAAATATTTCCCTTTCTGCAGGCCAGCTCCAGCAGTTTGCGGTGCTAAATCCTCCTGCATGTGTCACTAGGACTGTCAGTGTTGCCACTACTCAAACTTGAACAAGTTTTGGAGCAGCCTATCAAACAGCTGTTCCACAGATCTCGCTAAAGGCCGTAAGTAGCAGTGTTTCTTCCTCCCAGTCCTGTAAGCCTAGATGAGCTCAGAATTCCTGTTTACTACCTGAAGCTCTGCCCTGTTCTCTGGCAGGGAGTCACAGCTACGAATTAAATCCTACAGACTGAGCAGTCCTGAGAGTAATGTCTTCCTTCAGTTTTCTCCACAGGTTGTTTAAGCAAATCTACGTGGACCAAACATTTTGAGAGTGAAAGGCTTCCATGGTAAGTAAAGTTGAACCCTCTATCACCTGTGTGCAAAATGATTTAGGTATTAATTGTTAAACATTAAACAACCCCAGCATTAAACATCCCAGATGTACAGCAACACATTCTTATCCCCTCCATGTTCACGTTCCTTCACCCTGTGTTCTGCCAAATTCCTTTTTTGGAGCAGGGCTACATGCAGCCTGCTTGGTTGCTTACCCCCAGTAAAATGTCTTGCAAGGTTCAGAAATAGCTGCTGAGCATAATGAAAAGGTGTGGGAAGCACCTTGGGATGTTTCTGGGCCCTCTCACTGGGAATGCACATGGGCAGAAGCACTAAAATTTGCAATTAAAAACATGTCTTAGGTAGGGTTTCTGAAGTTTGGATTTGGTCAAGAGACTGGGGCATTGCGGTTTCCAGATTTCTCTCCATGTGGGTTGTATGGAAAATGATTTCCCCCAAACTTTTCCTCATGGCTCCCACTGACATAGGTTGAAGAATTCATACCCATATGTGACTTGACAGCCATTGCGCTGCACAGAACTGCAGTCCCACTGCAGCTGAGGGTCAAATTGCTTCTGCAGTGCAGCCGTGTTGCCTGGTTATTGCAGAAGTGCTTCCACTGTGGGATCTCTGCAGAATATGTGGAAACCAGGTGGAGAAGAGCCAGTTACCCCCAGCAGTCTATAACCCCAGATGGATTCTCGTTCAAATCATCAGAAACACTGAAGAAAGACTCACGTGCTGGAAGCCTGCCTGCGGCTTTCACCAAAGATATAAAGGAAAATTAGTCGGCTAGATTAAACACTGGCTTACTCATTCTTCTAAATCACAGCTCGTCATACTTAATTCTTATTTTACTTTTTGTGCAATAATTATAGGTTGGTGATGTGTTCTTATAATAAGCTAAATAGATGAGCTCGTACAAGGCTTACTGCAAAATTGTTGATGAATATAGGCTAGAGACATACACAACAGATATGACGGCAGCGAAATGGAAAAGAGGAGATATTGGACCCTGATGATTCTCAACTGCTTAATTTCTGGGCCATGCCTTCATTCAGTTTTGCACGTGGTCCAGGGTGTATTGGAATTGGTAGGTGGAGCATCCCTGTGTGTTTCATTTAGCATATGCTGTGGACCAGCTGCCCATAAGAGTGTCTTATCTCCTTTTTCCTCCTGTCCTCTTTCATTCACAACTTTCTTGTTTAAACAAATTGCAGGGGTTCACTACCCTGCTGTGTGAAGAAGCCCTTTCATCTACCGTAACCCATTCTGTGATTACTTCCATCACTCTCCACCTAGATCTACTATGTGGGATATGATGAATATCAGTTCTGCACTCACCTTATCCACTGTCTTTATGATTTTGCAGATTTGATCATCACCTCCTCTCTAGCTCTCCTCTCCAAAGCATTTTTAGCTGTTCCTTAACTTAAAATGTTTTATCATTGTAGTTGTCCCTTTCTGCCCTTTCTCCAACTCCATCACATCCTGAAGAGAGCATGGCTTAGCAATGAATTCCATGTAGATTATATAGTGGAATTCCCTAATTTCAGGCCCAGTAGCCCTGTGTGAGGTGTGCTCCAGTCTCTCAGTCCCTCATCAGAGAAGAACTTGTCTACTCTCATCATGCTGCTCCAATGACATCTGACTGCATGGACCCCAGGCAGAAAGTTCTTACTAACAGCGTGAAAAATTATGATAAACATAGTTCAGTATTATCTCTATGACTCCCATTTACATACAGAGGGAAATCAACCCACAAGAGCAAATGATGATGCAGAGTACTTCGGATTTTTTACTGGTGTAGCATGAGCCTGCCCTTTCAAGAGGAAAAACAAGTGTGAGGGACATGACTGTGGTGCCTGGGTGCTCTCTGAGCAATGCTACGCCAGCATTGGGTTTAGGAATTGGAGGTTGGGACAGGTTCTCCTGCCTGTGGCTGTTGGGGAGCGGACAGACCACAAAGGCAAAGATACCTCCAGAAAAACACAGCATTGAATGGGAGTTTTGAAAAGTCCTCAGGGATCTCTTCAGCCTTTCCACTTCTGGTGGTGTTCATGCAGAAGTGCTGCTTGTGGGTTTGTCACATTCCCACGGCTCCTGTTGCAAGGCCTGGACCCAGTGGGGAAAAGAAGAATGTGGTTCTGAGAGAATAAGTTCCTATAGATTGCTGTTGTTTGCAGTTCATGTTAATACTGCAGCTCCCCTGAGCCTCCATACTGTCCCTCTAATAAATCTCCCTTCATTTGATGCAAGATGATGTGCTCATCTCTTCCCTGTGCTGAGAATCCCTTTCATAAATCTAACCTGATATGTACTCACCCGTCCTTGACTCTAAGTGGTTGGGCAGCTGCTTTTGTGCATACAAAGGGTGGATGCATTAAAGATGCTCAAGGCATATCTGATAGGAGTCGATCCCGTGAGAGCTCAGTGCTGCAATACCTTTCTCTGCCTTTTTTAATCTTCCTCTCCTTACAAGGACCTCCCGAGGGTATTTCGAGACATTATCCAACAGCTCCTCTGCAGAGTTCCAGGCTGTTGCCAGGAGCCACTGCTTTTCCCTCACAGTGCTCCTTCAGTGGGACAATGTGGCTGCCACATCTCAGCTGCCTCTGCCACACCCCCACTGAAGCTCAGCATTCACGTGGAGATCAGATTTAATGCAGGATGGCCCCACCATTTCATAGTGGATTTCTGCCTTGTGCTCACCCTCTGTAACAATGTGGGTGTGCTTCTGTATGTGACCCATCCAAAGTATACCACTACGGACACTGATGTACACCTGTACACATGCAGCAGATGTATTCTTGCTGGGAGACAGTCCTGATAATTACATGAATAAAATATTATGTATAATGGAAATAAAATCAATGCACCCAGGCAGGAAGTAAGCAAATTACCAATATGAAATGCACGTTATACTGCTGACAGGTGTTTTAATACAGCTTGTGAATAAGGGATTTATTTATAAGAAAAAAAGCTCAGACAAAGCCTCAGAGTCTAATTATTTATCCAGCTTTGTAATTATTAGTTATAAATCTCCAAAATGGCTGAGAAAGTGGGGAGATGCCAAGTCTGGCTGTGTGAAATGCTATTGCTGGAAGCAGTGTTATTCCTGACAATATATTATGACCAAAGACACAAGAGAATTTCCATTTTCTGGGAGCTCTGCCTTTTTGCAGCAAGAAATGTGCTTTCGGTGATGGCTTTAATATCAAGTTACAGGCTCCGGCCACACAAGGGAGGAGGAATAGAGGTAGCTGAACTTTTCTGGATTAAATGTCTATTATATGGTTGCCAGGGACGACAGGGGACGGGGTTTAATGACCCAGGTGGTCCCTTCATATTCTGCACTCATATCCTCCACTATCAAAATGGTTCCTCGGGGATCTGCCTGATCAAATACCAACAGCACTAAATCCTGAGACCTGTTGGAAAAGCATTGGCCTAAGTGATATAAGATGTGCTGAGGCAGAAAAGGAGTGTGCAAGGCAGTCAGTCACAGCTTATCCCGCCTCAGACCCAAGGCTGGTGTATTTGAGGCTGCTGCTGTATCTGGTGAAGCAGTAACACCCATAGTGTAACCAGAAGGGTATCCTGGTATGGTGATCAAACCCATTTCAGTTTTAAATGCACTGAAGGTGAATACCAAGAATGGGTGCCATATCCTTGCATGTTTTTTTACAGGGCTATTCCATTACTGGACACTTACAGTAAGAGTATATTAAGTGTACCTCCCACAAATGTCTACTGGTATTTATAATGACAGCTCAAGAACTGGACCACCAAAGAACTAAAGTTCTAGCCCTTGTTAGTATTAAATGATAATAATAATAATAAAGATACAGTAATCAAGCATAGGAAAAAGCCAGTTAACATTTGCCATCTGGGTTAGAAAGCCCCAGACAACAATGATAAAGAACACTGCTGTGATGGGAACGAAACTTAGACTTGAGCATTTGACACTTACCAAAGGACGCTGAGCAGTGGAAATGGGACCTCTGGATGGGGATGTTCATGAGCACCTGTATGGGATCCACTTTCTGTGGCGTGGAGGATGCAGCAATGAGAGGACAATGCTGGGAGCTGGTGACCTCTGTTTACAGCCTGAGTTTTGAGGTGTATGTGTGGTGGTAGCTCATGGAAGGAGCAAGCATGCCCAGCCCAGCTACAGTCTAGAGGGACTGCAGACTAATATTTCCTTCATTTTCAGTGTGAAATTTTCCATACTATACCAATAAAACTTACTCGTAGTCACTTGTGAATCATTTGACAAAAGATTTGCACAGAATTACTCCAGCAGTTTCATCTCCCAACAGTGTAACTACCCAGACAGCATTCAAGTGTACTGCCTGCCCCAGTACAGGTTAGTGGCTGACCTGGAGGAAAGGAGCTCTGATGAGAAGGACCTGGATGTTCTAATGGACAGCAGGTTAGCCATGAGCCAGCAGTGCGCACTTGTAGCCAAGAAGGTCAGTGGGATCCTGGGGTGTGTTAAAAACAGCATGGTCAGCAGATTGAGGGAGTTCTCCTCTGTCCTGGTGAGGCCACATCTAGGGTACTGTGTCCAGATTTGGGCTTCCCAGTTCAAGCCAGATGGGGAACTCCTAGAGAGTCCAGTTGAGGGCCACAAAGATGATGAGGTGCCTAGAGCATGCCCCTTATGAGGAAAAGCTGAGAGATCTGGGGCTGTTCAGCCTGGAGAAGAGAAGGTTGAGAGGGGATCTTATCAATGCTTATGAATATCTAAATGGGAGGAGGCAAGTGGATAAGGCCAGGCTCCTTTTGGTGGTGTCCAGTGAAAGGACAATGGGCATGAACTGGAACACAGGAAGTTCCATCCAAATATGAGAGGGAACTTTTTTACTGTGAGGGTGACAGAGCACTGCAACAGGCTGCCCAGAGAGGCGGTGGAGTCTCCTTCCCTGGAGATGTTCAAAACTCACCTGAATGTTTTCCTGCTCAACCTACAGTAGGAACCTGCTTTAGGAGGGCGTTGGACTGGGTGATATCTAGAAGTCCATTCCAATCCCTGAAACTGTGATTCTGTGATTCTATGTAGTCTGAGTTACAAGAAGCCCAACACAACTCCCAGACACAGGAGAGGATACGCTGCAATTCAGTGTGCAACAGTGTTGGCCTCTATCAGACTCTCCCTGAGGGTTGCTGCAACCCATAGAAATAGGCAGTCTTCTGCCACTTGAAGAAGGGGCCAAACCTGGTCCCCCAGTCCAAGAGAGACATGGAGTTACTGGTGAGTGCCCAGTGAAGGGCCAACAAGATGCTGAATGGCCGGGAGCATCTATTCAGTGAGGAGAGGCCAAGAAAGCTGGGACTGCTGAGGAGACTCAGGGGGATCTCAGAATCAATAAATACCCCGTGGAAGGGGGCAGATAGGTCAGAATCACACTCTGCTCAGTGGTGTACAGTACCAGGCCTCACAACCTCCTTTGGCATACTCCAGGGCCACTGACGCATCCTGTAGTGGCAGTGGATCAAGACTGCCCGCAGCTGTGTGGGTGAGCATCTTTGTGTCCTGCCTTGTGCCCAGTGCCTGGTAAATGCCAGGAATGCAGCCTGGACGAGTTCATGCTGTTTCCAATTAGGACACTGGCTGGCTGGCAGGTTGCTTGCTAGACCACACATGTCTTAGGGAAACCAGGAACTGCTGTCTGGGGTTTGGGAGGCAAGAGGCAGTCTGGCCTGCTGGAGGAGCTCACCACTGAGCGAGGCATGATGTGAGCCCCCAAAACCCCAAAGGATGGGGAAGTCTCTTGTAAAGATGTTTTACATGGAAATACTGGCATTGAGAACACTAAGGTGCAATTGTGGTAAGGCCAGGAATGGCCAGGTTCAGGAAAGTCCAACACGGAATTGAGAGCTCCTGTGGGGACAAGCACTTTGGTGGCACCTCGTGAGAAGAAGAGGTGAAGAGAAAGGTTTGGTGGACATTTATGAAATACTGATCTTACTTGGGGTGTCTCCCCACCACTGGGAGCTCTTTCTGCTAACAAGGCATCACTGTTTATCTACCTTCCTGCTTTTCAGTCCTCCCTTTCAATGAAACACTGTATTCAAGGCAGCGTGACGTGTGTGGGGACGGGAAAAGCTCAGCTATTTGCCAGGGATCTGATGTTTCATTAGCAACCTCTGCAAACTGGAACTCGGACTTTGCCATTGCCAGCTAAGCCCCATCAGAAGGGCTACATCCTGCTACTATGGAAAACTAAATAAATAAATAAATCACAAAGTTGGGACCCTGCTTGGGAAATAAAAGTACTTTTCTGCAATACAGCAGTCCAGGAGCCATTAAACTGTCAGTGGGTGGGGTAAGCAATGATTCACGGGGTTCTGGTGCCTGTAGCATGCCCAGACAGTTTCCTGCTGCTATTTTCCACTTGTTAGCCTTGTCGCTTGTATGCCTTGTGTAGGCTTGGTGCTGTCAGAGGTCTCATACAGCAGCAGGAAAAGGTTGGCAGAAACCAGGCACAAACTTATTTTCTGTGATGGATGGGATGCTATGTGAATCCTATGGACTAGGTGAGGTGAGAGAAGTGGGATGTGGGCTTGGTGACTTCTCAAGTGAGTTAGGGAAAGGAAACCTCACACATGCAGGAGTGTCTGAAGGCAAAAAACAAAATGTAGGATGGCATTTACAGTGTATGAGTATTCTGTGGGGTCCCTGGCTCCCCACTCAGTGTATCTTGGTTGTACCACTGTAGCTGTGAAAGACAGGAGAGCTGAGTCGGATTTAAAATATCCCAATAAAGGGTAAAATAACTAAAAAGGTGGTTTTCGGACAGATCAGCTCCTATGTTTTCTCATCACCCAATCCACCAGCAGTCATAACTACTGGCTGTTTACTCACAATTAACTCAAGTTAATTATGCCTCCTCTACAGGGCAAAAGCAGCTTCATGTGCAGGGAGCTTGTCCCCTGGTGTCCTGCATTTCACCAATGATTCTTGTGACAGAGACCTTCAAAAGAACAGAGAAGCTCCCCAGGTTCTCCCAATGAATGTCATAGCTTCCTTCTCACAGGTGTCAGAGTGCTATCTGCAGGGGCTCTGCCGTGCTCTGCAGGGTCTGCAGCTTCTCCATGGGGGTGATCATCCCATTCATTCTGGCTGAAATGACTTGACCCTCAGAAATGTGGCACAGATGTGACACAGACCAAATGGGTACTTTCTGGGAAGTGGAGAATCTGCTAAATGTTGGAAATTCTTCTGGGTGGCATGCAAAGATTTCTTCTCCTACCTGGATTTTATCTGCTTTCCTGCATTCAACACTGAATGCTTTGTGACGGACAGGATGGGTCATGCTTCAGGATCAGACTCTGATGTGGCAGAATAATAAAAAATAGCATACAGTAGTAGAAAGGCGTCTGTTGAGAGCTGTGAGTGCTTTTACATCACTGTCAGGCTCCAAGAAGTAGCTCATCTGACAACAGAAGCGACCTGCATGTCGAGAGGACCAAGTTTCCACTAGAGGGTTGTAGTGCTGTATGGAAGATGTGCTGCTGTCTGTGGTAAGAATAGTGTGTGAGCTCTGGAGCTTTGTCAGCAGCTGAAATGCATCCTGCCACAGCCCAGCTTCCAGCAACCTCCATATCTCTGATGTACACAGCCTGCAAGCTGGGAGAGGGCTGGTGCCCAAGTGACCCGCATCCCTGCCTTCCTGAAAACTTAGCATTCATATGAATCAGCATCTACTATATATTTTTATATAGATACCATAAGGAAAAACATTGTGCTTGTATATATAGACACATACGTAGTACATTCATGTGTTTATCTGGGATACAGATGGTCAGGCAGTGTGGTTGTGCCACTCCATCACAAGAAGTTGGGGATAGTTAATAGAACAGCACAGCAGGATAAGAAAGTGATAGATGTTTGCACAGAGTCCTGGCTTCTTCTCTGGCCCAGTACCAAGCACAGGTGCTGGCCCTGGCAGCTTGCAGGCTGGCCCTGAACAGGAGCCATCACAAGGCTCTGCCACCAGCCTTGCCTCCACATTCAGTGCAACTCAGCAGGTCCTTTCAGGTTCACGTGTATATGATCCTAGTATGTGTCTGCATGTCTTTTTCAGTAGCATATGTATTTGTGCACAAGGATCTATATCTGGAGCTTTCTGATGTGCAAAGTAGCGGTGACTGCGCTGCCCAGATCAGGGTAGTTTTGCATGCAGAAAACAAAAACTGGCGTTGTGTAACACAGTGAGGAAGGCCTAAATAACACTTGTGTTGTCTTTTCTTTTTCAAAGAAAGAGTAAAAAGGCAAATGTAACCACAAGCCAAGCCTGCAGCCTGGAAAACAGTGTGACATTCATGGAAAATTTACATAGTGATCAGTTCATGCACCACCTGTTTGTCTATGACTATCATCATTTCTACTTATAGGCAGATGGAAAATGAATTTTGCCTACATTTTCATTTCTTTTGTTATCAAAAAAGCTTTGAGGAAGTAAGTAGGTGAATTTCTTGCAAAATACTTATAAATTCGTGCAGCAGAAGATGCGCTGGACTCAGTTCCTTCTGAAGGTGGCCAGGCCTGAGTGATCTCATCTGCATACAGGTGTATGTATAGACCAGCCTTTGAGTCAGCAGAGAAGCCTGAGAGTGTTGGGATGGATTATCCAACCCCAAAGAGTCATTCAGATCATCCTTTGCCCTTCAGTGCAGGTGAAGAGAGTCAGGAGAATCGCTTCCCATTGCAGCAGGAGTTGCAAAGGAAGCTGAAGTGGACTGCTCCTTGCTGCAGAGGACAAAAAGCAGAGCAGGAGATCTCTGCACGTCTGGTGAGACCTGCAAGGAGGTCACACAGTGTTGGGAGCACCGCCTCCAACAGGTGATGGTCTTCAGAGCCCAAAAGGCCAAGTGTCCATGAACATGCCCCACGCCCAGCACTGTTAGCCAGCTGAGGGAAGGGACTGTCCTGCTCTGTGCTGTGTAGCCTCAATTCCAGCTCTGGGTACAGTTTGGGTGCCACAGTACAAAAAGGATTAGAGTGTCCAAAGGAGGGCTACAAAGATGGAGGAGGCTTTGGAGGGCAAGGTGTGTGAGGAGCGGCTGAGGACCCTGTTGTGCTCAGCCCAGAGCAGAGGAGCTGAGGGGAGGCCTGATGGCGGCTGCAGCTCCTGACAGGGAGCGGAGGGGCAGCACTGAGCTCTGCTCTGTGTGACAGCGACAGGGCCCGAGGGAACGGCATGGAGCTGTCAGGGGAGGGCAGCTGGGGGTGAGGGAAAGGGGCTGCACCAGAGGGCGGTGGGCACAGAACGGCCTGCACAGGGCAGTGGGCACGGGCTCAGGGAGCGTTTGGACAGCACTATCAGACATTGGGGTTGGGTTTGGGGTGGTGCTGTGTGGAGCCAGGGGTTGGACTCGATGATCCTTGTGGGTCCCTTCCAACTGGGGTTGTTCTGTGATTCCATGACTCTGTGATTCTATGACCAAGCCTCAGAGCTCAAGGACACCAGACTGGCTGGGACGCAGGACCTGTGGTGCTGGTGGAGGCCCTGAGAGTATCTCCTCCTCTGAAGTGTGTAACAGCTGTGGCATGGGATCCTTTTCCGCTCCCAGAGTGTGGATGGATTCTGTCACTCCAGGACATGAAAAGCTGCCCCTCTCGAGGAGCTGCCATCATGGTGGCCATGACGGGTAGTGGGCCACCACCAAGGGCTGGTGGTTGTGAGAGAGAAGGCAGCAGAGAAACGTGTCGTGGAGTCACAGCGCTGAAGCAGGCTTTTCTCTTTTGACTGCAATTCTGCAAACCCTCTGCTCGTGTAGCTGTGAGACTGTCCCTCCAAAAGGAGTCATGGCATGCAGCTTTACCCATCCTGCATGTGGTAATCGGATAGGTTTAAGAGCTTAAGCACTCTTATGGTAGCAATGCTTACAAAGGTTGTGCTGGGCTGTCTGCCCATCACAGCTTTCTTCTCTCATCTGGCTGCTCCTTGGCATGGACGTGCTGGGGCGTGTTGTTAGCGATGAAGGCTGCTAATTGAGCTTGCTAACAGGGAGAGAGCTGTTAGAAACATGTCCCTCAGAGCAGCTCCCACAGGTGGTGGGGCTGTGCCACTCACCTGCATCACACTGATGGTGCACGAAGAAGACGGGAGCAAATGGATTTCATCCTTTCAGGCTGTTTTATTAAGCAAAGCAAAACAAAACCAATCTTGCTGTCAATTTACCAGATCCTCATTGATGTAAGGCCCCGTTCTGGGAGGATAGCCAGGTCGAGGTATGGATGAGATCAGTGCATTACACACATGAATATTGATCAAGGAAAACTAGACAGGGGCCAGCCTGCTGTCCTGCCCTCAATCACCAACAAATGCAAGGGAAAGTGTGGGTGAAGAGGCTGCTCTGTGCATTTCCTTGGGCAGATGGGTGCAGGGTGATGGTGAAAGCCTGCTTCAGGACATGGTCATGGTTTCACATCCTTCAGGGATGAAGCTCAGAGGCTCCTGGCTTTCATCATGAGCACTAAGGAAAATAGTTACAATGAAAGCATAAAATGTCCCTTAAAGTCATGCAACTGGCTTTCAAGATGCAGTTTAATGAAAAAACTCTGATGAATTAACTGGAAGTTGTTACTGTTCCTTGAGCATGCTGAGTGCTCACAATAAATCTTTTTCCTGAAGGAAAAAGCAAGGTTAAATCAAGCTACAAAGCCCACTGAGCATTAGATTTACAGCAATTTGAAAGGGTTATAGGTTTATTTCTTAAACAGCTGAATTATAGCTGCTTCTGGATATTGATATGTGAAGCAGGCTGACCCCTGGGCACTGTGAGGAGCTAGGGAATGAGGAGCAGCGGTGAGATGGCGCTGGTTATCGTCTTTATGTGAATTTCGAAGTCACTTCCAAAGAAGTAGATGAGATAGTAGTTGAGTATCCCGGCCACAGACATGAGGAACAGGAACAAAATGATACGCTTCCCAAACAAGTACCCAGGTGTGCTGGGGAAACAGGAAGAGAGGAAAGCAGTTTGTTATCAGGGCCGCCTTACCTAAGGAGCCCTCAGCCTCCAGGCCCTGGCCAAGATCAACAGATGCATTCCAGGGGTTGTCACAGAGGAGGGAGTTCCCTCTCTTGTGTTTGGCCCACTGCAAGCTTTTAGATGTCATTGGAAATCTTCTGAACAGTTTGGGACTGGATTCATCTCCTGATCTTAGTGCAGGTCTTTTTTCACCAAGGTGAAACTACTCAGAGGGACCTGTATGTCTTTACAGCCACCAGCAACTGTGGGATGGTTTTGTTCCTCACATGCATAATTAGCTTTATTGAGATGAATGGAGGATGTTGTGCAAATACTAGCACAAACACTCACATGCACGTGTTGATGCAGGTAGTGAGGGATGGGAGCATCTCCTTTAAGGAGGGGCTGAGAGATTTGGGACTACTCAGCCAGGAAAAGAGGTGCCCAGTTTGAGGACCAGAGATTATGGGCATAAACTGGCATACAGGAGGTTCCCTCTGAACACTAGGAGCACTTCTGTGTGGGTTATGGACCACTGGCACATGCTGCCCAGAATCTGTGGAGTCTCCTCCTTGGAGATCCTCCAAAGCCAGCTGGATGTTGCTCTGGGCACCCTGCTGTGGGTGTCCCCTGCTGGAGCAGGAGTCAGGACAGGACTCCTTCAGAGGTGCCATCCCACCCCAGCTGTTCTGTGGTTCTGAAACACCCCTGGTTTTATGAAAAGGCTCTGCAAAGCCTTACCTCTGGGTCCTCTCCCCCAAGTAGCCCACAAAGTACTTCTGCCTCACAAACAAGTACATCAGGCCAGCAAAGGCGGCAGGTGCTGCACAAAGTGTAGAAGAACACATTACATATGTCAGCTTGGATCCCTCACATCTATTATCCCCACTCTCCCTTTTCCAAGGACTTTTTGAGTGTAATTCTTCCCCCAGTCACACAGAACATGCACCTGGTCCTACTGAAACTCAGAAAGGAGTGTACCAGATCTCCCCACACCCCTCTGTCTGGTGATGAAAATCCCCCTTTCCACAAAGAACAGCACACAAGCCCTAGGAAAGCAGCAGCTATGCTCCTGACCTATCTTTATCCAATTGTATTGCAAGGATCCATTGAGAAGAACAGGTAAATGCTCAGTGTATGCCATCAGCTCCACGTGGGTGGCAATACCACTTTCACCTGCCTGCCTTCCCCGGCCCCAAAGAATCATAGAATCATTTGAGTTGGGAGGGACCTTTAAAGGCCCCTGCAATGAACAGGGACACCTACAGCTAGATCAGGTTGCTCAGAGCCTGGTCCAGCCTGACCTTCAATGTCTCCATTCTGTGGGACCTTGCCCATAACTCCTTTAAGGGAATCATCTGAAGTACTAAAGTGCTCTCCATCCCTCAGTTAAAGTCACGAAGGGGGAGTGAAAACAAGTGTTACCTTGGCTGCAGAGAAGCCCAGCGCACCAAAGCACGGCAAGAAACGTAGGGTACGTGTGCCCACAGTTTTGGCTAGGAAGGAATTTATGAGAGAGAAATCAGAATACAGGGAATACAGAAAGAAAATTCGCTTCTTTCACCCACGAGCAACTGTGGGGTGGATTTGGCCTGTGCAGGCTCCACAGCGGCCACATGCAGGCACAGGGATGCTGCGTGGGCAGCAGCCAGAGAAGCGACTCCTCGTGTTCCCCGTGCCCCAACATGATCGCTGCCTCACCCAGGATTTGCCTACCTGCTGCCTCATGCAGAGAATGGGCTCTTTGTTCTGCCCGCTCAGGAAAGAAACCGCAAGCGAGCCCAGCAGCTGGGAAGTGCATTTGCTTCCTCTAGCATGTATAACAGAGCTGCACGCTTTGTTGGCTTAGGAAATCCTTGTGCTTAAGTCATATTAATCAAGCAATGAGCGCTGAGAGCTGCGTGAAGCCAACAAAAGGAAAACTGCACAGCAAAAAGGAGTGTCTGGAAAGGTTAACCTGTCTCCTTGCACATGCACAGGAATCATTTCTGACTCCTTCCTTCAGCCTGGAATGCACTTCCAGAGGGAGATGTGCTCTCGCTGAGGTCACACACCTGTGAAGGGCAGCATTTTGCTGTTCTCTGCTTTTTTGAGTGTATTGCCAGTACTTCACGGGTAATAAAAAATATTTTATGTTCTTTTCTCTTCTGGGTTGGAATTAATTTTCCCCTCTGCTCTCCCTCTGAAGGGATGCTGAAGACAAGATGCAGTGAATGAGGCGGGGGAGCAGGGAGACAGATTTGTTCAGAGCTCTGCTACCACCCCTCAAGTCAGCATTGCTTCCCCCTGGAGCTGCAGTGTGTGTGGGACACTGACTGTGCCCATGTCACACTTCCAGTTTCAGGTGTGTTTGGGAGAGTTGGATCCCAAATTCAGGACATAGAGAACATCAGGTTTGCAGGTCCTGTGCTCAGCAGCAAGTGCACTGGAGAACTGCAGGTCTAACCTCTGCCACAGCGCACACAGCAATGGGATTGCAGAGCTAAGCCTTGGAGCCCAACTTTGGAGCCCTTGAGGGTTTGGATGAAGCTGTAAGGAACAGGGAGGTGAGCCCAGGCTTGCCCCGCTGGCTCTTCCTACTCACTTGGCAGTGTAGACACGTTCAAAGGCAGAGGAGCCTGGCCGCTGGATTCCTTTGCCATTGCAGTGTTTACTCTCATGCTCCAATTTGCTGGCAAAAAAAGCTGTAAGAAACAAACAAACAAAAAACAACACAAGCTGTTTGATCTGAAATGTAATCTGGAGGTATTTCAGAAGTGCAAGCATCCTTGTGTCTGCCTGGGCAGCAGCAGGGTGTGCAGATGTGTAGAGATGTGTAGAGGTGCAGGGTGGCCAGCACGCTCACTCTGTCAACATGGCATAACCCAACCCTCCATGCAAGGGCATGACGTGGTGTCACCCTGACATCCCCACACGTATTGCTGTCAGCATCTCTCACCTCTGAGCCTGGTTAAATCTCCCCCTGCTGCAGACTTACAACGCAGTGCAGTGTATTTGTGCTCCAGGGGGAAAAACCTGCTGGTGAGATCTGCCAAAACTCATCCTCCCTCTCTGACAGAGCAGGGAGTAAAGAGGCTTTCTGCTCTTTCAGTGATACCCTTCTGCCAAAACAAGGACATCCAACAGGTGGTATTCATTTCCCAGAAAGGTTCATTGCAAACCTCGTCCTGATGACTGATGTTGTGTATCATGGTTTGTTTCCTACTTTTAAGCAATGGTGTCATGTCAGGATGTTTGCTGATGCAAAAACGCAGCGCTGCAAGATAATGTATTGTATGCCTGACAAACATGTTTTGTCTAATTACACTAAAACAGAGAGCATCAATCATGTGTCTAAATGCACCTGGCAGAGCTCTGACAGCCTACAAGCTACAGGCGTTGTATCATCATGCACCCAGTCTCAGTGCACCCAAGTCACCCTATGGTTTGGAATATTAGTCCAAGATGTGTCCCAAAGACAACACATCAGAAACAAACAAAAAATCCCAAAAGAAAAAGAAAAACCAAACACAAAACACCCATACGTTATTGTAGCAATATGATGACTTGATAAACTGCAGGGCTTCATCCCTGGAATCTGAAGGCCCAGAACTGCCACCATCCAGCAGCTCAGCCACCAAGAGCTCCCAGTGTCCTCACCCATGTGCCAACCCAACCTTTGAGTTGTTAACCTGCCTATGGAGGACCAGATTGGCCAGCACGATGCTTTCGTCCAGTGCAAAGCTTCTGTGATGGTAAACCACTTCCTGTAGGCCTTGGACTGGATGAGCTCACTGGGATACGTAGCACATCCTTTCCTTTTGGCATGCACATGAGATCCCTTAAAAGATGGCACAGCCTTTGGAGAAAGACAAGGGTAAGATTTAAACATCTCCCTCTGGGGCAAAAATTTCTTCTCAGTAGGAGTGTGAGGCAGTGGAACAGGCTGCCCAGGAGGTGGTGGAGTCACTGTCCCTGCAGGTGTTCAAGAACTGTGTGGATGTGGCACTGAGGGGCATGGTGGGGATGGGCTGAGAGTTGGACTAGATGGTCTTAGGGGTCTTTTCCACCTGTAATGATTCTATGATGCTCTCTGCTGTTGTAGGTTCTGCCACTTCCCAGGTGCCAGTGAGCTGCAGCAGAGAGTTCCATGATGCCGGAGCCATTGGGTTAAACCCAGCTGCGTCCAACATGGTGATGGCCACTCAGCACAAGAGCTTGGAGGAGCAGGTGGTGACACTCCTGGCACGTAGCCTCCAGGGTCATGGCTGGGTAGGCCCCAGGGGTTTCTGGATCTCCTGGGCAAGGACCTGAACATGGAAATCCAGGCATGAACCTTGGAAGCACTCATCATGTCTGATGTGAACTGTTGAATCCTTGGTCAAAGGACTGGGCATTAGGGCAAAGACAAAGATGGGTTTATCATGAACACCTGCAATGTGGGTGAGAGCAGGCTTTGTTTCATCATGTTTTGGGGACACTGAGAAGTGTTGGAGAGAGAGGTGTTTTACTTACCTTACAGTGGGTTACAGAGAGAAAGAGATGAAAAGCACCTGCAGACATCAAGCTACCAGCATAAGAAGAACCACCTCAAAGAGGGCAGCCCAGGAGGTTTGTCCCCTTGAGCTGAAGCTCTGCAAAAGAGCAGAGCAGGGCTGGCAGGTCCCATCCAGTGGTGGCCCTTGCCATGGGTTTGGGAGGGCAGCACAGCAGCACTGAGCTCCTGTTAGGCTGACACTGGGGAAAGGAGATACTACTGTGTGAAGTAGCTTGCAACACTGTGGTTGTATTTCTCACTCTTTTCCTCCAAACCTTGAGGCAAGGATGTGGTTTCACAGCCTGGTAAAGATCAGCAAACAGAGCAGGGAGGTGCAAAGGAGAGGAGGAGGCCAAGAGTTTAAGTGGGCTCAGCTGCACCTGGGAGCAATGCCCCACAGTTCCAGGGTTTCTTCAGCTGCTATGACCTTGATCCACTGTGGTCTGGCACTTGGGAGCATGCAGCAAGGTCCTTGGGGAGATGACCCAGATGGAGATAATGCACTTTTGGTTTCAGGTCTGTTTTCAGTGGGCCATTCCTATGAACTGGCTCCACGTGTGGCCGTGTGAGGGGGGGGAAGTCTTGTTGTTTCTCAAATCCACACAAACTGAACAGTGTGCTGATGCTCCAGCTGAGTGTGCATATAGGGCTGCCCCTTCCATCCGCTTCACGTCACTTCCTCTGTCCTGATCTGCTCAGTTTGCCTTAAAGGCTGTTTGGTTGCAACATTGCAGTGACGCAAGAATAACACCAAAACCCGGTGTGTGACTCAGCAGTGCCCGGCTGCTCAGTCACTCTGCAGGATGTGGTGATTCCCAATGCAAGTGAGGTGAAGTCAAATGGACAGGCAGCAATGCGGCCTGTGTCCAGCTTGGGAACAGCAGCATTCACCAGAACTGCTTTATAATCCTGCTTCAGGTGCAGACAAACATACAAACCCAAATTTACATCGTACTGGTTCCAAGTACTTAAAGACAGTCAGCAGATGCCTCACTGAACCATAGCAAGAGTTTAGCACAACCATTATGCTCTGACAAGCATTTCTACTGCCCTAATTACTGTATCCGTGACATACCATATGCATAACGTACAGTATGTGTATCATGGAGATCTTTCCAGACAGAAAGCTTGGGAGAAGGAAATCAAGTGATGCAAGCTTGGAAATCATAGCTTGGGGTTGCGTGCCACCCTTGCTCAGCATGCAGAGCCCTCTGCAACATGGCTGGCCCACAGCAGTGGGGTCAGTGATTTCACAGAGGGACTTCCATGAAACCGTGTCAAGCTGGAAGGCAAGTGCTTGAGCTTTAGTGTGTATTGGGTTTACACGCCTAGGGTTTGATAGCAGCGGGGCTGCAAGATGAGGCCCTGGGATGGAGCTGCAAACTGAGGAGAGCAGCCAGCAGTGGAGCAGGTGCTGAAAGGTGGGCCCTGTGGCATGAGCCATGTTGGAGCAGTGGTTGCAGCCTGTGGGAAGCCTACGGGGGATTAGATTGGGAAGGATGGCATCTGTGGGACATACACCATTTGGAGAGAGTGACCCTGACGGAGCGGCAGATACAGGCATTATGGACTGACCACAACCTCACTCCCTGTGCTACTCAGGAGAGGAGGTAGAGGAGTGCAGAAGGAGGAAGATGTTTTGCTCTGATCCCAGCACACCTTCTGCTGCTAGGCTATATGCTGTGCATTTACCAGAAGAGAGGACTGCGCCAAATAACACAGCAGTTAGTGTCTACCTCAGGATTTCACCCATCTTCACACGTTGTGGCTGAGCCCCCACCACTTCCCCTCCCAGCAGCGCAGCCCATTTCCAGGCATGAACCATGAGGTCTGCACTCACTGGGATTTCAACTATTTCTGTCAGTCGCTCACCAAGCTTCTTGAGCCTGGGCAACCGCAGTGCATCCGGGGCAAAACCCACTCCCTTGGCTGGATGCGAAGCGGCATTTTCTGCTAGAATGGTTAAGTATGGTTGAAGGAGGTGGATCAAGTTAAAACCAGATTTGCACAAAAGAGAAGGTTGCAGTTTTATTTAAAAAGCACCAAGGAACAGTACTGAGGGTAGAGGTATGAATAATAAGCTCAAAATTGGAACTTCCCCATTGCAGAAAATGAAATGCTCAGCTTTCTTGGGACTGCAGATAATACAAACTAGTCACGCTACAGGACCTGCACAGGTAGGTGCCCCCATATCACCCAAACACACATGGTCAGTGCCATTTTGCTGCCTTCACCTGGCTCTGGGCTGAGCTCCAGCCCCTTGCTGCTGCTCTGCAGCCCACCGGGATTTGGCCAAAGAGCAGCACTACGGGCTTTAGCCATGGTCTCCTCTATCGGATCTAAGTGCATGTTGTCCCAGCAGCTCCAGCACATCACCCCTTTCATTAGCTGACATGCATATGACTGACTCACAGCAGGGCTGACAAGCCATAGGAACAACAGCATGCCAGGCAGTGAGCTGAGAGCATTCCTAAAGCCAAAGGGATGCCTGCACACGCACACACAGCCAGAAGTTATCTGCCAAACACTGGGTTGTTCTCCCCTCCCGTGTACACGGATTTCTGCCTCACCGTTCTGGATGACGCTGATCAAGGTGACAATGGCGAGCAGGACAACACTCCCCAGGGTCTCCTGGTCCATTCTGTGAGCGGGCAGCGGGGAGGACAGTGCAGCTGTGGCAGCAGCTCAGCCCTGTGAGCACAGAAGGAGGAAGTGAGGGTCTGAGTTATCTCAGATCATGAAACACTTCCGACAGCCCTGTGAGAGCACAGCAACACCCCATGCTTGGGTGCTTGCCAGCACAGCACAGCCACAGCACACAGCGTCCCTCATTGCACGCCCTTAGTTACAGGTGAAGCCCAGAGAAATGAGACAACACTTCCCTGCGGAAGATGGTGGCAGCTGCCAGCGCTCAGCTTTACAAGCATAGCCTTTCAAATGGCATTTTGCCTGGTCTGAGCCCAATACTGATGACAAGAGTTATTGTGGCACCTCCTGCCCCAGCTTTGATCCCAGGGAAGAGGTGAGAGGGGAGCAGGAGATGCAGGAGGCTCGTGGCTCTGTAAGAAGCACTGCCATCCAGGCCTATGGCAGATGGCTGCCGATGCCTTCTCTTTCCTCCCATCCCATTCCCCCCAGCCCATTTCTCCCTCAGTTTCACTGCTTTTCTTTGCCGCTCTGCTCTTCCTGAGCCTCATCCATCCCTGTCTGCCCCTGGCACAGCTTAGCACTCGGGAGCTTCCTCCTGCAGCTCTGTGCTGACCATCACGCAGTCCTCATTTCCCCTTCTGGCTGTTCTTTGGTATTCCCTTCCTTCTCCTTCCCCCACCAAAAAGAAATTCAATTACATCAGCTCCGGGACTTGCTAAGCTGATTTCTTCATGCAAGGAGGAAAGAGCTGTGCTAGTGAGAGTGTTTTTGCTATGACTGACCGACAGAGTTGCAGGAGGTTGCCTGCACTCATTGCAGCCCCCAGCCCCAGGCAGGGGCGATGCTGTTTTCCCCCCACCGCTGCTGGATCCCTTTTGCTTGCTGCATCACTGCTGGAAACCTTCATCTTGCTGCACGAGGAACATAAATCTGAGCCACGGAGCCCATGGAAACGTGCAAAGCCAGCAAGTTTCTCCCGTTGTGCTGTGGGACCTTCAGCACATTCATCTCCTTCTCTGAGAATCTGTTTTGTAGAGATGCTCTCAGACAGAACAGGAAAGGACTGTGAGCACAGACACAGAAATATCATGTGGGATTCTCCACTTTCAGCTCTCTGTTCAGCTCTTGGCACAAAGGCTCCGGTGGAAGCGTCCCAGCTAAATTCAGCATGTATATACAAGTGTCACAGGACACAGGTTGCTTGACTGCTTACTTAATTTAAGGTATAGGCTTGTAAAGACCCTCCATAGAACCTTTAAGTTTGGAAAAGATCTCTAAGATCATCAAGTCCGACTGCCAACCCATTGCCATCCCACCCCCGGGCACAGCTATAGGCCGTATTCTCTTCTGCTTGTCTGATGTTTCCCTCTCCGTCTGTAAAAGGCTGCAGAAACACCGGAGATAAAATAGGGGAAAAAAAGAGAGATTGTGAGGGAATGGATGTTCCTGAATTCTTCCGATTCCAAAGCAAACTGTTATAGATTAAAGCACCCCAGCAAAGCAGGGCGGGCTCTGCAGCCGGCCGGGGACACGAGCGGCACAGCGAGCAGGAGGACCTCGCGGAGACCAACATTCAACGGGTCTCTGTGGCGCAATCGGTTAGCGCGTTCGGCTGTTAACCGAAAGGTTGGTGGTTCGAGCCCACCCAGGGACGGGGCCGTTACTTTTCGTGTTGCTGCGGTTCTTTTCCTCCCCGTGGCCACCGGCTGCTGCCTGCTCCGAAGTTGTGGCGGTGGGAGCTGCGCTCCGGGTTCATCCCTCCATTTCTGGAGAGACGATCTGGCCGGAGGAGCGAACAGCTAAAGGCGTCCGCTCGGCGGGGATACCCTGAAAGTGAGCTCCGGGAACGCTCTGTACACGGCGAGTTTCCGTAGTGTAGTGGTTATCACGTTCGCCTCACACGCGAAAGGTCCCCGGTTCGAAACCGGGCGGAAACACCATATTTTTTTCCCCCCTCTTCCTTCCCTCCGGTTATTGCAAGCGCCCATTTTCCCACTTCATTCTGTAAGACCGGCGCTGTGAAAGCAGGTGGGAGTGGTTTGCTGCTAAGGTTTGGTTCACTCGGCACAACATTTCCCCCTCTCAACGTGAAAGGACAGCCTGCAGGAGCCTCAATTGAAACGGCTGCAGAGGAGGTGGGGCGGCTTTATAACAAAAGGTGCGAGATTCCACCTCGTTGTCACTGCTTGCACCCAACACACCATAGTGGCAAAGGGTGTTTGCTAGTCTGAGCCTGAGGACGGGCCGATGTTGAATTGGAACTGAGCAATGGGCAATCAGCAAGAGCACCCATGGCAGCATAAAGCATTTAGAACTGTTCTACACACAGAGGAGGGGGAACGGGGCGGATTCCTGCTAAAGCAGTTTCAGATGCTCTGTCTGAAAATGCAGCTTGTCACAGCTCTCTGCATTGCTCGCAGATCCTGCTCTGCTACAACAGCAGAGCCAGCCCGCATGTTGGTATGGCAGGGCTATGCTGAGCCGCCTAATAGCGTTAACCTTCCCCGTGTCTTACACCTATACTTAGACTGTAAGCTCCTCTGCTCACAGCCGGGTCCTGGGGGACGTTGCAGCAGAGCACACGCTCAGGAGCTGTGCGCAGGAGATAAGTGCTCCAACTTCAAGGGCAGATTCACTGATGTAAACCAGCTCTGCAAAAGAAAGAGGCAAGGCACAACCGCTCTCCATCAACACGCTGCCGAGGGGGCAGGGGGTGTGGGGGGGGAAATAATGGTTTAAGCCAAAAAGTGATGCTGGGTGAAGAATTAATGGCAATAGCCAATTAAAGACATCACGACCAAAATCATATTTGTAACCAGCCCTCCAGTTCAGAGTCTATAGCAGTGCGCCCACACGTATTCTGCCTGGCTGGGTGGGGGGGAGGGCAGAGGCTAAAAATCAGACAGAAAACTAAGACTCCATGGTTTGTTTTAATGACACAAAGCTGAACATCCAGCCTGCATTTTAAATCTAGTCTCAACCGAGAAGCATCCACCAAGTTCCAAACTCTTTCTCTGTTTGGGTTTTCATTTAAGCACAGCTGAACTCTTACTTGCACTGAATCAGCTGCAGTAAAATATTCATGGAAATAAACCAACAAAGTGCACAGCAACATCTGCTTTCAAGGGGGAGGGAAAAAGAGAAGCAAAAACTTGCCCCAGTAACACGTAGTTCCATATTTCCATCTCAGGTGCTATTTATTTGCTCCTAGAACTACACGTGTGTGTACCCACACCGTTCCCCACGCAGCTGCATACCAAGGACTCCAGATGTCAGCTTGCACAGATGTTGGCAGTGGTGATCATGTCTTTTCTTCTGCACAGCAGA
The DNA here is from genome assembly GCF_039878825.1 of Excalfactoria chinensis. Lineage (NCBI taxonomy): Eukaryota > Metazoa > Chordata > Aves > Galliformes > Phasianidae > Excalfactoria > Excalfactoria chinensis. The sequence continues at coordinate 163,925,172 of NC_092825.1, forward strand.
TGTGCCCCATCCCCTCTTCCCTTTCTGTTAACCTCACCACACTCCTTACATCAGGGCTGTCTCATCTTCTTTCACAGCCTCCACTTCCTACATCCCACCGAAGTAGGGTCTTCTCTTCCTGTAGGCCCGTACGTTACATATCATGCCAACCCCAGAACAGCTGCACCCATCCCTGAGGCTGCCAGGTCCTGGAGGGAGTTCCCACGTCGCAGCTGCAAGGAGCCGCAGCCCAGTGCACTGCAGATGGTCTCTATGCTGGAAGCAATTCCCCGCTGCTTAGGGAAACCCCTGCAACAAGCAATTAGTGGTAATGAGACGCTGCTCTCCGGTGGTTTGCACAACCACTGGTTGGAAAACTCCCCAGGAAAATCGTATTACTCCGTCAAGGCTCGTCGATTATTTACTGTTAAGTCAAGCTGTAATTTTGGTCAAGTTTATTACTTTATTATTTTTACAAAGTGAGCAGACCAACAAACGTTTCAGCAGCAGAACAGCGGTACCTCACAGTCACAACCTCACATTCAGAACCCGCGGGTTTTTATTGTAACGTACCAGGCACAGAATCTAAACCAAACAGGAGCCCCACTTCTTTACAAAGACTGGCGCTCCAAGAATGAAACCATTAATGGCCCAAAGTGCCAGTTCAACAAACACGTATGTAATTACAACAGAAACAACTTGTCAAGGTGCATTCAGTGCCACTGACGGATTCTCAATCACTTACTGAACCCGGTTCAAGCTATCAAAGACCATTTACATCTGTAGCCATGCTTTGTAATGACAGTTATGTTCAAAACACATCTATGTGAAGAGAAGATTTGAGTCTTAAATTCAGGATCGAAGGGAAAAATGTAGAGTACCTTTAGAAGCGACTGAGCCGAAGACTTGCTGATGAAAGTCTCATTATTACAGGTACTAGAAAAACATAGTTACTCCAGTCCAGCATATAGAACCCTCACCTCTGCATCCATGATTTTCAGAGACCTAGCAAAACAACAGCCATAGGCAGCCCCAGCAACACCACCATGTCCACGTTCCTCTCTCTTCCCACTCATTGTTCTTGCCACGTTGTCCATTACGTTTCTTCTATGGACCTCACCTCTCCTTGCCATTTGCCTGTATACACATAGGGGTGTGCTGCCCTACAGACAACAGCAGTAAGTGCTAATTCACAGTTCCACTCTCAGCAATCTTTCTTTTCTTAGTGATCTCGCAGCAATGCATACGTAAAAGCTACTTCTGGTATCCTTTCTTAGCACTGCAAGCTCTGGCCCAGATTTTAGTTGTTTTACTTCAAGGAAATGACCCGGCTCCAAATAATGCTCAACCAAATGATCTTTTCAGCTTCCCAGGATGAAAACTAAGTTCAAAGGGAAGCACCAGTACTTTGTATCAGTCCTTCTTGGGATCCAGGGAAGGGGGGGAGCTTACAGAGCAGTAATTCTCAAAGGTTTCAAACTGAGGATCATTGTGTGAGCTGAGCGCTGCATACAAGCTTGGTAGCAGAGGAGACAAGAATCCACAATGGTGGAATGATGGATTCTTATCCCTAAATATTGGACAAACAGACTCCAGGAGGTGGGTGATCCTGAAAAACAGATCCGTGCTACCTAAAGTAAAGTACTTCTCATGCCATTACAACGCCAAAGATACTGAGGCGTGTTCTTGTTCAAACCCAATAAAATATGGGTACTTTTTCCATATTAAAAGCAGCAAGAATTAAGACTCACGGGAGCTATGTTTGAATGTATAACTATATCTGCTAAAATAATGGTTTCTCAGAAAAAATACAACGCCTGAAAGCACTTTTGTGCTTTATTGTGTCTGCTACAATAAAAGTTTTTCTTCAAACTGCAGTGGAAACTGTTCAAGTACAGCCAGGGTGCAATTAAACTTGTTAGAAAATATAATTTAATAGTCTTTTGTTTCAAAATATACATCATGTGGAAAGAAAGAACCCCAATAAATCAAATATTTACCAAGTTTCAAACAGCATCTCATCAAAATGAGGTACATCTATGTCACCTGCCATTGTGGATGGTGCTGAAATGGAGAACAGGTCTTCAAGGATATCTTCCCTTGTAGGACTTTCAAAACCAAGTTTTTTCACACTGGATTTGCTCATTGTACGTTCGTAATTACTGTAATTGCTGTCCTTTATGGGACAGTAATAACTGAGGTCCTCGCTTGTCATTGCTGTATGAGATACGCTGGTCATCTCAGCAGGCTCCGCTGGTGCAGCACTGCTGCTATTTACCATTTCCATATACATACATTCATCTTCACTTTTTGGAACCTCTGAGGAAGCAACAGTTGAAGTAGGCGACAGTAATTCTGCCAGTATTTCATCATTACTATTATGGCTAGTGCATCCTGAGTTCACACTGAATTCAGACAAATTATCTGCAGCATCAATGTGATGCTGCAGTTCACTTAAAACGCTCTGTAGTAATTCACTACCATTATGAGATTCAGTCTGTGAAGGGGCACTTACATCCCCAGCAACAGGTTTTCCACGCGTTGCCTGTTCCACTGCTAGCCTGTCCAGTGAAGCCAACTTCTTCTTTTTAGCATTAAGCTTTTTTAACAGTTTCAGACGAAGCTTTCTTGTTTTGTCACTATCTGACTCTTCTGCCTTCACTGAATTACAGCTGGGTGGATGGACCTGAGTTGTTTTACCAGAGTTACCCAGAGTATTGCTTGCCTTATTCCAAGTTGGGCCTTCCATAGCACTATGATTCTGGGGAAGACAAGTGCCTTGAGAAAATCCTTTGAACTTTGATAAACAATGAGCATTATTACTCCGAGGAAGCACTGACGTTAGGGGCTGAGATGTTTTGCATTCACCTCTGCCTTGAAATCCACCAAAGTTACTTGCTCCTTTAACTGGCAACCACGTGTCTTTTAACTTCTGCACTGAGGGAGTTCTGCAGCTTTTCTCACTCTTGGGCATCAAGGCACTTGAAGGCAGAAAAGAAGTATTCTTGTTTAACAGTTTTTTTACCCAGCTTCCTACAAAACCTCTTTTTTGGTCTTTGTCCGAAGGCTGAAAGGAATTATTATCAGCAGAATGAACTGCAACCTGAGAACGAACTGCAGTTTTGCTTGCACCTTTCAGGTCAGGTGACTTTTGTGCAATATTCTCTACCGGTGGCAATTTACAGTTTATCTGTTGTCCAGAACTTAAACCATGTTCTCCATTAAGTAAGCTAGCCCTATCATCCATGCTTTGAGCAAGTGACGAGTCGGATGGGTTGGGGTCATGCTTTTTGGGTACAGGAGGGGTAATACTTGCCGGGATCAACTCTTGTAGAGATAAGCAAATGCTGGAATTTTCAGACAGCATGTCTTTATCACCCATAGCTAGATCAGTTCCAATGAACTCCCCTCTGTAGGGAGTGTTAGGTGAAAAAGCTGATTCCTGCTTTTCCTGTGAGCCCATTTCAACAAGGTTACTTTCTGTCATCTTTGCGTTCAGTGCTAATTTACTCTCTGAGTCAAGTGGACTTTCTCCAAGAATCTGAGTTACAAGATCATCATGTGCAAGATTTTCTAAGTCACCATGTACGCTACTTTCACCCCCAGCTACCCGCTGCTGTTTCTTATCTAGAATGCTCACAGAATCTTCTTGGTGCTCTTCTGCAAGTACATTGCCCACAGCATTATCAAAACCACGGTGCAACACTGTGGATTTTAACTGCACATTATTAGTAGCAGAATCTTCAGTATTTGTACTCTGATGCTGTGAGTTCTGTTCTTCTGGCAAACGGGATGCTTTCTTTTCCCACATGACAATATGAATCTCTGTCGGAGGAACTTCAAATCTTTTGTGTCTCCTGCAATACGGACCTTTTAAATCATCACATTCAAGCCAAGTTCCTGAAAAACAAATAACAACCAGCGCAGTGACTAAGAGGCTTTTAAAATTGAAGTCTTATCCTCTGACACTTGTCAAGCATTTTTATTAACCTGACAAGCAGCAATTAACTTTTCTTTTCCTTCATTCTTTATTATATAGAAAGGAGAACTGGGAGGTTTCCACTGTAAAAAGATCACCCCAAGCAGAATTTGCAGCAGTATTATTACAGGTCAGAGAAGGCCTACTGAAAAACAAAGCTGAGGTTTTTTTATCTGAGCTAATAAGGCTGACATCCTGGCTGGAAATATCTGCACACATCTGAGCAAAGAACCACCTCTTAAATTAAGTTTCTTGGTAGAACTTTTCATTCCTTAGACGGAAGGCATGGGGGGTTGAAGAGAAACTGCTCAATTTAAGAATTTGCCTCATCATCTGCAAATTGCCCATCAAGTATTTTACTGCTCTAAGTTTTTAAAAATAGATATGGACCACATATATCTGATGCTCAGGATGTTCCTTATCAGCTGCTTCCTCTTCTTTCTTAAACTCAGGTAGAATGACTTATACAATTTTATACTGTTAAAGCACTTGATAAGCCTGCACTCCACTCCCTCTAGAGAAGCACAAAAGTCAGAATACCAACTTCCTACCATCTGTAATTACAGAGTTCCACCCAGACGAAGCTCTGCTGCTGCCAATGGTACAACCATCAAACCACTAGCAATGTTTCCAACATGCATGTGTGCTTCCAATCCCTCAGGTGCAGCGAAGTTCAGAAATGAATACAAACTTCATTAATGCTGTTATTTCCACTGGTCCCCCAATTTCCAGTCAAGAAAGGACCAACTATTGGCTTCATAATAACTGATACTATTTGTCCAACAGCCATGTTTAGATTGTTCAGTGTTACTGACTCTACCCAAATAACTTTTGCCCATGAGGGCAGAACACTGCTGAAAAAGTCACTTAAACCAAAACTAAACCTTCACTCTAAATTCCTACAATTATTCACAAAATCCTAAGTTTAGGATGCAGACAAAATAAATCCTCGTTACTACATATGGACTATCCAGTAACCCACGAAACACTATTTGATGTAGAACTCAAAGTACTGTAATAGATCTCATGTTTCGTACCATCAGGATTCAACGACCAGCTTATGAAGTGCTTCTTATGCATATCATACTGAATAACAGATGTTATTTGGTAGACGTCTTCTTCAAGCTGAAATGAGTAACTCTTCAGGTTGTTATGTGGTAAGCCTTCTAGGAAATGGAACATTAATACTGAAGGTACTCTAATAAAGAGACAATAAAGAAACAGTTGGTTACAACAAAATAGTGACAAAAATTCCTTATGGAAAACTATGTGCAAGACATTTCAAGTGTTCTGCCCTTACTATTCTGTTTCCACACGGGACTCTTACAATTGTACTGTACTCAAGGGAAAAGACATCCCCAACTGGATGTTCCATTTGGGTAAAGATGAGGAGAGAGAAAAAAAGGAAAAACGTGTACTGGACTTTGGGTGTGGGGAAAAGGTGAGAAAAGGCAGAAGACAACTGCATTATAATCATGGCACAAAAGGACATTGTTCCCAAGGCAAACAAGTAAATAGTTGAAAACAGCTTTATTCACCAATACCAAAAGCTGCAGAAGTGCTGAGATTGGCCTATCAGTTGTTGACATTTGATACTTAGTAGAAAGTATGACCTAGCTCAAACGTATCTGCTAGTCAGTGTTAAAAACTGCTCCTTCTATGCTTCATGTTTAACAAAAACCATCTGCAGTTTCAGCCTTTAAGAATTACCTAATATCTAAAGAAGTACTTATCAGACATTAAAGCTTTTCATCTGCAAACCCAAGACAATTTGGTTTTGAAAGCAATACTATGTTCAATACACAAAATCTCAGAATTTTATCCATTTTAATTTCAAGTTCATAAATAAAACTTACTCTTCCAAAACCATCCGTCTTCTTTGAGATCTATCACTGCAGTTATTGCACGGAGCAACATGAACAGCATTAAGTGGATGCCAATCGGGGATTATATTCGTGAACGTTGTTAGTGTTTTCCTACATCTGGACACACACATACACAGAGTAAGACAATTTGGGATTAGAGGACAATATATATTTCTAGTGTACAAGGGGAAAAAGTTACATGTTATGACAAAGCTCAATTCTATTCATATTCATGCCACTTGCACGTATTCCTCTGTGACTACACTCTATCCAAGACAGCACTGAGTTCAGTTCTGCCAAACATTATCAGTCACTATTTGCCCTCAGCAGCTCTGCAGCCTTGAGCAGAGAATTATTTGTTCCTTCTCCCTTAGCACGCTACCTCTGTTTCCTTTTCAAGGAATGGCAGAGCTTCCACAAGGCTCTGCATAATTCACTAGCTACTACAAAGTCTGAAGGAGAGAAGGAAGTGGTAGCTGTCTCACAATGCAACAAGCCAACCAAACACCCAGTACATTCAGAGCAGCGATTACGAAGAAGTTATCTTGCATGAAGATCCAATGTATGTGATGTTAAATAACGTAGTTTCTCCCTTAGCCACAGAAAGGACCTCCTCTATATTCACTCTAACCTAGATTTTTCAACTTTTTTTAAAACCATGGTATGCAACTTGGACACACCTTATTAACCAGAACTACACATTCTGCCTGGCTAACAGGTATAATTAATCTCACTTCACCTGTGGATTGAGAAGCTTATTGTATGAACTTCAGATAATGGAGAGAAACAGGCATTTTTCAAACAAAATGAGCTGTCTCAAGAAGGTAAGTCCCCCTTTTTCTGGACTCTAAAAGCCAATGCGACCTGTGGCTACATGCATTACATCACCACCCAAGGAATGACTTGCCCATAATACTATTTTAAAACACATTAAAAACTCTGATTCTTTTCAATCCAAGTGAACATTACAGATATCCTTCAATAGCAAAAGCACACAAGGCACATATTCCGTAGAACAGTATCAACCTGTGCACACTCAGCACAAGATCAGAGCGAGCATGGCCAGACACTTGCAGTTACCTATTATTTCTTTCCTAGTTAAGAGATAATGTGGTTTCCTAAGACACTATACAGCAGTAAATCATTTGCTAATGCTAAACTGAAGAAGCAGTTCACGTAAAACTTCACCCAGAAACTTAAGCTAAATAAAAGCTGGAGATGCAAAGAAAGGCCTTTTATTACATGCAGATTCAAAGCTACAGTTAGGACTGTTTAAGAGAAGGCACATTTATCAAAAATCTCACCGGTCCAGGTATTTGTAGCCACAGCACATGCATTCAAACTCCCATGAAAATGAATGCAAGAAGAGTTTCTCAGCTTGCTGATCCTGTTTTAAGAGCAGAGGGAGTGCAAACACTGGACTTTCCTCCTTACCTTCAAAGACAGGGGAAAAAAATAGTCATTGAATTTGAAATCAGATTTCAGTACTTCAAAAGGGAAGATAAGCTCACTGCAACGATTGCAATTCAGGGGAACCCTCTAAAGCTCACAGCAAAGGGATTGATCCATGTTACTAGGCTGTTCTCAATGACAGCTTCAGGAAGGCAGCATAGTTACAAAAACGTGATTACACTCTCAAAAACAGCAGGGACGAAACAGCCCATCAGACACCAAATTGTGTGTATGTCACCAGATAGCAAATGTATGACTTGCAGGGTGTCTTGCATGCATACATACAGATGTATATTTTATGAGCTGACATGCGAAAAGTCTTTAGATGTACGGTTTCCTGAAAATAAACACTGAGGTGCTGTGCTAATTACTTACCTAATTCACACTTAAGCTGCGGCTGAAGCTGTATAAAAATCTGGTTTCTTATTTCATTGAGAAGCAATTCTGCTTTGGGAAGAACATCTGTAGAAAAAAAAAATACACATGCTTTCATGTATTTCTGCACAACACCTCCAAGTCTTTCACACACATGTAACCCCAACATGAGCTCATTATGTGCAGGTATCTTTCACACTGACCTACACTTGTCTAAAACCATTAGTCAGTCACTGCTCAGTATTAATTGATCTGAAAATTACAGACTGGCTTATAGAACTTAAATGCTAACCCAAAATAACTTTATCTGACTTAAATTCTCACCAAGAACGTGTACCCATAGGGATCATTCCAACTTGGGATATTCTATAACTCTACTCCAGACAGTAATAGCATGTAAGTCTAATGTAGTCAAACATTACAAACCAGAGATTTGGAGAAGATTTTAACATCTAAACATGAAAACCAAAAACACAAAGGTTTACTTACACGTTTGTCACGACATCATATAGTTCATAATAAAACATTTAAATGCTAAATACTAAATTCCTAAGCCAGCCTTTTCAACATTAAAAATCTATTTTAAAAATTGAGTATTTATCTTAGTATGTGTTTGCAACGTACAATGTCCAAACACATACATTAAGCACAAGAAAGAACACAACTGTTACTACACAATCATGACCACAATTCACACCAATTAACGGAAGGATTTAGAACAGCTGTGGGAACTACTTCTCGCTTTAAAAAACCTATGTATATTAAAAGGTAAAAAACATTTTCTTGCATCTCAATTGCTTTTGCTTGCTTCAAAACACAGCCACATGCAAAAAATACTGAAAAAGTAGATGAACAAAAATACTACAGCTGTTCTCTGCAATAAGACTTCATCCAATCCCCTTTCCATTCCTGCCAAAATGAGCCAACTTCTTCTGTAGTCATTCCTGGACACGAAACCTTTGTTTCAAACATCCCCATATTCCACCAGCCGTTCTAGGGGAAGCAAACAGCACACCCACTTTAGGGTTCTTCCATACCAGTGTTCCTTTGCAAACACAGCAGTAGCGCAACAGAAGGGAAAAATAACATCTTGGGTGTTGTGATAGCAGAGGGCTCCAAGGTAACGTCTGAAACCCCCAAAATCAAACAGACCTTCTGGCAAATAGAGCATACGAACCACTGGAGAATTTCTTTGGATTATTTGTTTTGTCTGCCACTGTAAAGTACTGTTTTCTCTGCCACGTGCTGGATTAAACCCTTTTTGATACGCTCATTATTTTTCCAGTAAAGATACGATATCCTTTCAGGTTACCTAGTGCTGTTCTAGTACTATATTCTGTCATACTAAAATGTACGCTTTTCCTGGAAGATCTATCAGAAAAGAAATTCATTAAGAGTACTGAGTAGCCAAAGGTCTGCAGTAATTCTCCAATGTCTGATTGCTTAGAAGTTCAAGCTTATGACTCCGCTGGGTCCAGTCCAAAGGACTAGGAAAAATAAATTGTAGTTTAAGAGCCTTAAATGGCAACTGTATGGAAAGTGCTCAAAGGCCAAACTATCAGACTGCAGTGACACATCCTCCTCTCGCTCCCACTGTGCTACCTGAAAGTTTGCCCCCAGGGGCAATTCAGTGTCCCTGTGCTTGGTGGTTACTACTCCCAACTCTATTAAGCTGCAAATCTGAGTACTTACTAAGTCTTTCCAGACAGTATAAACCAGGTTAAAACCTTTTGACTAAGTCTGACTGAAGCAGGCTACATCCACAGCACAGCTGGTAGAAGACCCCAGGGGAAGCATTTCTTCAATGAACAGAGCTGGAGCCAGAGAAGAATGGCCTCAGTGAGAGTGGGGCAGGTCTCTTCTCACTAGTGACAAGTGACAGGACGAGGGGAAATGGCCTTAAGTTGCGCCAGGGCAAGTTTAGGTTGGATATTAAGAAGAACTTCTTTACAGAAAGGGTGGTGAGGTACTGGAATGGGCTCCCCAGGGAGGTGGTTGAATCGCCATCCCTGTATGTGTTTAAGAGCCGTTTGGATGTGGTACTCAGGGATATGATTTAGCGGAGGGTTTTTAGAGTTAGGGTACTGGTTAGGTACTGCGGTTGGACTTAATGATCTTCAAGGTCTTTTCCAACCTGGGTAATTCTATAATTCTATGATTCTAAGAGCGTATGTTCCCAGCTTGAGTATTTTTGGTGTGATGAGGCAACCGTTCATTACACAATGCCATGAACCACATCCAAAACAATCCTGAAGATTAAGATTAGAAAAATATTGCAATAGTTGACCAACAGAGAGGAAGGAAACAAAGAGAATTATGTAATTGAGCCACACAAGTTTTCTACTTTGGTTATGACAAAGAAATCAAGAGATCCTTTGTATTTGATATCTACTTTCAAAGTGCACACATTAATCCTAAGCAAACAATTGCAGAGGTGACTGGGAATCTTTGAGCTGAAGCGTACAACCCTGTAAATTCATAGTACTGAGTTGCACCTGATTTGTTTGTGATCTTGAAATAGAAAAGAGGCATATTTAAGTGCATTGTACTAAATTTCAAATCAGATCAGTCTGAATATGAAAAAACAGTTGCTCGTTGCACTCACCTTTTACCTTACTCCTTTTACAGGTATTCAGTAGAACAGCTGCTTGATTATATTTTGTCAAGAGCCTTTGGAGTAAACATTTTTCACCATCTTCTCCTACTAGAGCAAATTTTAATGCTTCTAAGTGTACCAGTGCAGACAAAACACAGTCTAACCAACAAAGATTACACTTGTTTCTCCACTGAAGACATAAATCTGTGTTATTTGTGGAACAGTTGTTGTCTCTGAGCAAGACTTCAGATGCTGTTGAGCTGTGAGTAGAGTTCGGCAAGAGTTGTGTTCCGGAGCTAAAGTTCTTAGGCGGACTCTCTTGATGACCATTGGTGTTGGAGGTAGTTTCAAAATCCACCTTCTGACTGATGGATTCCTCAATATTAGATTTTTCTTGGCCATTTTCTAACACGTCACATACACTTGACTGAGGGATACATAGGCTATCACCACAGTTTTTGACAACAGGGTCTGTATTAATAGTCTGCTCAACATTTTTATTAGTTCTTGCTTGTTTTGGATTTGATTTGATGGGAGAAAGGTCACTGGTATCACACAACTTCCTTTTCTTGTCATTAGATGGAACTTGAAGATTTTCTGAATCGGCAGAAATGATTATGCTGTTAAATGGTTTGTAACCAAGCGGGTAGATACACTACAGGAAAAAAGAAAAGTTACAATGAAATCTAGAAAGTAATTTCAGGTGAACAGGAGCTAAAATAACCACAAATGATATCTTGAAATGGAATGTAGGACTTGCATAAAGTGATACTTCATTGAAATGAGTACATAAATTCAATGTATGCAAGAGAAATTGAGCATTTTTATCCAAGTACTGTCTCTTATAGTTAACTGTGTATCTATGAGTAGTGACTCAGTAAGAAACTGGGACTGCAGAGTTCTCTCACTCTGCAAAATCCATTCCAGTAGGGTACATATTTGATATTACTAACTCTTGTTCGAGAGATTACTAGGATTAAAACTGGCAGGACCTCCTTCAGCTTAGCCTGCTACATTAGACCAATCACTGGTAGGGTCATACAAATATGCTATTTTGCAACTGGGAATATACAGGCAAACACACGACTTCCCATTTCCCAAGCCAGCAGCTTGGCTACTTAAAAGCAGGGTGAGGGATGGGGGACACAGCTTGAAGACATCCAGCCCTTGTATTCTACTAATTTAAGGGCACCACTCTACATGACTTTGCTATACCCTCCCTCCCCATGCAGCAGAAGGGAGAACCACCAAACCACCACTCAGATATTAAGCAGCCCAGAAATCTAGCTAAAGCTGAACTTAAAATGGAAGAAGTGTTGAAAGATAACATAAATACTATTACAAACCTATCTGTATTACTTAAGCAGGGGAAAACTGGAGACTCGCAGCTTTATGAGTAAAACATCAGTTAATTGCATTTGCCAATTTTGGCTTCGCATTCTGGTTCATACAAAGATTTATTTACTATCATTCATGTTCCCTTGTTGCGTGAAACAAACTCTACCTTATTCCTTTTAATCTGCTCTTTTAACTCTTTGGAATAGCTAGCTGTGCCCAACCACCACACGTCTAGAGGTTTGCTATGTTTTTGTCCATATTACAGGCAAACACCATTCAGAATATAAAATCAAAGGCATCCTTTGTCAACAGCCTGCTTACTACCAGTCAAATCCTGAACTTAAAGATGTTTAACTGTTAACGGCAAAGGTTTCTACACCAGCAAACTAAGCTGTTAACCAGAGTAATACCTGAGGGTTTTCACAGAGATAAATGGACTCTTGAAAATTGATGCGGTAAGTCCGTAGAACTTGAACCTGGCCCTTCTCTTTGCAGACTGGACAATAGTCAGGTGATGTTTTTTCCACAGGAGCATGGCTCTAAAAAAAGGAAAAAGTTGCATAAACTTACATTTGTTAGTACAGTGTCCCAAGTTAAGACATACATACGCACAGAGATAGAAAAGCAATGACTAGCTTCTAAGCATGTAACACCTAATAGAGTATTAAAAAGTAAAGCAGACTAAGTTTTCTCCTTGTAAAATAAGATATATATATATAGTCATAGTGTAGAACAATCTACACAAATTGATCTTTTGATTTAAGCATTCAAATATGTAGTAAGGTATCTTTGACAATACAGCTATGCAGAGTTTCATTCTACTTATACTAAACCAAAGGAGACTTATTGCCAAGGTACACATGCTCAGATCTTTGTGATATGAAGTAATATACGCAGAAATAGAGTCACGAAAAGAGCACCAGTAAAAAGTTCAGACACAGATCTATTTAGAATCTTTCGCCATTGTTACAGATTTCCGTGGAAAATAATTTTGAGGTTTGTTTTTTTTTTTTCTTTTTTTTTTCTTTTTTCTTTTTTGTGAAATAAGACCAATTAAAAAAAATAGGAACTTTGCACAGATGTAAAATAAGTTTCAACTGACTTTTCCCAAATACCCCACCATGTGGAGTGTCGATTTCCCTATACCAGTCCCTTGTCCAATCACTCGCAAACCATTTGCAGTCTTCTGGGTATCCATCCCTCTGAGCCACTGGCTAATTTATCTCACTTGTAACAATGTCATGACCACTAAGGATTTTTCAAAGACTCCTGAAAAATAAGAAGCGAATACAACAATTAAAGAAAAATTCAGTTAATTTTTTTTTTTGGGGGGGAGGAAAAAATACACCAACAATAACGCAGCCCGTCCTAACTGCAGTAATGACATCAGAAGAGTGCTTTCTTGATTCAAAATACATATTTTTCTAGCACATATACTGAACTCAAAACTTAATTAAGTCACATACTAAATTTAACAGCTTTAGGCCATGAATTTGTAAACTTATCAACTGTCTGCGTGCCCAAGATGTCACTTATTCACCACGTGTGCTATGCTGGGCAGAGATGCCTTGCCCAAGCATCTCGACTTTCTATATTCTAACTCTCAGACAACAACAATTTCCTTTACAAAATGGCTACAAGATTTTACACAGTTACAGAAAGCTGTGGAGGAATACTAATGAAAAAACAAATCATTAAAAGCCCAAACAGCATTTCAGCAGTTTTCTGAGATGTAAAATTGGTGCACAGTGAATGATAAGAAGTTTAGCTTGTAAATGTAATCACTTCCAACTCCAAAGGGCACCCTGCTGTTACTGTCACTGTTGGGAAACCTCTCCCCTTACTTTAACAGTATCATAGACTGACTTGCAAATACAAGCTCTTCTGCAGCATCACTGCTACATAAATCTACTAATAAGCTAGTGCATATTTTACAACTGATATCACATATCCATTTTGTATGCTTTCTTGAATTTAAGGCCAATTTTTGTCTTTCTCACCTATCATACACACACACACATCGATGCAAACAGAGCACACATCAGCAAGCTGCTCCTTAAGCCTGCTTAAGACCATTCCCTCGCTGGCACTGATGCTAACAACCTGAATCAGCTAGAGAAACTGGTGTAAAACTACAGGGACCTAACGCTGTTCCTGCTGATTTCAAATGGAAGAATAACTGCAATCAATATTTCTCACTTTAAGAGTCAGGAGGAAGAGAGATAAGTTGAACAGCAAAGTCATCAAGGTTACTGCCTTCCTTTGAGCCGTGATTTCTTCTTCATTATTTCTACTGACCAACACTCTGTCTGACAGCACGGTGCCCCTTCAGCTCTTTCTCACAGTATAGAACCATCTCAGATTACAGTTCCTTTTGAAAACAGATAGTCTTGGATAGCTGTAAATACCAGCCTGATTCCAAACCACCCCTAATAGCGGGCAAGGAGAGACTCTACAGAACAGGACAGGATGCTATAGGTCAATACTGTTAGTAACAACAACAAAAGTGCAGTCTATAAAACGTAACAACTCATTTCAAATCAATCCCCTGTGACCACTTGTAGGGGTCAAAATGAGAAGATGATGTGCTACTGACACCTGCAACGTGTCCAGCAGCATGCAGAGATGGTATAACAATTTATAAAATCAGAGGGTACGGTAAAAGGTGAGGACAGAAGCAACAAGCCAGACATGCCTTAAGAGATCATGGTTAGTTTTCAAGTAGGGCTTGAAGGTCTACAATGGGGTCCCAGGCTCACCGCAGGCAAACATTAACTGATCAGGCTTTAAGTGCACAGGTTTAATGTACTATAAATGAAAGCCAAGCACTCCAATCCTCTTCTCACTCAGCAGCCATAGCACCATCTCAGTCTCTCAATTCTCTATTACCATATACTTAGTCCAGATGGGGATCTGATTTCTTTATACAACAAATGAAGTTGTGCTTGTGTCAAACACACTCAAATAAATGCTAACTGTACATTTCCATACCATTGCTAATGAGAAAACATCTCTAGCTTGTTCAGAGGGCTTTCATTCAAACGCTTTGCCTGAAGCAGTCTCAGGTCTCTAGACTAAATGAAATACATAGATCACACGCCTGCAACTCCAGGCAGTTTCTTACCACCTAAGTACAAATCATCTTCATACACTCAAAAAGGTTTGCAGCACTAACTAAAGACAATTCCTATTTAAGAATGCCTTGGTTTGATAAACAATATTGGCTTCTTTGCAAATCACAGTTTATTTTGCCATCCTTCTCAAAAAGAATGCATATTTTTTTTCCCCTGTCTATTCTCTCTTTACATTCTCTGTTACTTCTGCTCTCCTTTCTTAAAGGAGCAGTACTGCTCTGAGACATAAAATGCCCCCCCCAAGGTATCATCACCCAGCAGCAGTACTACGCTACCAGAGCCCATGCCATTGACTGCACTGATGAACAGAATAAAGACTAACAAAGTTATTAATTGACCTTTTATTTCAGACACATGCAAAGAAAAAAGAGGAGAGAACATTGGCTTGCTGGTTCTAGACGTGCAGACCAGTACCAAGCAGCCTGTCTGTATGTCAGCATTTGTAACGTTACAGCAAGCTACCAGCAGCCTTTGTACAGCTGTGCAAAGCTGGGCAGCAGATCAGCAGCTGCCATGGAAAACAGATACTCACAGACTGTGTGTGGTATCATGCACTGAAACAACCCACTGCTGCAATGGGTAATATCTGTGTTAAGATATGAATGTATTTTCAAGCCTACTGGGTTGTTTTAAAACTTTTATACCACTTCTTTTATCCTGGCTACTTCAGAAATGTAATGCAAACCGAGCTGTGGCCGTGGTGCAATTATCAGGCAATGTTATGGCTCCTTGGACAGCTACATTGGTCTAATGGCTCAGTGTTGTCTATAGGGATATCTCTCTTTTCTCAGCTTTTCCCCTCCATCATGTTCTCTGTCAGCTCACCCTCTGATAAGCCAAACAGCAAAACACACTGCTGTTCTAGAGTGTCAGATTGGTCTATAAGAAGATCTGGTAAGCTGTGGAGGTAACAGGGCAGGAGGAAGAGAACATGGAAAAGGCAGGTCAGAGATTTCTACAGCAAAAGAAACCTTGAAAGTAGGAGCAATATCTGGGGAAACAGTACAACAAAACCAAAAAGCAGTTACAAACTGCAGGTGACAGAGCAGTGATGATATCAAGAGCAAATTTCAGTGTTTAGGGGTTAAAGGGACACTTAAAATGAAGTTCCTGTAAGCCACCGACTTCTCTCCTGCATCAAGAAGGTACAGAAGGAAGAGGAGGAAAATAATCTGAAGTCCAAGGGGAAAAAATGCAGGGATGGGGCATCCACAGCCTCCTTGGGCAACCTGTTCCAGTGCATCACCACCCTCTGTGTGAAAAACTTCCTTCCAATATCTAACCTAAACCTTCCCTGTCTCAGTTTAAAACCATTCCCCCTTGTGCTGTCACTGTCCACCCACAGCCATTCCCCCTCCCGCTTATACGCTCCCTGACGAGACCACAAGATAAATCAGCCCGCACTGCGATGGCTGCTCTAGAAGTTTCTCCCCCAGCCAGATTTCTCCCCCTGAACGCCTTCACGCAAAGAGGGGCTGAGCGTGTTACTGACTCATCACCGAGCCCTCCTAGGAGGTGATTTAGGTACAAACACGGCCTAACGGGGCACGGATGTTTGGGGCTGTGTGCGGGCACGGCCTATCCTCAGCACTCGGGGGTGCTCGGCCGCCTCGGGGAGGCCTGGCCCGACCGCCCGGGCGTCAGTCCGCATCGAGAGCGATCCACGCACTACGGGAGGGCTGCAGGAGAAAGAATATATGCCGTTAATGATCACATCAACGTGGGAAACCTGTGCGGGGGGAACACGCTTCAACACGCGCCTACATCCACACGTGCACGCACTGCCGGCTCGCTGCGTAGGCACCCAGCGTCACCCAAACAAAGAAGCGCGCAGCTACTGACATGAAATAGTCGGCATTTAGGCACGCTTATGGCCGCCGTCTGCCCGCTATTCCGGCGCACGGAGGCGGCACGCAGCCCGCCGAGCACCGCTACTCACCGACCGCCTCCAGCGGCGCTGCCGTCCGCCCGTGATGCGCGCCGCTTCCGGCCGCCATGCCGCTCCCGGCAGCCAACGGGCGGCTGAAGGCTGCGCGGCGAGCCGAGCGGCGAAGGTATTTCCTCCTCCCCCGGCCCTGCTTCCCCGGCCTTCCCGCTCGCGGTGGGCGGGGCCGGCAGGGAGGGCGCTGCCGCCTCACAGCGCTTGGCCGCGGGCGGGGGTTGGGCTGGGTGCGGAGCGGCCCGTTTTGAGCGGCTCTTTTCTCTTGGGTGGCGCAGAGCTCTCGTCGGGATGGGGGATGGCCTGCGGGGGGTCTGTCTGTGCGAGCTGGGGCTGTGTCAGCAGCTTCGGGATGAAACGGCGTTTGGTGCCCGCGCCTCAGCTCCCTGCTGGCCCTTCTTGGGCGAGGGGCAGCGGGCCGTGCTAGCAGGGCCTCCCCGAGCCTCACCTGTGATTACATTCTCAACCAGCAGCTGCCGTTGTGCTCTGCGCATAGCGATCGGTTATCGCGAGTGCTCCGTGCTGACACCTGGAATTGGGTTTTACCGCGGTCGCTTTTCTTCTTCGTGCAGCCGTGCTTCAGGGTGTTAGTCGGAGGGAGAGATGGAACGTGGTAGTGGTTCTCTGAGGGGTGCTTTGAGAATGGGCTTCGTGCTTTGATTCCTTGGTGCTCTCGTTGTGTCCTTGCAGGGTGCCGCTATCAGGGGCCTGTCCGTGTGTGCTCAGCGTAGTGAGAGAGTTTTTAGCTTGCTTTCCTTATACGTGAGCTTTCTACTTGCCAGGGGTGACTGGAATCTGCTGTTTTGCTTCCAGCTTCCACCAAACACAGGTTGTCATTTCACTTGTGTGCTGCCCAGCATCGTCTGGTAAAAGCCCTTGGTGTGTGTGTGTGCTTCAGAAGGATTAAGGTGACTTTTTACCCCCACTTGTTAGTCTGGATTGACTTTGAAAAAGCTCCAGTGTGGATTCTGGTTCTCTGAGCAATAAGAAATGATGACTTGATGTTGCTGAGGCTTTAAAGCCAGCTGATGCCTGCCTGTTCCTGAGGGCTGTTGTTGTTTGCGCTTGGTGGTTGGTTTTTTTCTTTGTTCTCGTTGTTCATTTGGTTTTGTTCCCCTGGTAAATTTAATTTCTGATAAATTAACTTCTATCTGGGGTATTTGATACGTGCTGTGAAGTGCCACGGAGTAATTTCCTGGTGTTTGTTTCTGTTCCTCCCAGACGTCCAAGTCAAATCAAGGCAAGCTTGGGCTGAGGAAAGCATCCAGAGCTGAGTTTCTGCATATAACCAGGGGGTTTCCCGTCTATGTGGGGAAGAGTTTGTGTGTTGGCAGAGGGAAGAAACAGACGGTTTTCAGTTCGCAATGCAATAGAACTTTGTTCGACCTGAACAAAGCAGCACTGAAGTAATAGTTACTGTGCGGTGCAAACTCCAGAACCACCAGGAATTGGTTTAGATGTTCCAGATGTGGACTGGTAATGACTGGGATCTAGTTGGACTTGCTGTTCATTCGGGTATTGTTTCCGTGTTGTGTCAGTCTGTCTAAATTTGGTTTAGTTTCAGTTAACTAACAATGCACAATGAGCATGTGGCTTATTTCTGGTTTTATTCATTTCCATCTTCACCTTCTTCAACTGGCTCTTGTTAAAACGGGAAGAGTAGAAATTTCAAGTGCAGTTTAGCATGCTGTGTGAGATCTGATATACATTGTGATTTCAAGAGAGCGAATGGAATAATTATCTGGAAATTAACTCTGAACTTTGGGGATGTAACATTCTGGTTGTATCGATAGCAGATTGCTCTCAGGATGAGAACATGTGCCGTTCATGTGTGTCTTCTAAAAATATTTTCGCATGCAAATGACGTACCCGTTGGCTGCGTGCTTCTAACCAGATTGTCATTGCAAGGCTGATGGGTCCCTGAGAAACTGGATGTAGAGTGGGAGATACCAACTGAAAGCTGCTGCTTGAAAGGTTTTGTTTTTCAGGGTTTGTTTGTACTGCGCTCTTCTCTCATCAAAACCATAGAAAGTTACAAGTTAAACACACGAGATGCCTTTTTGAGAATGTAAGAATGATACAGTGATTGATTGACTGTATGTATGCCTCTTTTTCCCCCCCCCCGTTTAATGCTTAAATACATGATTAATATTGTAGTATACGTATAGTATGAGTTTACAGTCCTGACGATTGCAATTTGATGAGTGAATTTTGAGTTGTTGTGTATTAAAAGTCAAGATTACTGTGATTGTAAATCTCATGACTAACTTCAAGTCCACAAGTTAGGTTCTTGCACTGCTGCTAGCATTACTGATGTTGGTATGTACACACACGGCATACCTTGGCTGTTGCATTCTGTTATTGTAACTGGAGAAAGGAAGATCCTTATGAAGTCAGTAGCCAAAACGTGAGGTTGGATTCATCTGCTCACCTGCTGACCTGTTTAAATCCTTTCCTCTGCATTGGAAACCCTTTGTAAGGTATCCTTAAGACTTTTTCCCCTCACCTTTGGAAAATAAATGCTATATTGTTTCCCTACTACAACGCGTAACCTTGACAAAGAGGAGAAATCTATTTGCTGCTCGGAGTTAAAGGTGTTTTGTTTTGTTTTTTAGATTATTTTTTCCCTACCCCAGCTCTTACTTTGTTATCCTTAACAGGAGCATCTTTACATTGTAGCAGAGGGAGAAACTATCTTAAATTGAGCACCTTAAGCACATTTTCTTAGTTTTCGTTGTGCTCTTTGAGTTACTTTATCTCCCTGTCCTATGGCTTGTAGGTTTCAGACTCTTAACACAATATGGAGCAGTAATCAAAACTCGGTAGCTTTGGGATTTTCAGAACTGGATTGCTTTCAGTGTATCCTGATGCAGTGTAGTTTTGACATCATGAAACCAGTGATGTTTTCCAGTTGTGATCTCTGTCCATAGAATGCTACCCCTATGGCTTGGTTATGTGCATCCATCATAGACTCATAGAATACCCAAAATTGGAGAAGACCTGCAAGATCATCCAGTCCAGCCATCTACCCACCATTAATAGTTCTCACTAAGCCATGTCCTTCAACACAACGTCCAAACGTTTCTTGAACACCTCCAGGGTTGGTGACTCCATCACCTTCCTGGGCAGCCCGTTCCAGCACCTGATCACTATTTCAGAGTATTTCCTAACATCCAGACTGAACCTCCTGTAGTGCCACTTGAAGCCATTCCCTCTCATCCTATCACTGGTTATATGAGAGGTTGACCCCCAGCTCCTTACAACCTCCCCTCAGGAAGTTGTAGAGTACAATGAGGTCTCCCCTGAGCCTTCTCTTCTCCAGACTAAACCATCCCAGCTCCCTCAGCTGCTCCCCATCAGACCCATGTTCCAGACTCCTCACAGCTTCATTGCCCTTCTCTGGACACACTCCCTGTCTTTCTTGCAGTGAGGGGCCCAAAATTGAACACAGTGCATGATGGGGTTGCTAACTCTTAGTGCAAGTCAGAATTAAGTATTACAAATATTTTAATGCTCGCATAAGGAATTGTCTTGGACCCAACATGAGGTAATATAACAGTCTAAGTGATTTTGGGTTTTGGTAAGCACAAAGATCTTGGTCAACACATTTATAACAGTGAGAACTTCAAAAATGATGTGGAAGTTTGGGGTTGTATTGGTTAAATGAAGTTCAAAATAAAAATAATTTAAAAAGAAAGTTTATTCAAGCAAAGTGTTCTGAAATAAATTGGAAGAAAAAAACCATAGGTAATATTTCATAGAATCATGGAATGGTCTGGGTTGAAAAGGACCACAATGATCATTGAGTCTCAACCCTCCTGCATGTGTGGGATCACCAGCCACCAGACCAGGCTTCCCAGAGCCACATCCAGCCTGGCCTTGAATGCCTCCAGGGTTTTGTGTGTGTGTGTGTGTGTGTTCAAATAAGATGTGTTGGCTTTTAGTCTCATACTGTTGATGTTTGGGGTTGTATGTGTGTAACAGATATTTCTCCTGCAAGCAGGTTTTATTTGGGTCTCTGAGCTCAGGTTTTGTACTGGTTTTCTGTTCTGCACAAAAGTCTGAGCTTTCTAAGGTGTAATTTCTCTTAGCTGTGATTGTATTTTTAAGTGATTGACTTGTGACAGAATGCCAAGACATTGATTGTATCAGGAAGGTGATTCACGAGTTTTGAAAGTGGTGCTTTTCAGCAATAGAGTGGGAAGGCAGTGTTTTACCGAAGGCAAATGGGAATGACGCTGCTTGAAAGGTTTCTTCTCTTTTCTCTGTATTGGTCAAAGGGAAATCAACTCCAAACCATACCCGTGCCAGCACGCAGGGTTGGCTGTGATGTACCACTCTCAAAAAGTGCCCAATTCTTTCATTCTGTTTTCCAAGTTACTTTGGGAGTTACTTTGGGAGTCTCCTGTTTTGATTTCTTGAAAACATGCAATAATCAAATGTATTGTAAAGTCAAGCCCTTCTGACTCTCGGCAGGTTTCTGAGTATCTTGCCAGCATGTCTTGGTTCAGATGATAGCAGTACAGTGAAGATTACTTGTCCGTTGGAGACTTTTCCCAGCAGTACTTTTAGACACTTGTGCTAAAATTTAGGTAGATTTTGGCAGCCATTATCTTCTGGTCGTCTTATTTAACCTTGAATTTTTTGCCCCCTACAAATAATTTCAAAAAGCATCCCATGTCAAGGTGCTGCAGTGTTATAGCTACTGACATTATGCATGAGCAGATCAGCTTTCCAGCTTTATAAATGCCCAGAAAGCTTATTCTCGAGGAATTAAATATAGTTTTCCCATCTCATTTGTCTTGCATTGCCAGCAACTGCATGCCTTATTTTAAGCTTGCTGGGGCTAATTGTATGTGATCTCACATCTGGATGTGAGCAAAACCTTTCCTGAGTTTGGATTGTCCCCTCATTTTTTGGATTGTAGGTTTTCCTGAGGTTTCAGTTTAAAAATGAAGCACTAGGTGTAGTGTTAATGCGCGCTTAGAAACAGCCGATGAATCTGAATTCCTTTAGGTGGGGTTAATCAAACTGAAAACAATCAGTCCTTATGAAGTGCTGGACAGAGTACTTACGTATCTGTTTCATTTTGTGATGGTGCTTAAAGGCCACATTGCGGTTGAGTTTTGTTATGCTGGTTGCTGTAATACGTGTGGTTCCTCACCCTCAAAACCCAAACATTTTAATCCTGAAGACCATTATCCTTCTCAAATAAATGAATGGATAAATTCCCAGATTGGTTGTGGAGTGTTTTTTTTCTAACTCTTGGCTCCTCTTCTGCTTGTATGTGGGACAGAAATGAGGAGGAAGGAAAAAAAATGTAAAGCATAATTTTTACCTTTGCCTTTAGAATAGAAGGAGGTGGCTGTAATTTCCCCTTTCCGCCTGACAGTGCTTCTTCCTTTTAGCAAAAATGGTATCAACCAGATGAACTGCTGGTTTTTATGTAGCCCGTTGTGTGCTAATGGGGGGGTTCTTGAGGTGTGCTGATATCATGTCATCTTTACACTGTTGTTGTCCTCTGTGTACAATGCAGCATAACCAACTCTCAGATCTATTGTTTCGTTCTCTAGTCAAAGTTGTCAAGAGGGTGGTTTTGCACTTTGGCCAAAACTCAGAAGCAACCGTTTCCTAATGTGTTTTTTATGTGGCAACAGCATCTAACAACATTTGCACAGATGGGTCTTCATGTGATATCACAAAAGCATCTCCTTGGTTGCTCCTTTTCTCCTCAAGTTGCCAGGACAGTTGGTGGTGTTCAGGCCGCGAGCTTCCTGTCTAATAATACGCAGGATTACCAGTAATGTGCAAATGCAGTTGTTTTTGTTGAAGCAGGTATTCTCTAGTGAATTTTCACTTTCTAAAATAGAAGAGCAGTATAATTTGGCATTAAAAAGGATCTTCTAATATTTTGTAGAATCAATTGTTCATCTTTATTAATCAGAAAAAAAAAAATCAATTGTTTTTGACAGAAATATGGAATGAAGATATCCAAGGTAGGAATTCTGCTGTTGAAAGTATTTTCTCACTCTGTGGATGTGTCCTGCCTCTCATTTTCAGCTTTAGCTGGCTTGACGCCTGTCTCTTGCTGTTCAGTGACTGGGGCCTCTCATGTATGCAGTCAGTGCTGGAGCTTCTTTCCTGCATCAGAACTCCCAGACCAGGTCAGTGCTCAGTCTGATTTGTGTTCTGCTGCACAAAAGGTTGCCAGATTTTAGTTGATGCTGCGGGTGCTTTAAAGTTTTGCAGTAGCTTCCTGCCTGCATTGTTTTCAAGCATCTCCCTTTCCTAATTGAGTGGTTAATGCGGTGGTACGCTGGCAGGAAAGTTCTATGTCAAGGTGTGGATTTAACTTTTTTTCTGCAGGTATGTAAGAGTAAAATAGGCTTCATGGAATACCTACCAAAGAAAGATCTTCAGTTCTCTCTCCATTATATAAACTTAATTTTAATGATGTTTTATTAATATCTGAAGTTATTTGTTACCTGCTAATATAAATACCTAAAATCTTAAAATATGAGGTTTTTTTCATGTTTAATTAGCTTGGCAGAGTTCATGCATCACTGTGCAGTGTAAATAAACTGTTACTGTATTTCATGTTTTAGAGCAGAGGGGCGTTACTGAATTAATACGCATTTCTTTTGTAATTGCATTGTTGGGTAATTGTGCTTTATAATATATTTCAACTTTTTACATTTACATCATTTCTGTGTTATTTGTTGTTGTTCTTGGTGGGTTTTTTTTTGACTAGCACTGCTATGCCATATTAAGTCACGTTTTCTTGCATGGGGAAAAAAAAGATATAAAATGGAATACAAATCCAAAATGGAGATCCCTATCAGAATAAAAATAGAGGAATGTAATAAAATCACTGTACTAAAGCACTGATTCACAAACTTGTTATACTGGAGTTTGGCCATTGATATGGGTGGATGGGGGACAGTTGATGCCAGTGGTGTTAATTTTTCTATCCTATGTTCTTCAACCTATGGCTCGTTTCTGAAGGCAGAACTCAGCTCTGTGCTTCCTGCCTCACTTAACTAGTTTATCATCCCTACTTCACTCCATCCTGCTCTTGTATACCACCATCATGTATGGCATGCCCAGTTCCTAAATTGCTCTCAAATCAGTATCTGCCTACAAAATGTTGATTGTTGAAGTGTGATGATGTTCACAGGCCTAGCTGGGAGATACTGTGGTACACCGTGGTTAGAAACAAAGTGTGGCAAATAGCTGGTCTTACAAATCCTTCTTCAGATAAGTAATGCCCTCAAAGGCCGTTGAATGCATTTCATTAAGGATTACATGTGATTAGTGGTCTGTAAGGTCAAGAGTACGACCTGTCATTAATGAGTATTCATATATTAGTGCTGCTTTGAGCAGAAAGTTCAACTAGATTGCTTCTGAGGTCAGTTGCAATGAGAATTTTATGATTATCACACTTGTATTGTGAAAATAGATATTTAATTTATAAAAGGGCATATTAATTAAATAAGCTACGCCCTATCCAGATGTTGCAATTCATTTTACTTATTCTGTCATATTGTAGCACAGAGATACAAATTTGACCCAAGTTTTAAGATTTATAACAGTATATATATATAAAAAAAAAGCCTTTTTGTGTATTTCATTGAATTCTTTATATAGTTTTATATTCTTAGCATACAATTGATTTGGTTGTGGTTCTGGTACTAGTCAGAGTATAGTGCAGGCAAATGCAGTGCTTCCATTTGCAACTGAACTGTGTAAATGGGCTCAAGACTGACTGTTTCAGGTACTGCTGGCACTGAGGCTGCTGTACAAAGCCATCAGTGCAGGTCAGCAGTCTGAGAAAGAAAGGTTTGAGGCCCCAAAAACTTCCAAAGCAAGGACTTTGCACACAAAAAGGAATTTCTGCATTCAAAAACTATCAAACAAACAGCACTCTGTGAGATTATACTGTGTACATCCTGAATATCCATAGATGCTGCCACAGCTGGTTGAGTTGAATAAACAATATGTGTTGAATGAGTTTCAAGATGAATGCTTTTTCATTATTTAAGAAACTGTTTTGACTGATGGTAGTGTGATCCTTCTCGTTAAGATGTATGGGGAACTCATCCAGATTTCCTTTCTTTTTTTGGATAAAATATGTACCTACTGATACTTCTTTCACCTGTTACCACTTACTGTTGTAAATTAATTCTTGTAATCCTAGAATCGAGGTTGGAAAAGATCACTAAGATCATCCAGTCCAAGTTGACCCATCACTGTTGACCATACCCACCAAATCGTGTCCCTCAGTGCCACATCTGCCCTTTATCTAAGACACTGGTGATAAGTGAGGAAGTCCCAGAATGACCCCCTGCAAAAAGCCAAATCACTTTCTCATGCCCGTGACTGGAAATACTTTTGTACAACATTTGACCCTTCCAAATATATTAAATATCCACATGTGATTGTTGTCCTGTCTTACTGCAGTGTATTTCAGGGAAGAACTTGGTTGCTTGTATGTTTTTATTAAAAAAGAAAAGAGTCTAAGGTATCAGCTGATGTCAGTAGTATTAAGGACTAGACAGGCCTCCTGGACTATAGGAACTATAGAAAGCAAATTAAAAGGAATAAAAGGTGTTATGAAGGAGCTGAGAAAAATTCTTACGTTACTCTTTGCTACAAAGAACGTTGTGAACATTTTGTTCTTTTCAGACAGTGTAGTTGGGCATTATCTGATAATTGAATTTGAGAATCAGAAGATTGAATGTGCAAATGCTCAAGACCACTCAGTCACAAGGACTACATGCAGTTCCTCCAATGGTTCCAGAGAATGAAGTGGCTGAGCTGCTAAGAATGCCTCTGCTTAGGAAGTGATGCTGTGCCAGAAGACTGGGAACTGTCTGTTGGTGTATGTGCTGCTCTTCTAAAACTGAGCACATCTGGAATTTGCAGGCCAAGGAATCATGTTTTAATGCCAAGCTAACTGATGTAAATACTGAATACCTGAATACAGTCATGGAGTTCTGTGAGCACATGATCTAATAGAGCCTAGTTTCCTATATAGCTGTATACCTTAGAGGTACCAGCTGCTGCTGGGATGTTTATAAGCTGTTTCTGTTATGTCTGTATTACTTTTTTAATAACGTCGGTAAGTGCTGCAGCCTTTAGTCAGTTTGGGCAGTTTGTGGCTCTTCTCTTGTGTTTGATTGTTCAGCACATGGAATTCTGACATCTCTGAACACATGAAAAACTGTAATTGCTTTTTGCTTTCTCTTTCACGAAGTTGTAGTCAGGTAGTGGACTTAGTTATGAAGGGTCAGGCAGAACTTAGGAAGGCACGTTAAACAACATTTGTCTCATCTGTTTTACCTGTCTGAACAGATGAGCAGCAGGAAGGTCATCTGTTTGGCACTTCTAACCAAAATAGGGGTTCATCAAGTTATGCCTCAAGATTCTATAGTAGAAGTGATTAATTTTGTCTTTAAATAAGCATCCAAAGTAAAAGTCTATGTGCATTTGGTGAAATTAGAGAAAGTTGTGAAGGACTTGAGAGCAGTCTTCTGAAGAAAGATATATTAGCATAATAATGGTAGGTGTCATTCAGTATTTGCAGTCACAAAATAACTCTCAGTGGAAGGGATGACTGAACTACTTGAAGAGATTTCTAAATTACAAGTAAATGTTGCAAAAAGACACTTAAAGTTCCCATGTAAAAATATGTTTAAGAAGTGCCCACTGTGAATGAAGCAGCTTAAAAATTTATTTTAGTGATGCTCCATAGTAGCTTTAAATGAAAGATCCTTACTTAGTCAAGCTTACTGAAATGATCTTCCCATCTGGTTTCATTGCAAAAGCCATCGATGCTTACGTTACCAATCGGTGTGTTTGTGCATCCTCTGGTTGGTTTTGAACGCTGTTGATAAATAACAAGTTCTTGCCAAGTAAGTAAAGTCTTTGCAGCTTACATAATTAAAATAATACTTGCTGTATTTCTTGCTTTCGGTTTATTTTCTTCGGGTTATCTCTAAACGCTTAATAATGGCAATACATTCATTCTGCCATTTGGAGGAGCCTGTGCCACAGAATAATGATCTGAAGAGAGCTGATGTGTTTGCAAGGAAGAGTCCTCATTTGTGCAATAGCGTTGATGCAGCTAAGAGGTGCCTTGCCAAGTTCAGGTAAGTGTTTTCTCTTTGCTATTTTAAAATGTAGGTCTGCTGGCGTTCCATTAAAATTAGCATACGTGCATTGCCATGTCAGAGCCTGTCAGCCTTCATGTTGGTCATTTGACACGAGGTATCCTGAAATGAAAAGGCATGTGCTGTAGCATGTATGCCTACGAGATGTGTAGAGGGAAGTTTTTTGTCTTGAAAATTATTTTGGGATAATTCCTGATCTCTGGAGCGGTTTGTGAGGATGGAGATTGTGGTGATTATAATGACACAATTCCCTTTTGCTAAGTGTTCTTTTTCAGAGTTGGGCTTCTTTATATTTGGGATTAATTATTTTGCAGAGCCACGAACAGTTGTGGTTATGATGTAAGTGTTAATAATTAGTTAAAATGGATCCTTACATTTTGACGTGGTAACATTGGCTCAGGATATAATTTTACATTGTGGGTGTTGTCTATTTGTTTGTTTTTTCTAGCCATCCAATTATTTTAATAACATAATAACGACTTCACAGTAGAAGCTGCTTTACAGCCATTCTCTTTATGGGAAATGTTGGCAGTGTAGCTCCAGTAAATGTGCTAGCAGTAGAATAACAAAATAATCATAAATACATATTTAAGTATATACTTGAATTTATTTTCTTGTGCTCTTACTGCAAGCTGCAGAGGTTTAGCTGGCTATAGGCTTGGTCTTCCAACCATTAGTCAAACAAGAGAGAATTTGCAAAGAAAACCAAGCCATGTTTATCAGTAAGACACAGTACAGTTTGTCAGGCTTGTCAGTGGTGCACACAAATACAGACCATTTTCATGACACTTTTCTGCTTTAATGCTTTTTACTGGATCCCTTGCATTGGTAAAAATGTTTTATATATGTATATCTATAAATATATACACAATACCATTTGTCTTGCTAAAAGTCCACAGAACGAGAAGTACTAATATATTTTTTTCATTTACTACTATCATTTATTTTGGGTCCAGAAACAGAAGCTTCTGTTCGGTGTTTTTTTATGCACATATTTGATTGTGCTTATCAGCATCGTCCTGGGACAGTGCTTCTTCCTCAGAACTTCAGTGACATAAAAAAGGGCAGTGCTTTTAATGTAAGCCTTTGCTTTAGTCTCCTCAAACTTACAGCGTGAAGATACTGTTTTAAGTAAGTGGAACGGATAATTAAACACCAGAATCTAGTTAAGAAATGCATTTGAACTCTTGGTAGGGTACTCCAGCTGTGGTCAAAACCAGTGAAAATTAGGTTGTTTCAGTAAAGTTCTAAAAAGTTGAAATGCATTTCAGTGGAATCATCACAAGGAAAAAAAAAGAATCATTTTGGAGACTGTTCCTAAAATGTATGATTGTGCTCTGTAACATGAATGAATTGAACTATGTATCATTTTCAAAATACTTTTCTTGTGTAAATGGCACAGAATTATAAGAAATGGGGGAATGATGCATCTGTCTTTCAGTTTTTATATATGCAAAGAGCAATATTCTTAAGCTGATTAGGTTTTTGTATAGGTGAGAATAGATGCTGGCTGTGCGTGAAGCTGAACTGCTATTGAGCACAGCATTGCAGAAAACAAAGGTGGGCCAAAAGTAAAGCCTAAGCCAAGTTCAGTGTTATTGTGTAATGATGCTTATGATGTCTAAAATGCAGATATTGAGAGAAATAAGTATGTTTTTCCCCTAAATCACTGAACGGGGCTATTATTCTTTGCACAGCCTCCCATACTTGGATGGAACTGTTTTTTCTTCAAAGAGCAAACAGAATGCTGCATCTAAGGAATCAGAAGGTAAGGCACTTGAGATTTTTATTTCAAGAAGCAGTTAAAAGTAATTTCAGTGACTTGTAATGAATGCAAATATACAGAAATACTTGATTTATTATGCTTTGTGAAGTCTTAAATGGTTTATATCAGTTCCTGCCTGTTGGTTTTTATTACATGGGTGGAATTTCTGAAAGTATCCAGCTCTGCTTTCTAAATGTGTTTTCAGTGAAATCAGTGAGCTGACCTGAGTGGGAATAAAGGGTGGTTTATCTTTAGTGAGACAAAGTTAAGTCATCACTAAGTAATTTTGAAATCCCATCCTTGAAATGCTGGGGCTTTGACATTCAGTGGGATGAGAATCTCAGAACAGACTGACTACTGTGGACTCTCAGGCTGCAGCTCAGGTAAATAACTTCTTTGGAGGAGGATCTGAAGGCTTTCTTCTTGTCTGAACTGTGATCATTAGGAAGCAAAGGGTGCAACTTAAACTGTAAAGGTTTTCTTCTTACATTCAAAATAGATATGCTTATACCGGTGAGAGGTCTATTAGTTCTAGTTGGAGCATTATACAATTATCTAATGATTCAAAACTACTGTTTCTAAAGACATCTTCTTTACCACCACAGAACATGAGTCTCTAGTTCCACTCACAGTGATTTTTATCTTGTTTTTCAACGCATAGCCAAGAGTAAGATTCTAGTTCTGCTACTGCAATTTCCATTTTGCAAAGATAGAGATGTCTTGGTAATGCATGCGTAACTTAGAAATAATAGCTTCTCTATTGGAATAAGTGTTAGGGGCTGTGTTCAGATCATGGAATTAACTTGATTTGTTTCCTGCTCCTACTGGTCCCCACTTTCTCTAGGTAGCTCAGTTGTTTGAGTTCCAACAGCCCAATGTAGTTTGTAACCAGAGCCGTAAAGTTACCTGGAATTGGTGCTACTTTACTTTTATTTCCACTCTTGTAAAGTACAGTAGTGAAGCAGATGCAGCTACTGCATTAGTAGAGGCAGGGAACTTGGAGAGGAGCTGAGTGTGCCATGGTCACATGATGTGCTTTTTTAATGTTATGAAATTGTTTAAATCATTAATGGTTTGGGCATTTGTTTATTCAAGGTTTACTCAATTTCAGCTACAGACTTACTTCCTTGCTTTCTTCAAGACCAGAAAGATGCTTTAAAAGATAAGGATTTTGAAATGAAGAATAAAAAAAGGAGAATGTTTTAAGAAAAAGAGTTCATAACGGGCCAAAGAAATACACATTATCTTTTAAAAACATTTAACTCGAGTGAAGCTCCTGTATCGCAAGCCTCAAGATCAAGGTAAGAGAAGTTTCTCTGAGAAAGGGGAGAGGAAGCTAATTGTTTTCCAAAGAGAAATGGGACAAAGATATTCTACAGTATTTATACATCAGTGTGTTGGGCACAGAAAGAGCTATGCACGAGTCATATATACAGTTCTGATACTATGCTTATACTGTTAACTTAGTGTGCTAATGATAGCAAAGTCGCTGGCTGTGAGATCTGATGTGAAGCCCTGAGGTGAGATGCCCAGTGACAACAGTACTGGATACCACACAACACACTGTGAAGGTTTGTGTTCCCAACATTATGATGTTTTAAGAACAGAAAGGTGTCCTGATCGTCAGCATCCAGCTTATATACTCCCCTCTTGGATCTCACCATATTAATGCTGTCATATTGAACTGGATGGTTAAGTTTTCAGAGAAGACTGGTTTTCCTTATCTGAAGTCTGACTATGGGAGTTTCAGGGTCTTAAAAGAGGACATCTCATTCCTGGTGTGCTTGCCAAGAAGAGGTTATGAAGACTGCACAGTGTCTTGAAAAATGGACTTTGTTATCCTGCTATGGAATGGGTAATTGTATGGGTAATAGGCAGTGCAGGTTCCTGATTGCTCCACAGACCCTAAGGCTCTGTGGAGTTAGTCTGAAGTACCATGCCACTTGCAAAAATAGTTAGAGGTTGAAGCACAGCAGAAGGAAAGAACTATTGAGGAATATACTGTAGGTCAGGAAGAGGATACGTTTTCTTGGGTTACAGACCAAGTTATGGAACGCCATCTTCCAAGATAGAAACACTGTACTTGGCATCAAATGAGGACTTTGATCAGCACTCCAAGGAGGGATAGTCAGCAATATGAATATTACTGTGTGCAGCACTGTAAGTACAGCAGAAACCTGGCACTGAGACTTCAGATGCCTTGAAAGGCCTTGTGCTTCAGATGAAGACAGTCTTAAATTCATGGGCAATGTATTTCAGTTTGTAGATAGATGAAGTGCTCTGTGCTTTGGTTTGTTAAAGGCTGTGGTTGGAAGCATCTTTTTGCTAAGTTCTACCGTTATTTTCATGATTGTTGCTGGTATTTAGTTACTCTCTAGTTTGCCGGTGAAGACATTCACAATGTTTTAAGCTCTGTCTGCCCTGACACATACCTATTTGTTCCTGAACATCAAGTGAGGCTGTTCACTCCAGAGTCCGATCTGTTTCTGATACTACCTTCTCTTTCATCCTGGTTTAGAGAGCCTGTCTTTCATGGCAACTTGCTGTGGACTAACTTGTTATTGGGCCATTCAGTTCTGCAGATGTTGGTCATATTAAACAGGCACTTATCAGATAGGGAGACAAAAACATGCCTTCCTGCTTTATGCAGTTTGCCTGGTTTATGGAAACATTAGGTAAATTTTTTAGATTTGAACACTGTAACTTCAGCTTGAATAAATCACTGAATTTTTGTCCTGCAAATCTGCATTTATCTTGAATCTGTTTTGAAAGTTGTTGTAATATAAATCATAAATAAGCAAGAAAATGTGTTGTTTTATCAGGTGATTCTGGTCTTTTAACTCAGTCAGCTGTGAGATCCAATCCTTAGAGACCTAAGGGTAACGTGTATTTAAAGTAATAAACAAGACCATGCTATTTGCTCCTTGTGGAAGTAGCTAAACTTTGTTCCTTTAGAAGCAAAAGGGCTGTTTGTTTTTCATAGCACAGCCTGAATTTGCAGATGTTTAAAACAACCAAAGAAATTAGCGGTGGAAATAGTATTGTGTGGCTGAACTGAAGGGATTTTGTTGAATAACTACTGCCTGTTGTTGTCATCAGCAGGCAGAGATAAGTGGTCATTTCCAATGCTGTGGTCCGGCTGAGGAGGAGTGATTGCTTTATATGTATTTTTCAAAGCAGAGCTCACGCTTGGGATCCAGTGTTTGTCCCAGAATTAAGCAATATTGCAGCATTTTACTCCCCCCCCAAAAAAAGTTAGTTAAACATGGAAAGGTATTATGAAAAGAATAGTGGCACCTTAGTGGCATGCAGAACACTCTTGTCAGCTGAACTTGTCAGAATCTGGCAGAAATTCAAAGTGTGGTTTGTCTCTAGTAATTCCATTAACATTTCAAAGGTTGATGATGTTCTGGGAATTACACAGCAGGGATTATTTTTTATGTTGAGAATTAGTACTCTAAAGCTTTGCCTGCACTGGGAATATTGCAGCTATCTTGCAATAGGCAAATGTACTCTATTCAAGACTCTATCAGATATTTTGCTACTTTATCTATATTGGCATAATTAAAATAACAGTCTTCTCTCCGCCTAGTGTGAATAGAGCTGTATCGGTATAAAAGTATATATTGGTTGCTTGTTTCCAAATAGAAGGGAACAACCTAGGAGGGCTGGCCCAATTCCAGAGAATGTTTTTAATTATGGTGCAGTTTGCTATGCCTTTCTGAACTACATGAGTGAGACCTTATAGCAGAAGTAGATGACTTCATTCTAGTTCCTTTGCTCTTATTCGCGGAGCTCCATTAAAGGTTGTGTCCTTTAGTTTTGTGTCTTCAGTTTGTCTTTATGGCAAACTTACCTGTTACACACATGTGCTTATATTCTAGAAAGCACAGGTGATGAGTGGTTTGATGATAACAATGCGCCTTCATCTCTGAAACAACCCTACTGCTCTACCCAGTTTATACTAAAATACAGTTTAGTTTGAATGGTTAGAATTTTCCATCTGGCTGTGTGTACCAGAGCCTACAGATCATCTGCCCCTCTGAATCCTGGCTTCACTCTGTTGTTTGGTATGGAACAAAATGTTTTATGTATCCTGACCAAACTTTCACTGCTGTTTTATAGATCAGTGTCTTGTCTCACTCTTCTGGTGTGCAAATGAAGCTTGTCCAATATGTGTTACCCCAGAAAGAATTAAGATAATTGAAGTCAGAATATCTAAACTTGGATCACTTGCAAGTAAGGATGATCTGCATGCACATGTTCTGTTAAGATAATGGTAAACAGATCCAGACGATTCCTGATTTAAAGCTGCAGATGAGGGAGTAATCCTGATTCCCATATTAAAAGCAGGGGAATAATGTCAGGGAGAAGACTGAGAATGTGTGTAACCTTTCTGCTCTGAGAATGGAAGTACTGAAGAATGAATGTGAGACAGAGACAGAAACAGGAGGAGCCGAAAGCCTGAGGGACCTTTGACCATTCAGGGAGCATTCAGCAGGTTTAACTAGCTGTTCTCTGTCCTATGCTCACTGACTGTGCCACTCTCTTTCTGCCTCTTAACTTCTGCTTCATTCCCCTTTACACTGCGTGCTTTTTATTCCCCAAGTCCGTCCTGAGTGCTTTTGAAAGTTTTTTGTTTGGCTGACTTTATTTTCTTTGCTATTTTTGTTTGTTTGTTTTAATGGGGGACTTTTAACTGTCCTGTGTTTATGCGCTCTCTGACAAAACAGAACTTCAGTATTCATAAGTCTTCAAGTATGATTAATGTTCCCTTGTCCAGCTTTTTGGAAGGGATCACTTGAAGGCAAATGAGCACCCTTAATGAGATGAGATGATGTGTATGAGATTTAACAGGATAAGGCAAGTTTTGCTCCTACAGACTTTCTGTAGATGAACTGGAGACTTAAAAGAGCAGATGCTGAAACATCTTTACGTCCTTCTGTTCAGAAGAAAAGTGGTGTAACTTTCTTTTGTTACAGCCCTACATACTGTGTACGATGAGCATTTCGGAAGGGATGTTATTTACACTATGTTTGCACTGTATGTCCAGTTGTTGACAAATGTTTTGGTTTGTTTTCCCCATTTCACAGCTCTTAAATTTGCTTTCTAGAAACCATTTTGGTAGGTGTAGGTTGTCTGAAATCTGTTCTGAGGCTTCACTGCAAAGCGAGCATGGCACTAATGATGGATGTGAGCGGACATCTTAAGGGTAACTGGATATGGCATCTTCAGAAACAGTGTCGTTTTGGTAAGAATCTGCATACAAATTATGACATAATTTGTGACGGTTTTCTGCAGTGTGTGTTTAAATCTGTCTGAAAATGTGTCCAGTCGCTTAATGGAAATGTTTCTTCTGTGGTGTGATAAGCTGGAGGATTGCTCTGTGTTGTGCACCAGTCTGAAAATGTACACAGTTTTACTAAGCAGTGACTTCTTGCATGTGGAAACTAAGTTTTTAGATGAATGAGGGTTTTTTAAAGTATTAATTAGCGGCTATTTATGGCTCTCTGCTTCTGAGCCTATTTCTGACTATTTACAACTGGATATTTTTGAACTGTCATTAAACAAACAACACAAATACTTTTTATTATACATAGACTAAATGTTATAATTGACCTCCATTGGCATGTTTTACCACAACGCGTGCAACTGTTCTAGCAGGCAGTGTAAGAAACAACCCAATTGTGTGGAAGATAGACAACATTTATGATTTTTTTTTGCACATTAATCATAGCTGGAGGCTTTTAATCCTTGTGTGGATTAAAGAGAAGTATAACAGTAGCACGTTAAATTACTGTACTAGTACTACTTTGCTGGAAGCTTTGCACAGTTTAAATAGTGTACACAATTAAAGAGCTTAAGTAGGAAAACACCAGTGGAAATTTTACTGTAACCAGAGTCCAGTATCATAAAAGTGTTTCCTTTTAACTTTAGTCTTTAAAATAGCTCAGGCCGGCAACTCCTCAAGCAAAAATTCTTATTTCCACTGAAGCCAGTTGTGCTCTTAGCTGTGTATACACTGAGTCTTGAAAGTCACAAACAATCTGTGCCTATTTTTCTTCCTGCTCTTTGAATCCCACTGGTGGCTGTTGCTGCAATGGACCTGTTCCGATAACAGCTAGCAGTTCTTAAGATGGCTCTTAAAGACATTTTGAGGTCCTGGGTACGTATGCATTGTGCTATACAGCAACCAAACTTATTTTAGTCTCAGAGCTGAGGTAACTTTTAGCACCGTGCTGCTTGTCAGTGGAAATTTTGGTTTTCTGGACGTGAGAAGCTCTTAGTTTTAACGTGCCATTCTGAAAACTATGATTGTTTCTGAGTTGGTCCGTAGGAAGATTAGTTATTAATTGAACTGACAGTGTTAATGTCTGAGAGTGGTAACAGCGTTTGGTCTGCTGTGTGTCTGTCAGGGCCATTAGCCTCCAGCTCAAGTGCATTGTACTAACAAGGGTACCTCGTATGGGCACCCAAGGAGAGGTGCAAAACTGCAGTGTGTATTGATAGGATAGGAGCACCAGCTTGGTTGATGGAATCTACTTGCACCATGCTCATTTACACTGCATAATCTAAAAGATACCCAGGGCAGCATTCATTAAAACAGAGTATATTCACTTAGATATAGTGAAAGAAGGAGTATGGAGGATGCCTGGTAGCTGGGTTCCGTAGAGGAGTGTGGACAGGGAGATGATTCTCCAGAGGTCTAACAGAAGTGCATATGTTAAAACCACTCTAATCTCTTCAGAAAATGTCTTAATGTGAGCCGTCTTCTCATTTGAAATTGATTTGGTGTAAGAGCAGCTAACAGTAATATCTGTCTATGTAAGATCCCTTTCTACACCACTCAGCTTCTCATTTTTACTTTCTAGGTGGGTGGAAGAGATAATCCAGCCTGCCAAGTGCTATGCACTCATTCCAGTGCCAAAATACAAAACACACACCAACAGCTTTAATGTAAGGGGCATACTAGGTTCCTCCAGCTGCACTGAACGAACGTGCATGCTAGGTGGATGAATATAAGCTTAGCTATCTGCTTTGATTGACTTACAGGTAGTTTTTTAATCATTTTGCTATGATTCTATCGGCTATTGTAGTAATATGGGATGAAGAAGTTAGGCTGCTCACCAATTTGTTTTGCCAGGCTGATCCTCCACTCAGATTCATTTTATGGCAAGTGTTTGGTTACTTATTTGGGCTGTTTGTATTTAAAGCAGATTCTGGGTGAGGGAAGGAGGGGTGCATCCCTCAAATTCTGAAGGATGAAATCGATTAAGAAAAACCTCCTTTGCAGTATCCATACAGAGGTATGCAACTGTAGTTGCAGTAGTTGCAAAAATGAAGGTTGGGACACTACCTGTCTCTTTCTGCTCATCTTTTCTAAGGTGACTGGTACGGAATGGTATTCCTTCAAATCAGTTACAACAAGTGATTGACTTGTAAAAGAGCTGATTGGCATTTAGTGCTTAACTTCTCCGTTCCTAAATCATTTAGTGATAATAACTTCATTTGTGACACTCCACTTCCACTAGTAGGTGGAAGCTCGAGGGGGAAAATGTTATAGTTCTTTCACAATTCATTAGTTTGTGGATGTTTCTGTTATGTTGTTTCCACACAGAATGACTCATAGCTAAATGAACGCAGCAGCCTAAAGGCGTGCCCTCACTGCTGCGGCCCACAGTGAAACTCGATGCCATTATATATGAAAAGAGGATGCTCATACGCATTTGAATCCTTGAGAAATTACATGCACATTGGACATATGTGCTATCAAACACTTCCTCAACGTATTTTATTTCAAAAGTTTACTCTGATTGCTCTTTTTCACACAATTAATTTAGCGAGTTGTTGGCAGCATCTTGGCAACATCTGTCTTGTGAGGCTAAGTTAGAGCTGAGAAACTGTGTCTTTGTTTTGTAAAGCAGTACGGTTTCAGTGTATTCATTTCTGAACTATTTGAGAAGAGATTATGGAAGTACTTGCATTGCCACATTGTTTTTGTAACGATTTAGACAGAATCAGGAGTGTTTCTGTCAAGCTGATAGCATGAAAACACTAATTATAGTGAACCAGTTGCTCTCTGGTTATCCTGGCTTTCCTCACATTGCAGGTTGCTTACCAATTCAGTCTTCCCTTGTTTAACAAAAATGTCAAAAAAGAAGCAACCTTACCTATTGACATCACACATCGTCATTTATGTTACAGAAGTTTTGTATTGGAACTCTGCACAAAGCAGGTCTAAAACTGCTCTGGGGTTCCTGTCCTACATTCCTTACACCTCCCTTACCCTGCATTCCGGTACCTCGATTGCAAAATGCAGACGCTGAGAGTATTAAAACGCTTACTTTTGTTGTTGTTGTTTTGAATCTTCAGGTGGTGATGGTGTGCTGTTTTGTGTGTGTGTGCGTGTGTTGGTTGGTTGTTTCTCCAGGTGTTAAGGAGCAGTGTTAACTAAAAGCCGCCATTGTTTGTATATTGAAAATACATACATAGATAGCTCCATGTCTGTTCTCTGGGTGACAGAGCTATGGGTTTGATAATACTGAGACAGATTATAGAGTAAATACATTATGAGTGAGGTACCTTTAATTTATCAGTCCTATTCAACTAGGCTTGCTATGTGCCAAAGCAAACAGACATGTTTATATTAAAGAGTTGTCTTACCATAAGATGCTTCTCACAGCTGTACACCATGTCAGCTTTTCTGTGGATGTCCATGTTTGTTATCAGGAGGAGATGTCTGTGCCTAACTGATTCTGCTGACGCAGATCTGATCTGCATCCCTCTTCTGGTTTGTGGTGCAAGGCTGTAATGTGTTAATGAAAACTACACGCAGCTATCAACAAAAGCCACCACAGCTTCCATGGGATATACTGGAAGACAATAAAAGCTGCAATGTCAATCCTGTTTCAAATTCCAGCCCCCCGAGCCAAGTCATCCTGGGTCACTTAAGGATGTCTCACTAGGAGAGTATAGGAGGAATAAAGCTGTAACAGAATGCTGCTGTTTGATCTTCAAGTAGCGTTGAAGCATAGGCAGGAGAGTAATGAAAATACATCAGATGAAAATAAAATACATCAGAAATTGCCACTTGGGCAGTTCAGCAGAGGACAGTGTTGCTGCCATCGTATCAGGCCCCATTCAGCTTTCAGTAAACATAAGTAGCAGCAGGATACCAGAAACGGGTGTGCTGTTGTGTTCCATCCACATCTGTGAGCATGAACCCAGGCTGCTCTGCCTGGAGTGCTCTCAGTTTGTGGATCTCTAGTTTGTTGAGATCCCTCCTCCTTTGTCAGCAGAGGTCCTGGAGCCTTGCTGCAGCCTGGGCCCTTTTAGCCTGTTCCCTTTCCACCTGTTTCATAGATGCATTTTTTGTCTGTACTGCATGCTGAAGATGCAGAGCTCTGTGCTTACATTGGAAAGCTGTGATGTGAGACTGTGAGTGGGCTGTGTAGACGTGCAGACAGGTTCATGTCAGGTGCTGAATGTTCTGACCTCCTCCTTTCTGTGCTGAACCATTAAGCCCTTTTATCCTGGGCAGCACTTCACCCAAGGCTGTATACTGTGCTACCATTCACCCAGCATACATGTGCATGTTCAGGTGGCCTCGGTTTCCTCTCACTTGCATCAAAACCAGAGACAAATATTGATTTGGGCCAGCCAGCAGAACAGCACTGCAGTAGCCTGTTCAGCCATCAACCTGTTGGACCAAGAGCTGGCTGTGGGTTTGAGCTGTGCTTGCGCATAGGATGCACTCATGTTAACGCAACAGGTACAGTGCCAGATATTCTTGTTTAAGAATACACCTTTGCTGATGGTAAAATAACTCCTGCTTGATGCCTCCATGCTACCTACATGCACTGCAAAGTAAAGTGGGTGCTCTGTGCTGATGCTTCTGCAGTGCATCCTGATGGAATCCTCTTAGATCAGTAGTTAAAACAAGCTGTTAAGAGTTCTGGTCATTAAACTGGAATTAATGTGAAGTGGGAGCTGATTGATATCCTGACACTTGGTTTCCGTAGCACCTGTCTCAAAGTAATGGCTGCTTATACTGTACATTAATCATGAAACAGAAGTTCAGAAATGCCTCATTCCATCCAAATCTTTTATAATGAAGTAAATAGCTTTCATAGTATTGGAATCAGTGGAGTATATTTTGAAATATTCAGTACGTATTTCTAAGCTGCATCTAGAAAAGCAAAATGTCCCTTTTATTTTAGAAAGGGGCTGCAAATTGCCAATGAGGTCTATCATTGAAATGATCACAGGCAAAAACTGTTAATTTGGCAACCATTGGTTTGCAAACCAGAGCAAATTAATGGGGGTTAAGCGTTATGTTCTGATTTCCTGCTGTTGAATGGTCTGCTTTCGGAACACAGATGAAAGGGATGTTGCCTTTTGGATTCACAAATGATATCCTGCTTTCCTACAACCTGTTGCCTTTCTTTTATGCCTGGCAGCTTTCCTGTCAGTGTGTAAGGTCATCTCGAACCCACAGCTTCACTACACAGAGCCAGTTTAGCTGTTCACATTTCTCAGTTTCTGTCACACACGTACCAGCTTCATTTTTTCTCTCCAAGAAAGAGTTCCCAGGCTGTCTTTCAGGTTCACTTTTCTATCTTTGTTACTGTCTTCTCAAGTCTTCATTTGTTCCCTTTATTGCACTGTGGATTGCTTCAGCCATTTATTGTTGTCCTATTTACCTGACCCAGCCTCTTATTAAACCATGAAGTCTTATCCCCGCTTTGGCATTGCTAGAGACTTCTTTGTATAACCCTGCATGTTTACTGTGTCCAGTTTTGGGCACCTCAGCACAAGAAAGACATGGAGGTACTGGAGCAGGTCCAGAGAAGGGCAACGAGGCTCGTGAAGGGCTTGGAGAATCAGCCCTATGAGGAGAGGCTAAGGAAGCTGGGGCTGCTTAGTCTGAGGAAGAGGAGGCTGAGGGGAGACCTTATTGCCGTCTTCCAGTACCTGAAAGGTTCTTACAGTGAGAGTGGGGCAGGTCTCTTCTCACTACTGACTTGTGACAGGACGAGGGGAAATGGCCTCAAGTTGCGCCAGGGCAAGTTTAGGTTGGATATTAGAAAGAACTTCTTTACAGAAAGGGTGGTTAGGTACTGGAATGGGCTCCCCAAGGAGGTGGTTGAATCGCCATCCCTGGATGTGTTTAAGAGCCGTTTGGATGTGGTACTCAGGGATATGATTTAGCAGAGGTTTGAGGCTGCGGTTGGACTTGATGATCTTCAAGGTCTTTTCCAACCTGAGTAATTCTATGATTCTATGATTCTATGTTCCACCCTGGTCACTTCTTTAACATTTCTTCCCTTCACCTTCACAGACAATGTGGAAGAAGTCTCACCGAGCTAATAATAACATTTAGTGCAAACTATAAGAAAACTCTGATATTGTGAATAAGAAATTAATAATGGAAGACTTGCTATTCCTTTTCTTAAAGTTGTTTTTTTTAACACAGGAATTGTCACACTGCTGTAAGCCATGGTACAGCTGTCCATTTCTTGGTAACTACATCCCATTTTGTCAGTTGATGTTAATTCCAAAGACGGTTTGTCCAGATTTCTTTATGTGGAAACTTGTTTAGTCTGACTGTCGTTAATAGGGACATTTGATTTATATTAATAACTTTCAATCTCCTTGATAATTAACATGGATAAATTACAGATGTGATGTGATTCTGGTCAGCTCTGAATTTTCCTCACCTCAAAAGCTTCTTGTATTGTAAGATAGCAAGCATAGCAGCATCTGATAGGACCTCACTGGAGGTTTTGTTTCTTGATGATGTCTACTCGTAACACCCTTGAATTTAAACGGCCCAGTTTGTCCCAGTGCTTACCAGTGTTCACCTTTGATCTCATATCACTTTTCACGTATCCTTTTGGAGAGGGGGAGACGTACTGCATGTGGGTTTTTTTCTGGTAAAGTCACAGGATTGATTGCTATAATGCAGAGATTTGTATCAGAAGTGTTAAGATCGATGTGAATGCAGTGGGGATAGAAATGTGTGTGCAAGCATAAAGAAAAACCAAAATAAAGGGTTAAACAAATGCCACAGACTGATAATGAAGGGCATGGTTTCCAGGACACCGTTCTCAGCAGTATCTGTGTGCCACGGCACCGATCATTTGCCAGCAGAAGTCCTTGTGTCCCTAACATCAGGAGGAGGCAACAAGGCTGTAGTGTAACTTGTGTGCTGTTCTTTTTCTGGATAGGAAGAGGGACTGCAGATGTACATTTCAGACCTATATTCCAAACAAGGAGAACTATCTTAGTGGGCAGCAACCTGGCCTATGACTTGTGGTAAGCAAGATGCTGAGGCAAAAACTATCCTGTCATAGTTGATGATTCCTAAAGGATCTGCTCAAAAATCTAGCTTGTTACTGCTAGCAAGGAACAATTCTTTGTTGTGTGTGGTGAAGCCTCAGTAGCTGACAGCCCTTATTTTCCACACAAGTTATCCTGGACACACCATTTGAGTTCACAAGATGATAAGAGAGTATGAGACTGAGTGTGAACTCAACTTTGGGATTTTGTAGGTAACTGTTGCCTTTCTCTAGCCTAATACACTGAGTTTGACATCGCTAAGTTTCCTTCACTTGCATTGTTAATTTGAAACCCCATAAAAACAGATTTTCTCTTGCTTTTTTTTCCCGTTTTAATATGAGTTTGTTATCTATCATTGTTCCAATTTGATTTGGCATTTTTGTGTCCCTTTAGTTCACTTTAGTTAGATTGTTTTCCTTTATTCCAAGTAGCCTAAATAGCTGCAACTTAATTACAATACTACTAACGCGTGCCACTTTCTAGATGATTGATGCCATAACAGAAGAACAAAACCATTATTATGAGACACTTTGAAGTTAACTCTTTGACACTAATAAAAATGATTATAATGAAAATGATCACATAAACCAGTATTTTAATGTGTTTCTTCTCTTCTGTTACTGTCTGCGTCTGAGGGGTGATTTTGTTTGCTTGCTTAGGGAGAATACTTCTCTTACTCTGGGCTTTGGAAGAACTTTCCTGTTACCTGAATGAATAGATCCAGAGCAAGAACTAGATGATCAGCATTCTTAATTATTCCATTCAGGTGATTTTGTGCATGATGCTTGGTGTGCTTTTTGCTGGTTGTTTGTACTTGAATTTGATTTCCAAAGTTGTCTGGAAGACTCCTGTTTTGCTGTAGTATCTTACTGAACTGCGTTGTTTCTTCATGATGTTTTTGTTTTTTTCCCAGTACAAAACATGTTTTTTTTGGAGAATGAGAGCACATAAGGTGCACCTGAGGATTTGCTTCCTTATTTTGGTTTTTAGGACCTTCTTTCTGTAAGTGGAATCTCATTTTTAATAAGGCATATTTAAAGCCTGGTAAGTTTAAGAGGGGAAAAGCACGTTTTGTGGGACATGAACTCTTTGCATATGCAAAGGGTCTCCTTACATTTCTTAACTTTGAGACCTGTATTTTACCATTCTCTCATCAGTTGTTTCGGAAGATTGCTTACACCATCTGTGTTTCACATGACAAGAGTTTCCATGCTCTGTTCCAGCAAACCCCTTTTCTCTGCCAAAAGTTCTGCACACACATCCTGGATCCATGTATACCTTCCCATATTTTCCCATCTCCCGTGTTTCATTCTCTCTTCTCTTTCACTGTTTTGAATTGTACTGGGGATTTGCCCATCATTCAGAGTAATGAGAAAGTCAACCGGTGCCAGCTGTGAACATATTCCAGCTCTTTGTGGTAGCATTAAGAAATTAAGAAAATCACAAAGCTGATGCATGACTGTGCATTTTCTACATGGCTTGTATGC
Organism: Excalfactoria chinensis; assembly: GCF_039878825.1. Lineage (NCBI taxonomy): Eukaryota > Metazoa > Chordata > Aves > Galliformes > Phasianidae > Excalfactoria > Excalfactoria chinensis. The sequence goes on from NC_092825.1 coordinate 163,967,595, forward strand.
TTACCTTTATGATAAACAATACCTGAGCATATAATTAAGACAATGTTGTTTAGTACTGTAAGATTGGTTTTGTATTATTGTGAAATAAATGAATGTTAATTGGGCATGGATGTTCCAGTGGTGCTAGGCCCTACACCAACTTGGGTTGAAAAGAATATCTACGTTCCTAAAAGTTTGCAGCGTAAACATAATAGAACTGAAAGTAGGATAGACACAGATGAGAAGGGAAATATTAGAAGTTGAGGGCATCCTCTTTGTGTACGTAAATCAAGAGGCTGATCTCCACAGGCTTTCTCCAGTTTATTTAAATAGACTGTAAACAGACTTCCTTCGAGGACAGTTTGGAACACATGAGGCATTCCTTCATCAAAATTGATTTCAACAGGAGTCTTTCCATTTACTGTATAGGAAGATCTGTCTCCCACATCTGATATTTGTCTAGATACTTAAAATTAGGTGGGGTGTACATGCCTTCTTGCCAAATACTGCTTGTAGGCAGTAGTGTGACTGCTTGTTTGGAGGCAGCGGGGAAGGTACTTCATAGGCATCTTAGTAAATTTCAGAGAGGGCGGTGAAGAAAAGCTATCAAATACATTTTCAGGTATTTAAGGGAGTTTCCCTAAAGTGTAAGGTGTAAAGTAGGAAAAAGCATAAAAGGTCTGTTTGAAAATATAACGTGGGTGATAGAGGTGCTGGAATTTAGACTCGTAACACTGGCTGGCAGATGGGAGATACGAAGGGAAGAGGTACAAGAACTTTCTCCAAATCTTTTTTATTCTTTCTTTTTTTCCAATAAAAATTGTGATGGTTTTGGAAAGTGTTTTAGACAAACAAGGCATAAGCAGTTTAAATTGTGTAATCTAATGATCTTTTCAGCTTTATGCTTTATGAAAATTGGCCTAGCTTCAAATACAAACATACCACAGCAGACTTCCTGATGATGATTAAGGAACAATAGGTGCAGTAGTGATAAGCCAGGAAGGGCCTTGAAAATGAAGACAAATAACAGAGAAGCTGAGGAGAGCTGTGGAGGCACTGACATGACTTGTTCTCCGAGTGATTGACTTGGAAAAGGGACTTTGTAGCAGTATTTTGTGTGAATGCAAGTGAAGGTCAGGCTGCATTTCTCAAAAGCACAGAAAGATCCGGCCAAATCAAGATGGTGTGGTGCTGATAACCTGATTGAATACGTTAGATGATTAGAAGAATTAAGAAAAGCATTGTCCTGTAAATGTTACAATGAAAGTATCTCCAAATACTAATATTAAATATGAATGTGTGGAGTAAATTTTGGGCCTGAGATGATACTAACACTGTACGTCTGAGCAATAGTCAGGGTGATGTCGTAGCTCTGCAGCTGCATATATGTCACTAGCAATTAAGCCATTTATATGAAAACCTTAAAGAGCTATCATCTGATATAACTGTACTTTTAATTGATGGGGGTCCTTCACTCATCTGATTGCTTCCCAGATAATGTAGCTCAGAACGTAGTCCACCTGCCAGGAAGGATGGGGCTTGAGTCGTGTAGTTTATTTGAAATGTCACAGTGAGATGAACAGCATAGGAAGGTATATCATGCATTTGCAGTGGAGCACTGATTTTTAATTTGGCTGATTGTAATAATGGACACTATATACAGAAATTTCCTTAAATCTGAATTATGAAGTCAAGCCTTCTGATAACTTCACTTTGTTGTACTTCAGTAGCAGTTCAGTGAGGCTTCGGCAATTCATTGATTCTGTTCTTTTTTCTGGTCCTGCCTGGTCATGCAAGAATTCTCCTCAGCAGAAGGAAGCTGGCAGTTTGCTTCAGGCCTTTATAGCCAGGTCCTATACCAATTGCAATGATCCTTTTCCTTCCTCCTCAATGAGTCCTAAACTCACAGATAAATGGCACATCAGGGAGAGGGCAAGGGAATTAACATCTGCACTTGGCTGATTTTCAGCTGGTGTGTAGTCTTATGAGTATGGAAGCATATGGATGTGAATTGTTTCTGGTCTTATCTCAAGAAAGAGATGACTTTAGTCTAGATTGAAAAGAAAGAAAGACGTATTTTGAATTGCTAGCTTTGGAACTACAAACTGATAATGCATTTTTGCAAGAGGAAGAAGAAATACAGTCTTAAGTGTCTAGTTGTCAGGTGAAGTATTAAAATATGTAGTATGCTCTAGGAAATTAACTTGAAAAATTGCTTTACTCAGAAATGTGACCCTTTGCAAAGGAATTGGATATTAAAAGCCCTTCAATAATTTTGGGTTGCTCAGAGGGGGAGCAGTGGTAGGCAGGTAAGTAAAGCTGTCACATGCAAATTCCTGAGCAAGTGCACTTCCTGCTCTTCCAGAAGTCACTGGCAAACAGCACAGTCAGTGTGTGCTGCCTGGGTGCCAGCTGTGGGATGCAGAAGCTGTGTGGGGAGAGACAGAGCTGGAGGTCAGGCTTCTTTCTGCTGAACCCCCATTGTCCCCTTATCCCCCATGTGCTTATTGAGGGACAGCCAGGTAGATACCTGTCTTGAGATAAAATAACCATAATCTGACACTATTCTAAATGTGGCGTTATAGGTTCTTTATAAAGGACAGACTTGTGACAGGTATGTGGCATACAAGTATCAATTCAACATTAAAATGGAAATAAAGATTTGATATATATATCTATCCTGAGCTAACACAATAAGTACAAAAACATTGCCTTTCCCACAAATTCCAGAATTCACATCTCTCTTGTGTGTGTGTCGGGTTCCTCTTATATAAGCAACCCAAGTAATGTCAGTGCCGGATGTCAGCAAAATGGGTATCATAATGTTGACATGCTTAGTGAATGTATTTTTGTTTAGATTTTTTTTTCCTAATGGAAATAATGAGTTCTTATCTCTCCATCAGCGATACAGACAAATCAGCATCTCTTTCAGTTAGTTTCAGATGTCTATATCTTCATGGGTTTGGAATTATTTTTTTCTAACTTAGTAACTCATTTCATAGAATGGATCTGTCTGAAACTTATTAGGAGATGTAGAAGTAACCAGAAGTAGCTGATTCGCCCGAATGCTTTATTTGGATGGAAGGTACGTTTATGTTGAATTTGCCTGTTTACGTGCTGATCTCTGAAGGGGCATAACTGTTGTACTAAAGGAAAGAACCCCCCCTTCCTTTTTCCCTGTCTGCTGGGTGATGAGCGCTGTTGCTGAATGGAGGACAACATGCTATTCCAAAGTACAGACAGTGGCTCTGTGCTGGCGGTCCATCCTAAACTGATACTTCTGTGGTGTCTTCACTGTTGCTGTTACTCATTCCTATTATACATTTCAGTGTGAGGAAGCATTACAAAGTAGGTGTTTTTTCTGAGACAGTGCCTTTTCTCACTGGCAACTGTATATTATACTAGGTGAGTGCTACCGTGGGCTATTATTAGTATGTTAGGGAGCACAAAAAAGTGACTTCATCTAACTCACTGCCAAGCTAGAACTTCTCACAGCCTTCAGATGGGCACGAAAGTGAGTGTTTTTATAGCACTAATATTACTTTCTGTCAGTTTTACAGTGTTTTAAAATACGGTAAGATTACCTCATTTTACTTTTTGCCACCACATTACTAAGAGGCTAAAAATCTACACGCTTAGGAATGAGGTGTTGATGATTAATATAAAAATATCCCCTCTATTGATTGTACGGCACTGTCGTTTATTTAAAATAATAAAATAAATTACATGTAAATAAAAATATCAGCAGTACTCAGGAGGTGAGCGCATGCACTGCAGGTACCCACATTTGCCAGGAGGGGAATTTACTGCCATCAGGTAATGCTATATAAACCTCCTGGTGTACGCTCTGGAGCTG